>NC_092798.1:34102044-34413084 GCF_918797505.1 Bemisia tabaci | reverse complement strand
CACAATGTATGAGCCGTGCTCACAGTTGTTCCTTAACTAGACCCTCTAAGGAGGCCTCATCATGGTTTTCGTTGTGATTAAGGGATCTTTAAGAACGCCTTTAACGTAACATCATGAAGAAGATAATTTTTGCAAACTCGAGTAACATTCAGTGGTTCAGCTTTGGACATCAATCCTTACGATGAATTACAATGATTTGCCAATGGCAGAAATAGAACATTCGAAAGAAAACATATTCCAAGTTTCGCAAAATTGGTTACAGGACTTTTGGTCCAATTTTTTTTGTCCATAAATTTTTTCGTCCAATTTATTTTGTCCACGACTTTTTGTCCTTGAAATCTGGTCCAAGTTAAATTCGTCCTGGTAAATAGTTAGTCCTACGCATTTGTTCGTCCAGTGGTATTAGGTCACATTTCTGTGGTCCAGTAAGGTAAAAAAGTTATGTCCAAAACTCACGTCCAATGAGGCCGTTTCAGCTATTTCCTTTCAGCTTTCAGCTACTTTCAGTCATCGTCTGAGTCTTCTTCGTCCGAGTCCGGTGGATCTGCGCGTGGCGTGTGCAACTTGAGGTGGTACGCACATGCTCGGAGGTACTTCTTAAGTGAGTTCGTGTCCTTGTAATGTTGGTAATTTCGGACGATGTTGGCAATCATTGCCTGATTGGTAGTGTACTTCTTGCTCACCGGTGGTTTAAAGCGGCGATGACCCCCCCGAGCCTGTGTTAACGTACGCTCTGTGTCCTGTTGAACCTTTTTAAAAGCGTCAATGAGCTTCCAAATGTTAGCATGATGCGTGCCGACGATTTGGTTGAATTTTGAGTGAAAGCCCTCAACTGCGTTGTTTGTTCTAATACGATCTGCCAAAACTAAGTTGTAGACGTTCCATGTTTCGGGAGGGAATAGGGGAGGTACCGCACGTCTTCTTCCCCGAGCTGGTTTGCCACGCACGTACGTGTGGTCAACGTACGTCGCAAATTCGATTAAAGCGTCGTCTATTTCCTCATAGAGAAAAATGAAAGTTTCCACCAAATCTGCAGGAGGGATGAACGGCAGAGCCATGAGTTCCAGTAAGTTATGTCGTAACTCGGGTTCTTCTGTATTTAAATAATCGGCCCGCAGCCCTCGGCTAACAATCTGACGCCATAAGGACTGGGAAAAGTGGAATAAGCAACCGACGATGCGAGCGTTGGGGAATGCTTCTTTTACCGCGTTTATATTTGCTGCTTCAAAGTCAGTATTTAAAAATTGAAAGCTGAAATGAATATCTAGTTCGGCTGCTATGTCCTTCACTTGACGGTATATGTCTGCATACGTGCCCTCATCTTTTCGTGTCGTTAAAACAAAAAGAAATGGGAAGACAGTGTCCAAAATGACTCCGTGCAGAGTGTACAGTTGAAGGAATTGCCGCGGTACAACTTTAAAAGTTCCATTAGTCAGAAGTGTATCACTCGCTGCCAAAATCCTAAGATTCTCACTGGCTGAAAAGATCAGTGTACGATTGGCACCCTCACGACCACTGTCGTACAGTAAAAATAGCTGATCAGATCGAGTTCTATCATAAGGATCGGTTATCTCAAAATTTACCGATTTGGGGATGGTTTATCAACAAATGTCACCCACACTAATAAAATTTCAAAACAAAAATATATACCGTCATTGAATTTTAAACGAAAATTTTAAAATAACCTCTTCGATGTTTTTTCTTTCGATGTTGGGATTAAATTTAAGGGTCTCCATAGCTACGAAATAAATTGATCTTAACGCCAATTGATTCACACGCCACGCGCAGATCCACCGGACTCGGACGAAGAAGACTCAGACGATGACTGAAAGTAGCTGAAAGCTGAAAGGAAGTAGCTGAAACGGCCTCATTGGACGTGAGTTTTGGACATAACTTTTTTACCTCACTGGACCACAGAAATGTGACCTAATACCACTGGACGAACAAATGCGTAGGACTAACTATTTACCAGGACGAATTTAACTTGGACCAGATTTCAAGGACAAAAAGTCGTGGACAAAATAAATTGGACGAAAAAATTTGTGGACCAAAAAAATTGGACCAAAAGTCCTATAACCGCAAAATTTAAGGTAGGTCCCTACTTCCTTTAAAGTTTGTCAAAGTCCTCATTTATTTCTTTTGTGTTGCTTATTTTTAGCGACGGCGAATCATTTTAACGTCTGGTGAGGATCAATTTTCAAAGTTGAATCGGAAATTTGAATTCTTAACAAGTTTTGCAAAAATTGTCTTACCTATGATGTTACATTAAAAGCGGCCTCAAACATCTCTGAGCCGCAATGTAAACCATATGGGGCCTCTCTAAAGTAAAAAGTTGTTCAAGGAACAACCGTAAGCACGGTCCATACATTGTGACTTGCGTTGGTTTAAAAAGATGCTTAACATAGAAACAGGATAAAAGCAATTTTTTAGAATCTCGAGCAAGATTTAAGCGTATACATTTAAGGAGTAGATCTTTCCAAGGGATTCCAATGGTTTTTTAAGAATTTTTGCAAGATTTAATTCACTTTTGTTTACTTGGTAGTGCCTTGCAAGTATATTTAAAATATAATTTTCCTTTTTCCTTTCTTTTTACAAGGATAAAGAAACGTGCGAAGGTCTTTCAAACACCCCTCAATCAGATTGTAAACTGTATGGGGTCCTTTAAAGAAATGAGCTTTTTGAGAACGATATAACAACAGGCCTAAAAGGTAAAACCGCCGCTTTAATAATTTGGAAACGGAACGCGAATAACTCTCTGAGCAGACATTTGCACGACAAAGGGGGATGGCTCCGAGCGCGAGAGATCTCAGGACCACTCGAGAGGCTGAAAAATGTCGGCGAAATGAAGAGTGGCCGGAGGTGAGCAACACATGCACGGGAGCAATTAGGAGAGCAAGATTCGAGGGGGAATAAATATTAAATGGGAGCGCGGTGCCCTACGTTGTACCTTGGCGATAATTTCCAACGGAAACTTATCCGGGTGCACCCCTTCGGCTATCCTCTTTGCAGTGCCGGCCAGTTGTGAAACACATCCGCATCTGGGCTTGGGTACGTGGATCCTGACCCACCGTGTCCTACGCTGATGCCGAGTTGTCGTCGTCTGACCTCTTGTACACTGGAAAAAAAAACACATTGGATCTAGATTCCAGACTCTTGAAAACATTGACAAGAAAAAATACTCTTGATTCAATCGGATTTTTGCTTGAATCAAAACGAAATCGGCTTAAATTAAGAGGCTTGGTTCTTGATTTAAGCAAAAATCCGATTGAATCAAGAGTATTTTTTCTTGTCGATGTTTTTAGGAGTCCGGACCCTAGATCCAACGTTTTTTTTTTTTTTTTTTTTTTTTTTTTTTTTTTCCAGTGTAAGGTTAAAGATTAACTACCAAATTGAATAGTGTGTACAAAGAACTATCTACATGCGAATTACTTCAAACGGCGTGTCGCATTGTCCCTGTTCTTAAATTAGGTTATGATTGACTTCGTTGTAAATACTTAGTTCTTTATAGCATAAATGCGTCCATAACGTAACGTTACTATGAGCATTCTTATATTTTTGCTCACCACACTACAGAGCAGACATATTAAATTTGAACCGAAGAAACTGACAATTCTTTAAAAATTCAATTAATGAAAAAGGTTCGAAACATTTCTATCACATCGTCGCTTTTCTGACGTAAAAGCATATCTCTATGTTCATATCAATTCCGGAAAGCATACACCCCAGAGCTCACGTGGAAATAAAGTTCGGTCTTTAAGTCAGAGAAATGACGATATGTGAAAAAAAAAGTTGTTGAGATTGTATTTAATCTGACCTACCAGGCTTGAAAGTTCATTAGACCGATGTTGCAAAGCACAGGTTGCAGAACTATTAAGGCCAATGTTTTCCGTCAAGTCTCTTTACAAATAAGCGAGACTCAAAATCACCTGCATCTTAATTTTTCTCGTGACTGCCCCTCAATTTTTCGTTATTCACTGGCGGCTTCAATTTAGATTTTTCGAATACTGCAACATTACAAACGTCCTTCAACCTTTAATCCGATATCATCGAGCAACTTATGCGAAACCACCCGATCAAATTCTGTTCAAATTGATTTACACCACATATACTTTTAAAAAATTGACCTCGGACCCTAGCCCCCCCCCCCAAATTTTAGCGTACCCCAAAATCGTTTGACATGCATAAAAAGACCATAGATATTGTGTTCTTTGCAAATTTGGAATGAAATCGAACAGAAATTATGAGATATCGCTGTAAACATATTTGGGGGACGCCGGACGGACGGACACACATTTTTTCAAGTATGTTTATTTTGACTCCAGGGGCCTTAAAACGTCTAGAAATTATGAAATTTCAACTTTTTTTTCCTAGGAGAATGTACTTCCTCTCTACCCTAGGAGAGCGCGAAAGTAAAAATCTTCTCCATATGCCAGCGGTATCATTTTCAATCACCTCATCCGATGGGAACTTCAAAACCCCCTTCGACCAGACAACACGGAGCCGGGGCTTTAAGCTGTGCTTGCGGGAGGACTCCCTCTCCCCCTCCTCTCCATCCCCCCCACCAGATCGAGCTTTGTCCGTCCGGCGGAACAATGAACGGGGTTGCCCGGGCTCGCGGCGAGATTAAGCTCGAGCGATAGGTAGTAAACAATTTTCTGAAACAGGGAAACTTAATTCCGCCCTGGCCCGGCCACTGCCGTCGCCGCCGCCACCGCACCACCAGAAGCTCGTTTTCAATTAAGCTTCGCCCAACTTTTAACTCGACGCCCCTTGCCCCGGGCTCCGGGTCACCGTGTCAGGTCGAGTGCGGTTCTCGCGGTGTCTAGGAATTTGGTGGGGGGGGGGGGGACTAGCAGGCCCCCTGCGGCTCATCACTACACAAGAGAAGAAACAGCAGGCATAGGGATATGAAAAACATAAAAAGTTCGACTGAAAAGATCTGAACAAGATTGCAAATTTTCGGCTATCCAAAGTATAAATGCTCTGCCCTGGAGCATCAAACAACAACTCCGCGATGGTGAGGGAAGGAAATTCTTCAATTTACTTAGAAATCTTCCCTTAGGCAAGGTATTTTATGATGTAAACGAATTTCTGACTTCAACTGATGAATAGCATTCTACCTACTACCGCTTAATTTAACATATTACAATTATAATTTATATTTTTAATTATTGTACATTGTAATTCCTATTGTTCTTTGACTTGTGCCATAGCTCCAATAATGGGGCTTTAATGTATGGAAATAAAATAAATAAGTAAACAAATAAACAAATGCATACAGTAAGGAA
Organism: Bemisia tabaci; assembly: GCF_918797505.1. Taxonomy (NCBI): domain Eukaryota; kingdom Metazoa; phylum Arthropoda; class Insecta; order Hemiptera; family Aleyrodidae; genus Bemisia; species Bemisia tabaci. The sequence goes on along the minus strand of NC_092798.1, from coordinate 34,407,796 downwards.
AATTAACCGACGTTTCGTTTTAATATGAGGAGTAGAATACAAAGTAACCCACACACTGAAAAAAATATGGTAGATTTTATCATACTCAGATAGTGATCCGAGTGTGGTAATTAACACCAAACTCTTACGTAGCATTTACCATACTTTGGTCTTCGAATCGAAAAAAGTAACTTAAAGTAGCCAAAAGCACTGAAATTTTCAACTGTGTATAAGGTCCCTCCTGCGGCTCAACTCCGTTAAGTCTCCTTTACACATAAAAATAAACGCATTCGGAAACTCGGCTAACATCACAGAAAAAAAAGTGAAGTTGGTTTAACAACATTCTGGATGTAAAAAAGTGTGCGAGCTCTTATACAAAATGCTGAATTAACAGCTACAGCAGTTATTTTAGCAATGTAAAGATGTAAAACTAACTGCCGTGGCGGGTAATTCAGCATTGTGTAGTTCTCGGACACTTTTTCACATTCACAATATTAAATCAACTCCACTTTTTTTTCGGTGATCCGTGTCAAATCGGGGAAGCTCATGAGACAACTGAGAATTAGGAAATTAAGTTGGAGGAAGATATTGGGTCTCTTTTCACAGATCCGATCCCGTTTTAGTTCGACCTTGCATCTCACTGCAAAACGTCTAACAACGTAGATAGACTAATTTCGTCTAGATCCGTCCATGAAACACTCTCTTCTCCCGATTTTCAACTCCCCCGAAACATTTCCATTTAAACCCCACCGAGCTCAACTTGAAGGATTGATCCCTAGAAACGTCGCCTAAAAGGAACCAGCCGCTCCCGTCTTAACTCGGATCCCCACGCGGGCAAAAATTCGAGGCTCGGGACCTCTGCCGCGCTGACAAAAACAACCTATCTTACAAAGCCTTCCGATTGGAGATACAACGTTTGGACTTAGGGAGTTGGCGGAGGAAGTCGTATAATCCGCTTGCGGTGGCGTTCCGAATCTGCCGCTCAGGCTCGACCGGTGCTAATTAGCCCTTTCAGTACCTTTCAGGCCCTTTCAGCGCCGAGCACAAAAGCTCGCTCTCCTCGGCGAAAACGACGTATCCCGGTGGTTTTTGGATTAGGGTTAGGTGGTTTTGGCTGAGAGCGTCTTGATGCCGGTGATATTTTCCTTTGTGGAATTAATTAGTTGCTACATGACTCCGCCACAGTGCGCGGCGCGGCGGGACCGCAGTCTTGAGTTTATTTGAAGATGGATCACCAGGTTTCCTCGGTGCCGGCTAATAAGCTCCCGTCGTCAGGGACGGGAAGGGATTCGGGTTCAAGTGGGTGGGGGTCCCCGGGATAGACCGCCGGGGGATGACCGCTAGACATTAGAAATTCACGCAGAATAAGCGGAAATTCACGGTATTAGACTTAAAATATTAATATCAGAGCACCAAAGTTGAAACAGACCGAAGTCTAATTTTTGGTGTATTTTCCGAGGAAAATACGCTATTCTTTGTAATTGACGTTATTAAAAGGAGATAAAATGTCTTGCATTTCAACGTTATTTGACTTTTTACTGAATTTTTAGAGATAATAAATATACATGAAATTCACTCACTATTGAAAAGTTTTTTTTTTCTGTTTTTTTTTTTTTTCTTTTTTGGCATTAACTCTCGTAAAAATCATTACCGTGAAAATTGTTTAAAACAAGGCATTCTTAAGTTAAAATTTTGACTGAATGAAAAAAAAATGTCAAAGTTTCGCTGTAAACTTGTCTGACCTCTCTATTGGGAAAAATTCTCTGACTTTTCCAGTTTTTCCCTGACTTTTCCAGTTTTTCCCAGACTTTTCAAAGACTAGCCACTCTACATTAGCATTTCAAAACCCTCCAGTCGGGGATCTGTGTGTGCAAAACAAAATCGAATAAACAAGCAATAGTATTTTCTCATTACGAAATGTAGTTCACATGTTCACAGAATTTTAAATTCGTGGTCTCCTAGTTGTATCACGAAATGTTGTTTAACTTTTTTTTTGTAAAAACTAACTTTAGTCCACCCAGCATTTTATACGCTACAAATCCGGAGCAACACAATTTTCATTCCTGGAAACTACGAATAAAACTTCCGATTTCCCGGTAAAGTTAAGTATCACTTGTTCGCGCGGATAGCATAGCCGTGCTTAGGAGGAACACCGTATGGACATTCGAGAGTTGCCAAATTTTCCTTGATAAAACATGTATTTTAGACGACATTCATGCATGTTTTTCCTTGAAATTTTCAGAAATTTTAGATTATATTGCGTACAAAATAGTCTGAAAATTTTGCAGGAAAATACGTACAATTATCCCAGCTTATTCGAGTTTTATCGAAGGAAATTTGGCAACTCCTGACGGTTCATACGGCGTTTTTCCTTAGCACGGCAGTGCTCATGACCACTAAAGCACGATGAAACGGCAAACGCCCGTTCCAGCGTTGCAAATTGTGAGATAACTCTCCGATCACTCCGGAACAAAGCTATGCGAATGATGCAAATTTTGTGCGAACTCCGACAAGTTGATCCCTGCTAGCCTCAGGGGTTTCTGTGCAGAGCAGCGTGCTCATTCGCATGAAAGGCTCCAAATATCGCTAATACCTGCGAACAACGTGAAAAATTCCTTTGGCTCCAGCCATCCAAACTTTCCGGGGCTGTGCATTTGGACGCTGAGCTCGCGATGAGAATGTTACCAGGGTATCTATTTCTGCATGCTCAGGGGAAAATAATTTCCTGACTTTTCCGGGTTTTCTTTGATCAGAACACCCGAAATTCTGAGCTTTTTTATCAATGAGCGAACCAATGGATGACTTAAAGTAAAAAGGAGCAATATTTACAATTATTGAAATGTTTAAAAATAAAATCAGGAATTCATCTCTACGTCGTGATTTCTTAAAAAGTTGGATCCATCAGTCGTAAAAATTCATTGGATGTGGAAAAATTGAGCGAGAGGACAACTCCTTTCTTGTCCAAGAACAGCTTCCTATTTTACTTATCATTTTTAAGTTATTTTCCTGAATTTTTCAGATTTTTCTGTTTTCCAGCCTGATGAACACTGCATTTACGTTCTATCTTTTAACTCTGCAAGTATGTTAATATTTCATAAGCTCGAAGATTGGAGGACGTAAATATTAATGATGCGTAGATTTTGGAGAGGTTTTCTTAGCGAGATTATCCTTTCCTTTAATGGCACTTTCATTGAATGATTTTAATCGAAATTGAAATTTGAATTCACATGAAACAATCTACTAAAAACATAGTATTTTCTACACCCATGGTGAATTGGAAAAACGCCGAATAAGTACCTAAAGATATTAAAACCACCCCTGATGTCATCAAAATCATCTTAAAAGTAGTTTTGAAATAATTGCTATTTTTTTGGCGAATTCAATCTTATGAGACCAACTGATAGAAAAAAAAAACCAATACTAAATCTGTTATCACTGTATCACTGTTATCACAAGTATTTTCCACCGCCGCTTATTTTGTATGCTTGTTGCGCTTATTCATCTGCCAATTATGTAGTTAAAATTCTTGTTTAGCTATTAAAACTACATGTAGTTAAAATTCAACAGCTCTTTTGTTACCAGTATGTAGTTTGGCTTTCCTATTTGCCCTAAGGATGGCTCCAAGGCGATCCAAAAAGGCTTTCAGGCTTTGACTCATTGCCTATGTAAGTAATAATTAATAAATGTATAGCACCATGATTCCTATTTTTATCATCATTCTAAAAGTAAAATCAGTAATCAAATAAATTTATCAAAGCTGAATGTACAATGCGAGTTATCTTATTTTCATTATAATGCACGTTTATCCACACTTCTTCTCTGCGTTGTGTGCCTATGATTTTATTTTTAGTTCAAATCGTACATTTTATATCACTTTTATTCTCGGTTTCTTGTATATTTTCCAGGTTTGCTCGAGATCATCAGTGAAGAACGGAGTCGTGTAGGGGAAGGAGTTGTAAAGCAGTAAAACACTTGTGAGGAAAATTAACAAACAGTTTAACCGTTTAGCACTGCTGGTGCAATAAAAGGTCACTGAAACTGCTGGAAGCATTATCACAATGAAAAGAACTCGCGAAGGAGACTGGGAATAAGCGAAATCTATTCTCGGGCCCTTTGGAAATTCAGGCGCCATATGTTACAAATGACCCACTAAGTTTTGACCTAGATTTACGAGATCGCGTAATGGAATCCACAATACTTGTTCTACAGAGAAAAGAGGGGCAAGAAGAAAAGTTTCGTAAATACACATGCTCTGAAAAGCACAACGATTTGGATACTTCATGGCCTTTTTGGAGCCTATTAGAGCACAAGCAGAGACTCTTTGTAGCATCATGCAGGATTTTGTCCGAGAGCTTTCAGAACATTTGAAAATTTTGAAAATGTACAGACAGTTTGAATTAAAATTGTTTATCCGGTGAAATCATTTTTCTTCTTTTTCCCACGCTAAATCTGCACGTTCCATAGATACTATTTTCAAAACAGTGGTCGATTTTAAATGCATTTTTACCTGTACTGGATGCTCGGTCATGTACTAAGACTATGTGATTAGATAAAGTTCTTACCAGGAGTCTGAAACAAACGAAGAAATTCACATAATTCAACATTTTAACAATCGTTATTAGCCCAACCTTTTCAAGGATAATGAAAAATTTTGTGAAAAATCATCAAAAATTCATTGAGGGGCTTTTTTCATGCCATTCTAAGTTCAGCTTATTAAGTCCGTATTTTTCAATGCAGATTACCCAGATGTTCGTCAGACACTAAAGGGTGATAGAATGACAAAGCATTGAAGGAGAATTTAGTGCTTTTGACTTTCTTTTAAAATTTTGGAAGATGAAATTTTCAATCTTTCGTTTCTTCCTTTCGTTTCTTTCTTACGTTTCATGCCACTCTGCTTCAGGACCAAGATGCTGGAAATCTCCGGGATCCACGGACCTCCCGTGCGGACGCGGGCGCGGCGGGAACATAGCTTCGCGTGCGAGGAAGTGATTTACACGCGGGCGAGCACTCGCACTCGCACTCGCAACTCGCAACTCGCGGAAAGATGAAAAATGTCCCCGACCAACTTCCCCTCGCGCCGCGCCGCCCGTTCCAAGTTTATTAGACCTGCAACCGTGTTGGTACGCACTCGCGTTTGTTGTGCGATTCCTCCGCTTTTCCCTAGCGAGGGCTCCCGGGAACTGGCACCGCTCCAGGTCGTAAGATATTAATTAACCGGGTATTAATGATCATCGTCGTCGATTTCCAGACCATGGGATGAGGACTCGTGATACGGTGGGATATGATGTTTAGAGGTTGGACTTAAAAACCGCGTAAAACCTTTAGCTTTTTTTGGAATTTTCGCGAAAGTTGGACACTTCTCAGGGGTAGACGAATCGGTCTCATGACTTACAATTTTGAAATGGATGTTCTTAATTGAAATATTTTTTTGGGATTTACACGAAGAAAAAAACCTCGTGCGTGGGACCCGAAGTTTAGGTCATATGGATCTGAAGTTTTCGGATTGAGCATCTGAACACTTTACGTCTAGCTGTCGAGGTTCGGATCACACATCTGAAACTTCAGTTCTTACATCTTAAGTACTTCAGATGTGAGAACCGAAGTTCTTCGGATTTGAGAACCGAAGTTCTTCGGATGTGAAAACGGAAGTGCTTCAGATGTAAGAACTGAAGTTTCAGATGTGTGATCCAAACCTCAGCAGCTGGACCTAAAGTGTTCAGATGCTCAATTCGAAAACTTCAGAGATCCATATGACCTAAACTTCGGGTCCTACGCACGAAGTTTTTTTCTCCGTGTAGAACTACTATTTTTCGCTATTCCATGAGAATACTTACCTGCATCAGAAAAACTAATGGCACAAACTGTGTCTCTAAAATGAGCCGTCAATTGTACTTCTCTATTACAAACTGTAATCCAGTTGTACGACATCAGATTTCCTGATACATGCCGTTTTCCAGTTTATGCTGATGGTAGACACCCTGTAAAAATAGTTCAGTTGCTCTTTTTTATGACCTAAGTTTCCCACTTCATGACACCTGGAGATCACTTACGAGAATAACGCTGATAGTTTGGAGAGCAAAAATAATTTTCCCCATGAGCGCTGACGCGGGAGAACTTGGCTAGGAGCATAGCTTTTAAAATAACGAGGAAAGGGACGAGCGGGGGACGGGGAGAAAACCCTCCCTTGTGATAGCTGATAGAGAGGATGGTCGGATAAAAACTTCTCAAGTGAAGCATTAAAACTAGAAGAAAGTGTTCAAAGATTCCTCCCGGATACAGTTTAAACTTCCAGACTTTCTCGCCCCGCACCCTTCCGCGTCCCCGGGCTTTGACAATCAAACCCTAAAATAATGTCACCGTAGGAGTTTCTCATGCGCAAATTAAATTATCCGCAAGGGCGAAAGTTTTGAAAAAGTTGCACCTCCGGTGATTTTCAGGCTGGATTTCAGCGATGCAGGGGCGTTTAAATCTCCGATTAAAGGCCCGGATACTTGTTGCGAAGCGTCTCGGACCATGAGCGCCGATAATGTACAAGGAACTGGGGATCGTTTTACGGAAATATTGCCTTTTTGAAAGTTTCTAATGTTTGCCAGCCATAAGAATTGGGGCTCTTGGGTGCATAAGGAAACATTTTTCACGAGAGCTATATTAATTACTGTCGAGTGGGTTTGGAAAATCGTATTTTCAAGTTTGCTGGAAAACACTGTCAGGGATCATCCAGCATAATCGAATCGTCAGGTACAAAAGTGCCAGATATAAAAATACGAAAAAATCAGTAGAAACTGTATGCACCAGCCCGTCTTAAGCCCTTTTGAAACTGACCGATTGAATTGAGGCGTTGGGTGCAGCAATGACATTTCTAGGGTGCGGTGTTTCAAAATATTCATTGCTAATTTATATTTGAAAGGGAAACTATTCAGGGAATTTTCTGACATTTTAGTTTTCAAAATTGTAAGATCATGAAGATGTCTCACTAAAAGTTTCAACTAATTTCATGCATTTGCTTTAATTATAATGAATGATACGTTAGCGGAGGCTCTGAGACACCGTAATCTAGAAATGCCCCTTCCTGCACCCCAGCGATTCATAATTCAATTGTGAACGGTTGATTCTTATTTGTGTGGATATTTGTGTGGATATTTGTGTGGATATTTGTGTGGATATTTGTGTGGTTATTTGTGTGGATATTTGTGTGGATATTTGTGTGGTTATTTGTGTGGATATTTGTGTGGATATCGCGCGCGTATCGTTGACTCACAAGACGATTTTTAACTGCTAGGTGTATTTTCCATAAAAATAAACTTAACTCTGAAAAAAAAAAAATAAATAAATAAAAATGTGGTTTAATTTGCGGTTCAAAGTTTAGGAACACGGCGTATAGCTTAATGAAAGTCTTTATAATTTAACCAAAATTATTATTTATCGCCAAATAGCTACCCGGATGACTGTAGTCTTCGCGCTTATCCGAAGGAGGCTGTTTTAAATGAAATTTCCACCCCTCGGGATGGCGCTTTGAAAATATCAGGCCGAGTTACTAAGGGGAGAAGAAACATTTAATAACATCTTTATTGCAGAGGGCTGAATTTTGCACATATTAGAAATCGTTTATTATTAACGAGGAAAAGGAAATTGTGATATATTCGACTATATTTCTTGATTATCGTGAGCATATTTTATAAAGACCATCCTGTGGAAAGAAAAATGAATTGCCTGCCTCGTGGCAATACAAACTTGGGGCGTGATGAGAAGTTCCGACGACCGCTAGGCCTTCGGAAAGTATTATTACTTGCAGTTAGTCAAAAAATCATAGAAATTGGCATAAAAAAACCTTTAAGAGATCACGTCATGTAGTAAATACTATTTTCATGAAGTTTACTTTTCTTCCCATCATTTACTCAATTTCTCATTTATCCTAATATTTTGTGCAAAAAGCCTGTCGTATAAATTCTTTCAAAAAAGGTTCAACACACCCTCTGAATAATTCAAAGTACGAAACTATAGGGAATCGAAGTAACAGAATCGTAAAACAAAAGGCGCCGTATTTAGCACCCGTGAAACAGGATTCCTGGAATCCTATCACCGGGATGGAAAGGATACGTCGGGAAGGGCGCTAAAAATATGAAACTGATACAGCTATCGACTCCCGGAAGGGGAAGGTGACATCGACGAACCCTCCTCCGCGCCAGTTAAGACAAGAGCCTGTCATGCGGCATTCAATTTGTCTCCGAGAATGAGGAGCTAACGCCGGCTCGCCCCACCTTTCAGACACCTCGGAATTGATAAACACAAATTTTATTTATGAAAAAAACGGGGACGGAGTATCTCTAAGCCTTTGAAAGCCATTACGGACAAGTTTGACAGTCCATTCGGCGAGAGCTCTCCCGGGGATTGGCCTCCTTTCGCAGTTGCCGAATAAGCCGGGGAAAATTCACCTGTTTTATGGTCTTTCGATTGGCGGGGAATGGCGACTTTTTGACCGTGCGTTTAAGTCACTGCGCAGGGTTGCCTGTTCACGCACAAAAATTATTGTTTTTTCAGTTGGATCCTCAATGGTGATGATCATAATTCGATATGACAAATCTATCCACGGATGATGCCTTAACTTGCAAAAATGGATACATGTATCCCTAAGAGACTGTCCGTATGTTACAAATGGTTACACAGGGTGTGTATACTATATGAGATCTCATGGACTCTGAAGAAGGAAAGAGGATGGGTTCAGTTCTTATGGCATCGGCTAATTTTACAATACGAAGTTGATAAACAAAAGTAAAAGACAGGGAAATGTATAAAAATTTAAACGTTCCCCATTTTTTTCTTTTTCTTTTTTATAAAAGGGAAACTCTACAGGAACTTCAAAATTATGCCCAACTCGATATGATTTTAAAGGAATGTAACAGGTGTCTATAGATCGAGGGCACGAAAATCGGGAGGAGCGCCGACGAATTCTCGGAAAATCTCCTGTGAAATATTCTGCGCTAAGTTAGCATTTATTACACCCTTAAAACATGACCTAAAAATAGATGGAAATAAGTGTGAATCGAGTTGATATGTACATAAACACTAACTTATCTGCTTTCAAAATGCGATGTTCACTCAGGTTTGACTAAGAAAGTTATCACTCGATCTTTTATGCATATTGGACACTGGCGTACTACAGTGCTTTCAATTTCAAAGGTTATTCCCTTAGCATCAAGAAATCAGCAATAGGTTGAAGATGACCAAACCCTGATTTCGAGTCTAACGGAAAACTTATCAAGACGTGGCAGCGATGGGCCGAACTTATCGGTGCTGGCTGGCTGGATCCCATTGATTTAATTATAGAGACGTTTGACAGCTGGAAAGCTGATGTTACACCTATACAACTTGGCTTTTCTGGGGATTGTCATTTTCAATTGGGCTCCGGGCGATCGGGCTGGAGGGGGGGGGGGTGTCCCTTTCACGCGGATATGACTTCCGTTTTCCCGCGGCCGACTTTCAACTTTCTTTCAAGCTTTTCCCTCGCGCCCGTCCGCCTTAATCTGGATCTGGACCCGCCAGCCCTTCCTCGTTGCTAGATCGCCAGGTAAAATCAAGGTGAGTCGAGATTGCCTATTGACGCCTTAGTTCCAAAACGGGTATCAATTGAATCAAGGAGAACGAAAACACACCAACTCGGTAACTCGAAAATGCTCACGTTTTACTAAGGACAGACAATTTTCATATAGGTCATTGAAGTTACCGTATCTGTTCCAACTTGGAAATTCAAAGTGTCTTTAAGTACTTGCTTTTAGGCACCAGAAATATTTTTCTTAGACTAACTTCTTCACCCTCTGTGCAGTTTTGTGTGTGTCTCGACTATTTTCATTTTTTCGAGTTGGTGTGTTTTCGTTCTCACTGATTCAATTATTGTAATGTGCGTTTTAAAATTCAGCACTTACTTCGTTCGTTAAAAGGAAAATAAATGAGAATCATGTCCTAAAATTTGACTTCATTTTACAATTTTGAACTACTATATCTAGCCCATTGCAGAAACAACACACAATAAGCATTTAGTTTCCTAATGCAGATAGGTATGTGTTTTTTATGTTTGAGCCAGAATTAATGAATCCTTACTGCAAATTGCGGTCAAATTTTCTCTTCAGATACTCTTCCATATGTTAAACCTACCCCTCCTTACCCGGGTCCAGGGCAGGATTTACTTACTTGCCGCCCATGGGCCGCCTGTATTTTGCCGCCCCCTTCTCATTCGTTTTGAAACATCGATAAAAACCATCAAGTGGACGTGCCTGCGGGGGAGGGGTGCATAAGACGCGTTTACTCTTGTTGGACACATTTTTTGCGTGAGCCCTGTCAACACTACTATCGAAAGTTCACGGAACTTGGCGCGAAAGTTAAGTTCCGTAAACATATCTCTGTGTGGACAAGACCTTCCATTTATATGAAATGAACGAAAAAATTATAAAGAAACAAACATGAATGTGGTTTAATAATTTTAACTTCTGCCGCCGTGCCGCGCTGAGCTGACCGCACTGTGTTTGACGCAATGCTTGAAGTATTCATGCAGTCTTGTAGGCGCTATGAGTTTCACGCTGCCCGCTGCTGACCGCAGCGGCCGCACTGTATTTGACGCAATGCGTGAAGTATTCATGCAGTCTTGTAGGCGCTAATACGTGTTACATGCCGACCACCGCGCCGCGCCGAGGGTTTCTCCTTTTCATCTCAAGTTCTCGTCATCATTGCTCTCTATTATACTCTGTGTATTATATTCTACACTTAAATCACTCGGGTCATTGGAAGACACATTAAGTTTGGAAATGAAACACACCCCGGATCTCCCTTCGAGATTTTAAACATTACACACCTGTAATATACACAAATAATCCATTGCGCGGCAACCTGGGACGAGTCTATTCCGCCGCGTGGTAACTTTTCCTTTTGACTCCTAAGACTTCACTGCCTCCGCCTTTTATCCTTAAGTTGACGTTACAATTGAGGAATACTGAAACATTCAAAAGTCCCGCGTCACATTTCGTCTCTCGAATATGACATCTTTTCATATCCCACGCCACACCACCCTCCCCTCCCCCTCCTTGCTCTCTTTCGGGGAATCTGGAGCGTCAGGAATCCGCGGGAACATCTCCCGACGTCTCCCGAGTTCACGCGCCGAGATCCGAGGTATTGAACTTCATTTTTCCTCGAACGAGTATCAACAGATTCCGCCCTTCCAGGAACCCGATTCCCACGCTGCGCTGCTTTTCCGAGCTGGATAGAACCGCGTAAGTAACGAGGGTAAACCTATGTATGTCCGAGGTTTCTCTTAAACACGGGCGGAAAAGTGAAATCCTCATTATTTCAATGCTGCCCTGCTAAGTAAAAACGTCGTGAGTATGAACATTCGAACAATGCCAAGTTTTTCCAGCTGAGACATTTTCTTTTGGAGAAAAGTTTGGGGTATTCCAGATTCAGCTTTAAAGCCTATTTTTTGAATGTTTTGTATTTTTGCTTGACTATAACGATACAACGCAACGCCATAAAACCGTTTAGGTATACCGTTTTGAACGTTCCATAATTTGACGGAATATACTCAGCAACGAATCAGAATGTTCGTCAGTTTTCTTGTAAAACACAAATATTATAGGAGATAATGAGACGACGTCACATGAAATTAGACTGATTCTGATTAAATCCATTCATTTTTACTTATAATTTTTGAAGATCAGAAAAGCATAAAATGGGCTACAAAATTGCCAAAAAAATGAAGGCAACGTTACTTCCGAAAATATTCTTGTAACCAGAGGAGATTTGGCAGTATCCAAATGCTCAAACGGCGATTTTCATTAGCATGACATGGCAGCAATCGTATATAGTCACGCGTTTCTAAGTTGGAATGGTGGATTTGAGCTGTTGTAAGAAGACATCTCTTGACCCAAATGTAAATGATATTGAGATATTAGTTTCATGATGTGATTGGGAGATTACAGAGCCGAGCTCAATATAGAGGCGATTTCAGCAAGTTGACGACACTGCTTTTCTTCCATTTAAATTCGGTACAAATGTCGATTCTGGATGAAGCAGCCTGCCTTACCTAGGATCGATTGTTCTACACACATTTAAATAGAGGAAAAACATTGTTGCCAACTTGCCAGAAACACCACTGGCTCAATAAAAATCGCGTAATTCCAATGAAAATCCTGTGTATGTATGCAGTTTTTTTCTTGGTGCAGCAGAGCAGAGGTTTGGCGCGGGAGTTTCAGCGAATGCTAGAAAGGATCAGAGAAACCGCGAAACGCACCCCATTTAGTTTCGGTGAAAAGTTAAGCCGAAACATTCTTTGATACGCTTTCGTGGGGAAAACTCCAGTAGCGTTCTCGGTAGTTTCCCAGAGTGGATTTTAATATTTTATCCCCCGAAGAGAGACGAAAGAAAACCAGCGGAGAAAATCCCCCCCATAAAAATCTCTCTTTTTTGCTTGTTTAGAATTTGAAACCAGGAAATGTCCCCTATTTGGCTAAAATAATGAGACACATACCTCAGATAGGACTTTTAAATTGAGCTTAAAACAATTCTACAGATTTGACGTAGTTTCGTATTTCTTAAAAAATACCTCTGACTGTGGAGTGTAAAAAGCTCTGCATATGATAATATATCGATATAATAGGAAATATTTCCACGCTGCTAAGGATTGGCAAGGGGCTGTGAGCGAATGATAGGACTACATCGAGGATACCGCGAAACGCTCTCGGTATTGGATGCGGCAAATTGCCGTGCCAGAGGAGGGTTTGGTGTGTTTTTTCCAAGAACATCACTCCGCCAAGGTTCCAAGTATTTGTGCAGGGTGGACTTGCTTATTACTTTTTCTGCGTTCATTTGTTTTATTTAATTATCTCATATTTCCTGGAGGTGAGTTGATGAGAAATCGGAGCGGAGAAAATTTCCTGGATCGACAGTGACGGGAGCTGCCTATTGTTAGAGCTTAACATCCGCTGATTCATTTAGAATTTCTCGAAAAACACATGATTTCAAGAGAAATGCTTTCACTAAGCTGTAAAAAGTGGCGACTCTGCGAGTTGAAAACGATGTTTTTCTTCATTCAAACCTACTATAAATATCTATCCTAGATTTGTCGGGCTGCTTCAGCTGAAGTCGATTGTTTTAAATACATTTAAATGTCTTTGGTCTCTTTCAAGATTGCAAAGAAACGTTGAACACTGCATAGTTTTCGAGACGAATCAGTGCCGAGGCGTGAACGATCGATTATAGACATTTCCCCTTTTGAAACTGAGGTACAGAATCGATCGTTAAGGTGCTCGTTGCAAACACCCTGATTATCTATCCTTTTACATAGGTTTAATGACAGATCAATCGATACATCGCAAAGCACGCCACGCCACTGAAACAAATGTCATCTTCTTAGGTTATTCTACGCAATAACATATCCAAAATTCCACGAATTTCCAACCAGTATCAGGATTGAGATGGTAATACTCTTCCAATGAGGATCCTTTAACTGACATACTTGATTCGATTAATTCACTGGAAAAAAAACACATTGGATCTAGAGTCCAGACTTTTAAAAACATTGACAGGAAAAAGGACTCTTGATTCAATCAGATTTATAAGCTTTAATCAAAAGGAAATCCGCTCAAATTAAGAGGCTTGGTTCTTGATTTAAGCTTAAATCTGATTGAATCAAGAGTATTTTTTCTTGTCGATGTTTTTAAGAGTCTGGACTCTAGATCCAATATGTTTTTTTTTTTTCCCCCAATTTGAGATGGTAATACTCTTCCAAAGAGGATCCTTTAACTGAAATACTTGATTCGAGTAATCGCGCCACACCCAAGTTACTTGCATCGACTCAACAAGACAACCGCGCTTGTGAGCTTTACCGCGACACTCTTGAAAATATGCGCGCCTGAAAGGGGTACGACTGTCGCCTGCGGGGGCGGGGGTGAAAACCCCCGGGGAGCGGTGAGAGAGAAAGATCTCCGAAACTTTGCGTAATCAAAACAAACTTGGTAGCGGAGTAAGTGTATGTAAAAACTTAGAAAAAGAGCCCGCTTGCGGACGAGAGCGGATTCCGCCTGCGCCGTGGTATTTAAAATATATCACCCGTGCCTCCTTTAACTCCCTCTTCGCGAGACAACCCCCCATCTCCGTCCCCCTTGCGCCGTTGGCTCCCCCTCCCGACTTTCGAAACGACCGTTTGATAGTATCGCCTAGCGAGACGGCTTCAACGTTCCTGCGACGGTGTAGTAATGTACTAATAGAGGTAAAACGAAAGAGTGATACAATACTCTGCCCACTGATAGGTCTGTCCCTGGCCCTGGTTGCTACGCGGCCCAAGATTATCAAGCGCTTCGCGTCTTGAGAGGCCACTGTACACTGGAAAAAAAACACATTGGATCTAGAGTCCAGACTCTTAAGAACATCGACAAGAAAAAATACTCTTGATTCGATCAGATTTATAAGCTTAAATCAAGAACCAAGCCTCTTAATTTGAGCGGATTTCCTTTTGATTTAAGCTGAAATCTGTCTGAATCAAGAGTCCTTTTTTTGGCAATGTTTTCAAGAGTCTGGACTTTAGATCCAATGTTTTATTCCAGTGTACGGCAAAATAAAGCCTGGGCGATAACGATTCCAAAATTTGAAGTCAACGGAGTCGGAAGATTATAATTACCTGCCGTTTTAAGAAAAATCATTAATATTGTGGCGGCAGGGCGTCGACGAAGAGATGTTGCGTTGTCAGTTGCCCGATACCATGTGGGAAGATAGACAGATGTGGCGTTTAGGTATCGAAGAGCGCCAAAGTGCGCTGTGGGAGCGATTTTTATGCATGTAAGAACTTTGACCAGGTAAATATCCAGATAGAAGAAATCCAATAAGGGATAGAGAGATGCCAGCTTTCAGGAAATCTTTACTTCGACAGATTTAGGCTACGATTAGGTGTTCCGAAGCGCACTATTGCGATTTTAAAGCGACTAATACACACAAAGATCACCAGATGAAACTACATACCGTCGTTCCTCTGAACCAAGGGCGATTCTTAGTTCTCGCCTGAGTCTCAGAAAGAACAGAGTTTTATGGAGCTGGACTCACGTGGAAAATAAGATACGTCCTTACGTCTAAGGAGCGACAAGAGGATTTAGGAATAGATTTGAATTAAACTTGTCGTACATTTTCTCCATCAGAAATTCAAAGTCGAGAAAAGACGTTTTCGACATGAATGTAGCTGTTGTTTGTCCTTAACATTGAGTCTCATGAAGGAATAAAACTGCAACCCCTTTTATCTAAGTTCAGACTTGATGCTTTTCGGTGGTGTTTCTGTTAAACTCGATCCATGCTGTTATTAAAACTTTTAAAAACTTCTTTAAGAAGCGTTAATTTTCCAAAAGTAAAAAAGGCTGTGAGAAAAACTTATCCTCGACTCAAATTCGAGAACGTATGGATCATATGCACAGTTCACGCTGAAAATGACTGAATGCGCTTCAAACAAACAGCCTTGTTTCCCTTTCTCCAAATGACAACCGGGATTTGATTTTACGTAAGTAACTTTCCTTAAACAAACCCATACAGGAGATTGACATAATACGAGCTTCAGCCTACACTTTCTTTCAAAAAGACCTACCAACTTCCTAACGTACAATTCCACGCGACAGCCTCCGCGATTGTCATATCCGAAAAGTCAAAATCCCTGTCTTAAAGCAAACTTAGCCGCGGAGATTTGAAACGGAACTTTTCCGCGCCGCGAGATCCAAAATTGAATATGAGCGGAAACTTTCCGAGAGGCGCTTCTGAGAACCGTACAAAATTCCGAGGAATTTCCCTGTCAAACCGCTGGATTAGTTGGCGAGGCTCGTTGTTAAGGACGGAAAAATTCGAGCCAAGCTTGGCAGCTTCGACGCGGAGCGAGGAGAAAGACTGGAAAAGACGCACAACAAGCCGGCAGTGGTAAGCCGCGCTTCGGCGTGACTGCAAACGGAACTTTTTTAAATCCCGATAACAAACTTTGGAATCAAAATAAGCCGTGCCGAGCGCAATGCCTCAGAAAACTAATAATTTCCAACGTCTCTCTCCGTGTTAACAACTGTAAGTACTCCGAATCCTGATACGAGCTCAGTTTTGCACGCAGACCCCCCACCCTCCCCCACCCCCCACCTCTCCCAACTTTACGACCCCTCAGCCGTCTCCTTACGCAGAATGATTCATCTTATTTAGTTTTTTAATCTCGGCTCCTATCGGGGAGGAGGGAGGCTTTAATTTTTTTCTCTTTCTCTTCGCGGCGGCTTGGAAATAAATAAATTATAAAAAAGAGTGTAATATAATAGGGAGGGATTTGTTTGTTCGGCCCGGCGGAATAAATTCACTTTGCGGAATCTTGACAAAAGCTTGTAATCCGTGCGATTCCCCTGCTGTCCGCGCGGTCTGGGAGGTTCGCGTTCGCTGCGGAGACTTTCGCGAATCTTCGAGTCACGCAGATTTCCCGCGACGAATCCGGCTGCAAAGTCAACTCGCCACGTGGGGCTTTGCGTTTCTCATTTTATCCCTCGTTTCAGATTTTCTCATTTTATCCCTTCGTCCCTCCCTCCTGTTCCCCTGTCACCCACCCGCCGGAGTCCTGTTCCTGGTACTGCAACTAAGCCAATATATCTTTCTTCGGATACGACCGGCGTTAAAAAAATTTAAACTTTTTTACCGAATGCTGAGGAGGTAATTGTTATTTCAGAAGCCGTAAGATTTTACAGTCCCTTTTTTCGTTCAGACGATGAATATGGAGTTTAGTAAGAGTAAATGAGCAACGAAACAAGAAAACTAGGAGGTTCTATAAGGTTAATAGTATAAGTTGTTCTATAATTTTTGTTCTGATTTAAAAGCGGTACGCACGAGACCCAAAACCTTCTAGATAGGTCTAAAAAAGGTATATGCACTTTTATTTATCTACTTATCCGTTTATTTATTTACTTATTTATTTATTATTACGGCGGAGGATACTTTTGGAGTCAGTTCCTATGCTCCTGTTGTCTATTTTATAACGTTAAAAATGTCAGACGAGTAAGTGTCGGTTTCTTATGGTTTTCATTGATTAGAAATCGCTGAATTTCGGGTTAAAAGGGAATACAGCCACAAATCCACACCAGGAGTTGCATTATACAGAAAATTCGAGTTATAGATCAGAAAAAAGAAAAACGTTTCTCTCGTGTTCAGTCCCTTTTTTTTGTTGAACTGTTGCTAGGAAATTCATATATTCTGTGCAACATATTCCGTGATTTTTTGGTGTAAGTACTGATAAATTATATTTTTTCGGTAAGATTCCTATATTTGTATTATTTACGACAGTCCCAGGTTAGGGATGAATATTGATAAATTACCAGAACCGTAATTTTGACGCGGATTGTTTGATAAAAGTACGCAACTCGTTGCACGTCCAAGCAGTTCTTTAGCTTTCCGCGGAGAGAGTACGAATAAAGTGACCCGGAGAGTCCAACAAAGGATAGGGGTAAAAGATTAACTCTAACTGACAATAGAGCGAAAAAGTCACGGCAGTATAGTCCACGGCGGATTACTGTCAAACCAAAATGGCTCTAATTTAATTTAGACCATCAGCGAAGTGCCCGCCGAATGAACTCTTCCTGGATGAAAAAACTCTCTCCGTCTGAAGGGATCGATTCCTCCTGTCGACGAAGGACCAGCCAAGAAAATACAACCCTTCACAATAACCCACGCCTATCTCAGGAGCTTTCGAAAAGTTCGAAGGGGTTCCCGAAATTTGAACGTTTTCCGAAGACGCACATGCATTGCCACTTTTCGCTGAGAAATCATCAAAGTTGGATCCTCACGTGAGCAGTTTTTTTATACAATTTTTTATTTCTATGCATTTGGTCCTTTTAAAACAAGAGTTGCTTTACTCTGAAGTTTTAAACTTTTTCTTTTTTCGACGGTTACTTGTAATAACAGATGAGTTTAAGGCTAAATTATATAGATTATTGTTGTAATTTTGCACCGACATAAAAAATAATTTATAAAAAAGAGATGAATTACCGATCGATAATGAACGGATAATTAACGAATAACATGCAGGCATTTAGGGATACATTATTATGCAAGGAAATTAAGAAAATCGAGTATTTATAATTGAAGACAATCTCAAACGAACTTTACCGGGCTTAAAGCCTCTGTAAAATGAACCAGTTTTAGATAATTTAAAAATTTGACCAAGAAAGTAAGACAATAATAGGCTACAAAGTATGAAATTGAGCTAAATTGAAGAGCTTTTTGTAAAAACGCCCGCATCGAAAAATCGCGATTGGAAAAATGTATTCAAAGTTTTGATTATTACTTCCTGGTCACTGATGGTGACTTACGCCGTAAATTGAAGTCCAAGTTCCGATGTAAGTCATCGCCAGGGGCCAAATTGTATTTATGGAAACGTCAAATGCATTTTTCTTGAAAGCGGTTTTTCGCTAGCAGAAAGAGAAAACGCAACAAAAAATTTTGGTTAGTACAGGAAGTAAAACACAAAATAATCCATGTCTTCGATTGACTCAGAGGTTTTTTAGTCTCTCAATAGCCTGAGCTAAATTCACCGCAAACTGTACCAAAACCAACCAAAAATTTTGATTGGTACTTCACTTCCTATACTAACCAGGAGTGACACAAATATTTCTATCTCCTTTCCCGGAAAGCTCCTCGACTGCCCCCAAAAGACGCATGCGTAAAGTCAGTCACAGCGAGTCTCCGATTCCCCCTATCACCCTTACTTTCTGGGTCACTCGATTGGGATAATGGCACAGTATCACCCCGAATTAAATATGCCGACTCGAGAGATCATTGACGTGGAGGGTGGGTCTTTTTCAAAATAAGTGACTGGAAAATATCACTGCTCAATAGAGAGGTGTCGAAAGGAACTTAGCGAGGGTGAGAAGTTGGCGCCTATCACAGCCGCCACCACACACGTGCTGCACGACGTTGCCAAAGTACGTCACAGGGTTTTAGTGTGTAAGTATTTTCATGTGGATTATGAATGACGGACTGGGTACGTAAATCGTAGGGATTCTGATGCGAACACTATTTCTTGTCAAAATACAGAGAATTTGGGTAATCTGAGGTTGAACTAATAATTTTGAAGTAGAAATATACGTCCACAAATTCTGTGAGTTTCCGTTCTAGAATTTTTTTTCCCCTATGACTTCCATGTAAGTGCCGGATTAAAACTCATATTTTCAAAGAGGGACAGGGGACAGGGAACCTTGAAAAGACTACATGTAGCGTAGGTATGAGTTTTCTTCAAAAATGTGAGTTCATTCTTTTGAGGACTGAAGGGACATTGACACCTCACGGTAATACTCAGATATTTAGTATTCGTTTCTCTAGCTTAGTAACATTAATATCTCAATTTACTCATACTTCACTCCCTAAAATTTAGGTAAATTTAAAATCCAAGCAACGCAGGACGCAGAGCTTGATCTCACCCGAAAGCAAAGTAGCTCTCGACAGAATTTGAATAGTGGAAAACCTGTAGAATATAGCAGTCTGAAAACGGGTGTTAAACTTTGAAGCAGTGCGTAATTAAATTATTTCGAGGAGAGGGGAAAAGTTTCAGAGCAGATCAGCGTTGCGTAAGGCGTTTGCGTTAGCGATATCGCATACGTATCCAATGGTGCCAAATCTCGATTTTGATGGAAGTTGATGATAATTTAAATTCATGAACGATTTGGCCACCTTGTAAAACCGCTATGAAAGAAAAGTCTATTGAGGTGCGTCTCTTTTTATGTGTACTGTGTACTGTGGACCTTCAATCGAGGTTAAAATAGGATCTCATCAGCTTATGAAACTTCTCTTGAGGTTTACTCTTCTTTTTTCGCTCTAATAAGGACGGATTAGATAGCAAAGCAGTATTTTCTCTTTATATTTTTCGAGAATTTCTTTCGTAATCCAAAAGAAATTCAACAGAAGTCTGAAGACTTATGTTGCTTAGTTTCTATAGTAGGAAAATAAAGAAGAAGAGAACACTAGTATTACTAAGTACAGAACTAGAACTAAAGTACAAATAGGCTGGTTCGGTTGAATATGTCAAATTTGGTATCTTTCAATAAATTGCGCTACTTCATAATTTCGACAAAAACCTAAAATATCTCTATCCTCGTAAGATAGCTATTTGACCCTCGATTTGTGACCAAACCTAGTGCTTCTTTCTTGATTCCTGAACTTCTTCAAAAAATTTCGATAAACATGCTGGTAAAAGTTTCGCTCAAAACCAAATTATGACCTTTTTAATGTTGAGAAAAATCAAACCAAATCACAATTGCGGTAAGTGATGAGTGGATTTTGAACTGGTTAAAATTTTAATCCCGAATCGTATAATTCACGGACAACGACCGAAACACCAAACGGACAAGCGTTAAATAGGGTCACAAGTACGCGAATTCCGGCCGAACACCATCGATGCCGTGTCGCACTGAAACCTACCACAGATCTATTAAAATTATACAATTTTCGGTATGAATTTGACAACGTTGCTGGACAGCCGTTTGCAGTTTCCACGGGCCATCTGATCGAATTAAGCACACAGCGCCCGGCGGTGCACTAATGGCCAGCGCTGCAATTAAAGGATCAAACATGGACTCTGCAAACGTAGTTAGAATTCAATTTAAAGAACCCGGGAAGGTATGCAATTTGCGCGGCAGCTGCTCGCAAGACAAAACAGCGCCTGGACGCCAGACAACACACGATGCACTTAGTGGCTTCCACGGTACACACACGGAAGCAGACGCCGTTGCCGGACATTGTCTCGTGTATACTCCACTTTGTGAGGAAGTTTCAGGCATCGACCGACATACCGCCGGTGAAACCATGAGGAAGCATTTCACAGACGTTTCAAATGCTGGCTCCTTCACGGTATCATAAAAAGAACGCAGGAAAACATTCACTGAGAAAAAAATTTAATGAGGTGGCCGATACAACGATCGCTGTATTGGATCAACATACGTATCATTGACATTACTCGAAATTGCGTTGTCCAGCGGGCCCATTATTGAAACTGATAAAAAAAGCTATAGACAAAGGCGAAAAAAGGGATTTGGAGGGATCCTATTGGTGGAAGCGGGTGGTAGCAATGGACTTAGGAGGTAGGTAATGGACTAACTAACGGCGACCCACCAAAAACCCAACAGTTAGTCCATCATTTTCTTCCTAAGTCTATTAAATCCCACAATGAATGTCAACCAATAGGATCACTCCATACTCCCTATGTCCTCTTTATCTGTCGCTTTGTCTGTCAGTTTCAACAATCGGCGCGCAGAAACGTTTTGTTGATCTGACGCAACTTTTAGCTCAAGCCAACACTGTATTGAGCTAGTCATTTTCACTCGCCATTGTGTTTGTATACTATGGATCAAAGCAAATTGTGCCGACGCAACAAAAATTTAAATCAAATAAGTACTTTTTTTGTTCATGGTTCGAGGTTTTGATAATCTGGCGGAACTTTCGGATGGATCCGACACTGTATTTGGCTGGTCATTTTCGCTCGACATCAACTTTATGCTAGTTCAATTAAAAAAAATTGTGCGGAGGCAACATGATTTTTTTAGTTGATGCAATACTGCTACGTTGCATTAATAACTGGAGTGTTTAAATCAAGTTTGTCTCTTTGTTTCCGTTATTTTTCTCTCTCTCTCTTTTTGGACAAGACATTTTCCAAAGTGAAACGGGGAAAACTCGATACTATGCGCGATTACGACTATTTGTCTTCACGGAAAAAAGTACGCTAAGAAAGGAAATCTACAACGTCGCAAATTGAAATACGAGGTCTCTGATTAAAATTTGTAATATTCACTTCTATGGCCGATGTCATCACTCCAAGGATAATTATACTATCAATTGACCACCTTACCACCTCATTGATGCTATAATCATGAAGCAAACAAGAAAAAATTGGACCACATTTTGCAAAAAGGAACTTAAGTTTCAGGCTCATCCATAAAAGCACCTACCTGCATGGGAAAGCTTATGCCACATATGCTGTTTCTAAATTGAGCCAGAAATAATAGTTCCTGATAGCAGAATAAAGTCCAATTGCTGGTAGAGTCTTGGCAACTCGGGGGAGGCCAGGATACATTGGTCCACTCCGGTCGTCCCTTTGCGTTACACGTCAACGCTCGAACCCCCCTCCCCCAAATAAACCCCCTTCCTACTAAATAACCCTGCGTATCTTCAACGCCCATGTTCTATCCCCCCTCCCCAAACTCTCTCTCTCACTATCATATGGAAATAGCAGCCGTTACAAGGAGGATAATTCACAGGGCGGATTCAAGTAGGTACAACATAGAATCCAATAATGTTGTACAATTGGTTTAATGGATTTCAAGATACATCATAGGAGTGACAATGGCAAGAGGCAGGGAGTGGCAAGTAGCTCTACACAATTTTAAAAAATTTCATTAAAATTCGTTAGTAAATATAATCAAAACATAATTGCTCATCTTCAAAGTACGATCTCAGAACAAAGTTGTTCCTCAAAAAACACATGGAAAACATGGCCAAATATGATTAAAAAGCATACGCCGAGGAAAAACGACTCAGAGAAGCAAATCAAACTATTTTCCTGGCAGTTTTTCATCCGAATCAAGGATCGGGTCAATTATTGCACCCAAAAAAATTAAGTTATGACAACGGAAGCTTATTTGCCCACATGATATTTTTGTGTCAATCACGACTAAGAAAATTGCATTTTACTCAGAGGATTGCACAATTTTTGAAGGGGTTGGAGTACATTATTTTTCTCCTTGTACACCAACGATCAATTTTTGTTCATTTATGTTTATTTCTCCGGATGTGGTGGTTATTACTGCAACTACTTTCAGTGAAAATTGTAAGTATGTTTTTATTAAATGGTAATCTTGTTCCCATTTTATCTTAATTTATTGTACGAGTATAAATGCTTCAATTTATAACACCACGCATGTCAGCTTAAACCCTTGACGTCAACGTCTTCGGGCTTCAACCCCTTTGTAATGCCGTACGCACAATATTACAGCAATACACAATACGAATGAGTCGAAAAAAAGCAAGCTTTGAGGAGGGGTAATGGGTAATGCACGTAACAGATGAATTACTGGGGGTCGCCGATGTGAGTGGACCTAATCTTATGGACAGGGGTGGTATGAGCACCGCGATGCGATGTGAGAGCAATCTGCTTCCAGGGAGTAATTTGGTAATTGAATTTTCAAGAAGTGGACTCAAGCAGCCCCTTCCACTCGAGCAGTCCATGTTTTTGAGCGGCCTCATTCGGCTAATTGAAATCATCGAACACTTAGAAAATGACCCCTCAAACAGATGTCCCGACTGCGCACGCTTTCCGTCCTCTGGACCCTCCTGTAGGTATACAAGCTTTCGACACATAGATACATCGATTTCACTGGATTAAGTTTGTGGAGATTCGACAGCACTTCTTATCGTCGTGCTTTTGAAGTAAGGGTGTATCTCAGTTATAACTTGAGCCCTGTTCTCCGTATGGCTCGATGCTTTCTAGGGCTCAAGTGGAAACAGAGATACCCCCTCACGTCACGGGAGCGACGCTATGATTCTGCGTGACTGACGGTAACACTAATTATCGTTTCTTAAGCACCTCCTTTCGTTAGAGAAGTCTCATGATTTACACTATGCTTAAAACAGCATCAAAGATGCCTGTAACGTAGCATCATTGAAAGTATAAGTTTTACAAAACTTGGATAGAGTTCAACCGTTTAACTTTTGGGATAAATTCTTGCAAGACATTGCAAAGGTTTGCCATTGCAAAAAATATTAAGGGTAAAATAAAAGATTATGAGATTTTGACAAACTTTAAGGTAGGTGAGGACCTGCGAGTACGTTTTCTTTTGCATGCTGTATGTTTTGCGGTAGTTAAACGTTATGGACTCATATAAGGCTCTATTTTTCAATGTAAACCGTTCAATTTTACTCAAGCTTCGTAAATACAAATAAATTATGATGTTACGTTGAAGGCATTCTTAGGCCGCCATGTGGGGGACAGGACGCGCGTCTCCTTGAAAATGCATAGAGATCATTTGGACAGCTACATTCTACGATTTCGATCCATTTAATATCTGCCTCAGTTTAGACATGGCATACGTACCATTAGTTTCCCTATGCACATGAGTGTTTTTCACGGATGAGCCAGAAATTGTAGTTCCTAATTGCAGAATGAATTCCATTTAAGACAAGAAAAGTTCCTGTCGACGCAACGAGAATCTCGTCCGAGAATTATTGATTGGAATTTCTGTTGAATTTTTCTCTGCGTCGACTACCGTAAAACCGAAAATTCAGCTTCCCAAACCGAGATGTTCGGGCGATATCGAACACGGAACATCCAGTTCGCAAACGACCGAACTTTTTTCCACCGTGGAAAAAAATCCCACACCGCAGGCGGCCATTAGTACGGGCTCTCTAAAATCCTCCGTCTCCGGTCACAAACCCAGATCGTCGGTCTGAGTGCGCGAAACGCTCCCCTTCAAAACCTCACGTGTGCATTATCCCATGAGCCCTGGAATACAACCTTTCTCGCGTACCTCAGGGCTCACGAGAAAATGAACTTATCAAGTTCGGTCCGCGAGCTTCCGAACATTAGGTTAATGGTCCAATGCACTCAGCATCCCGTCGTTCCGTCCCGTTCCGTTCCGCCGTTCCGCCCACCGTTCCGCCTTGCCGAACGAGAACCACACAACTCCGATCTAATTCATACAGGTGGATAAGCGGTTTTTCCTGGGCGAGACACCGTTCCTCGCCGCTGACAAACCGTTCGCCGTCGTCGCCGACGATTTTAATCCCGTTTAATGTAAAACTAATTTGTATCCCTCGGGATTCCGGTTCGCGCGCTGTTTGCATCTCCGCGGGACTCCCCGCGAAAACGCCAGGTAATCTCGGCGATTGTTTCCATTTTTAATCGAGGCCGTTTCGTATTTAAGACGTCTCGGGGCCGTTTTCGTGTATTTATCACTCGCCTCCCCGCACGCAATTTTCATCCCGTTTCGAGTGCTTTTATCAACTTTGCTGCGTCATTAGTAACCCCCGTCCCTTTCCCCACCCCCTCGTCCCCTTTCTCCTCCGCGGTGGCGTTTCGGTGCACTGCGTAGGTGATCACTCACGGCGCACACTGGACCTGGGGGCCGATTATTGAAAGTGCTAGACAAAGCTATAGACGAAAGGACAAAAGGGATATGGAGGGATCACATTGGTGGAAAAGGGTGGTTGCAATGGACAAGAGAGTAGGTAATAGACTAGAAACTACCTGTGGGGCGGGGGGAGCTGTTACAAGTCTATTTGTGATAAAAATTTAAATTTAAAAAAAAAAAAATTATATCACAATATAACGGCGACCCACGAGAAACCCTTTAATTAGTTCATCATTATTTTCTCTCTCAGTCTATAGGAGCCACCCAATTCAACCGATAAGATCGCTCTATACTCCCTATGTCATCTTTGTCTATAGCTTTGTCTATCAACTTCAATAATCAGTTTGCTGGTCAATGAGAGAAGTCGGACAAAATCTGGAAACTTTGAAGGCTTATATTTTGAAAATATGAAATTAAAATTGGTTCCCTTGGTTTATTCTTGGAATTTTCTTTCAGAGACACTCCTTAAAATTGAATTTGTGACAAGGCAAACGTTAAAGATTGTAATTTTAGCCAAAAATTCCGTGTCTGACCGCTCTCATGAGTTCGTTCCACTGTGCGGCGGTCGGGTGTTACTCGGCGGATTTCGACGTTCCTGCTGCGGAGTACGGATGCCTCTCATTACATGCACTTCTCTTTATTGGTGACTCGGCTCGAAGAAAATGGCTCGGGGAAAACGGAACCCAAGAGCTAGAGAAATGACGGTCCTGGAGGCATTATATTATTCTACGCTCGCTCTTTTTCTGTGGTGTAAAAGTTATTTTCGGGGATTAAAATTAGTTTTTGCCTCTATCTAGTTCGATGAGATAAGATTGTTTCGAGAAGGGCTGTTCATAAGTTACGTAACGCTCTACGGGGGTCAAAGAACGAGATACGTCATGATAGGGACCTACGTCACAAAAGCGATACAAGGGGGAGGGGGTCAAAAATGCCGGAAAAGTGCGTTACGTAATTTATGAACGTTCTCAAAAGAGGATGAGGGCCGTTTTTAAGTTCTTTTATAGAGGTTGCGGACAAAAACAACTATGAGCAGCCCGTGGTAAATGTATGTGCAATCAGATGGAAAACGGACACAACGTGGGAAAGAAAGATAAAGAAATTTAAAAACCCGAATTTTTTCGGGTAATTACTCAGTTATCATCTATCATGATTTTTGTTTTTTGAAGAAAAAAGTTCAAAATATACAAGTCAACCAGAACCTGCATTTCTGTGCATTAACAAATTCTTTTTGGTATTTATATTTCAAAAATTGTGTGTACAACGAATATTACGTAGAATTCATCCGAAATTTTAGTCGTAAGAACAATAATTTCCTTTGCTATGAGGAATTTATTTGGCTACGACAGAAGATTTTGTAACGAACAGAAGTTCAATTCGCATAACTAATTCCGTGGTCCCTCTGACGTTAGGACATACCTTAATTTCCTCATGAGTCCTGTTCCTCAAATAACTCCATACTTTTCAGGGCTCACATAGAGACAGATACACGCCCTTCCGTCAGAAGAGCAACGATTGATTCCTCGACGTAAAGAGAATTCCACTGAACGCAACCAAAAACTGTCGAGGAAAATTATTTCCTCATCCAAATGAACACATTTTCTCTGCACGGTGCGGTTTGAATACGGACATCGCGCCACACTGTCAACGTCAACACCTCGATAACCTACTTGTAAGCGATGACAGCTATCCGCAAGTGCCAGCGCGAATGATCCGACCGGAAAGTTTGAGAAGTCGTCTTGAGACCGACCACAAGGGACCGCCGACATCAACCACCGGGAAGTATCTATTTTTCACGCTCGGAGGAGCATACAAGCTCGCCTGTCGCTCCTATTAATTGATATGTAAGCGCCGGCACACGCTCGACCTGTATTGCCACAATCGCCACAAAACCTCCAGCTATAAGGCTAAAAATGCGGTTTTACGGTTCAATATGGCAACGCTGAACCGTGGATGATTGATCGGCGAATCCGCGCCAAAAACGCCGACCTTGGCGGGCGTCGAGGAGTCGAGGGATCCGGAGAAGAAAAAAAATAGTCATAAAAATAAACCGCCGATGTAGCTTCTTATCGGGAACGTTTATAGCCTAATTAATAACGAACCTACTGCGGTGAGAATTGCACAAGTCATTTGTATGTTACCGGCGAGCCTGAGAACCGGCCGATGGGATCGGGAAAGGAGCGCGATGTTGCCTTATCTCCGATCAGCATCCTGCTCAGATATCCGGATGACATTCAAGGATGGAGCTTTCGCATGCGTGAGGAGTTTGCAATTTAAGTACTTCAGCATATGTAAAATTTCGCGAGAAACATGATGGTGCCACTGGTTTTCTCTGAAATGAACTCCAAAACTGAGAAAAAGCTCTCAAAGTTGATACCGCGATAGTTTTAGTCGAAACATTCAATCAAATCCACCCGCAAAAATTCGCCTTTTATTAGAATGGAGCTCTTGCATGTGGCTGGAATTTGCGATTTACTTACTGATTCCTATGTGAAATTTAGCGAGAAACAAGATAACGCCACTTGTTTCCTCTGAAATCAACTCAAAAGCTGAGAAAAAGCTCTCAAAGTTGAGGCCGTAATGGACGGGTTATCCCTTGCTACCTTGAGAGTCCACTCCACCTCTATATCTAGTTATACTCTTAATGCAAAAATAGGGAGAACATTTACAGGGTTGCCGTTTTTTCAGTTTTGAAGTTCCCACATGAAGTGGCAACCCAATCTTGTTAATGTTATTGCTTCCCATATTTGCATAGAGAGTTTGTCTTAATATAAAGGTGGAAACTCAGGGTAGCTTGGGATATCCCCTCCATTACGGCTTCAAATTTGAATGCTTCTTTTGAGCTTTGGAGTTGATTTCAGAGAAAGCAAGTGGCATTAACGTGTTTCTCGCAAAATTTCACATAGGAATCAGTAAGTGAATCGCAAATTCCTTACACATGCAAAAGCTCCATTCTAATAAAATGCGAATTTTTGCGAGTGGATTTGATTGAAATTTTCGACTAAAACTAATGCATACGTCGTTTCTAAACTGAGCTAGAAGAGCTTAGGAATAATTCAAGAGGAAAAATGGATGGATTGAGTAACATTTTACAATCAGGAGCTGAAATTTCTGGCCCCTCCGTAAAACATTCATGTGCATAGGGAAATTAATACTTATACATATACTGATAATAATAGATTTTAATGCCAATTTCCAATCATTTTACCAAGATAATAATAGATACGTCGTTTCTAAACGGAGCCAGATATTATGTTGTTCCAAACCGAAAACTGCGATACAATTTTTCAAAATAACGGTGACCTCCCTTCGACCAATGACTTTCACTGCCATATGAGCTAAGAAAGCACTGCTTTTGATAAAGCTAATCTAAAGTTGCTTAAACCGTCTCGTAAACCCTCGAAACACAACTCTGTGACTGACTGGCGCAGCTGACCTATAATTCTTCTCCTTGAGAAAATAGCGTGATGGGTTAGTAGGTCACCTTTTTGGAGCGTGTTTAAAGATCAAAGTAGATAAGTTCCGAATACCACGAAAAGGAGAGTTACTGCTATTTCCCAGATTATTTTCTCGGAAAAATGGAATTGAAAAAACGTGCTGGATGTGACTCAAGGAAGGTAGAATTTCTCAGAGAGGTAGAAATTATAACTAAAATGCATTAGCGAAAAGGAAAATCGATTACATCAAGACATGAAAGCTATATGTAATAAGAAATAGGGATAAGAATTTCGGAGAAATTCCCGCACAACGTTCTCGGTTGAATACTAGGATGTTCCGATTGGTTCCCTGAGGGAAACGGAGTCAAAATTGAGGAGTACTTTAGTGATTTCCCATGCGTCACATGTGATGACGTCATTGCTGAGGAGCAAATTCCGTGAATTACAGATTCGTATCTAGGCTCTACTCTTCCCCATACCAAGAGATTAAGCGTGCACGGGACAAATAACTGGGCTGCATTTCGCAATTTGGAACTACAATTCCTGGCTCATACATAAAAACACCTATCTTCAAAGGGAAACTAATAATGGTACGTATATTGTTTCTAAAATGAGCCAGAAATTGTAGTTCCTAACTGCAAAATGTAGTCCAACTTTTCCCTGAGATACAACCAAGTTCTCAAAAATAATATCGATCATTTGATTAAGGAGAGGAATCACGGCAAATCAATAAAACCTTGATATTTTACAATGCAATTAGGAATTGCAATAATTGTCGTTCCTCAAACGGCTCAATTCCATAGGAGTCCCCTTTTGGTTTAAATATAATTGTGATACAGGATGGTTTGAGGAAGTCCTCACAATGGCATGATTATAAAGACAATTTTTGCAAACCGCAAGAGCAATATAACTTTGGAAATAGATCCTTGCAACTAATCACAATGATATGCCACCACAAAAAACACAACATACAAAACGACAAAATACAGAGAAGAAAATTCTACATTCTTCGAAAAAATTAAAATGTTCTAAACTCGCAATTTTTTTCCCTTCGTATTTTGTAATTTTTGTTGCGGTAAATCATCATTGCCCCTTGTAAAGCCCATTTTCCAAGCTATACCGCTGAAATATATGTACTCAAGATTCGCAAAAGTTGCCTTTTTGAAATGCAATGTAAAGGTCCTCCTTCAGCACCCCTCAGTCACAATGGTATGCAAGTGGTTTTCTTGATGCTCATCTCCCTGTATCATATGTGTGTCTAGTTGCCGTGCCGTACTCCTACTCGTAGGAAAATTTGAAATTCAAGAAGCCAGCGGATTTAATTGGAAGTTCTGCCGTTTCATGTTTGAAACCGTGCGGATGTTTAGTATATTGAAGTAAAATCACTCACGAACAGCGAAAGGAAGCATTTTCAAGGGAGTAATGCTCAAGCTGTAGTGATTAAGCCTAAACAGTAATGCTGAATAGACTCACCTGAAACAAACAGAAAAAATTCGATCAGAATATGTGTCAAGAAAAAAAATCAAACATAGTCATCACAGTATATTATTGATGGTTGCGTCTCTTTGCTTATTAGGAAAACACGACACTAAAAAGAATAAAATACGAAGTGTGCAAAACAAATTAATAACTTCATGACAGAAACGCAAATTGAACCAAAATAGAGGCCAACAGCACGCAGTGTTCCCAAGCGGTCTCCCATCTAAGTACTAACTACGCCCGACGCTGCTTAACTTCGGTGTTCGGACGAGAACCGGTGCTTTCAACGTGGTATGGCCGTTGGCGAAGGGGGGCACAGATGGAATCGCGGATACGCCAATCAATCTACCTCGCATTTTGTCCTTCCCAGACTATCTACATACATAGGGAGAGTATGGACATTTCGGTAATTTTGAGATCAGGTGATGCAGCTTTTAGGGTCCTGTGGATAGGTCCATGATTATTGTAGTTCGCACACGGAGAAAAAAACTTCGTGCGCGGGACCCGAAGTTCAGGTCGTATGGATCTCTGAAGTTTTCAGATTGAGCATCTGAACACTTAAGGTCTGGCTGTCGAGGTTCGGATCACACATCTGAAACTTCAGTTCTTCGGATGAAACGAAAGAACGAAGTTTTTCGGATGTGAGAACCGAAGTTCTTCGGATGTGAAAACCGAAGTACTTCAGACATAAGAACTGAAGTTTCAGATGTGTGATCCGAACCTCGACAGCTATACCCTAAGTGGATTGCATTTTGCAAAAAGGAACCACTAGCATTGCAATGTTGCTAAGATTGTGCAAGTTCTTTGACCTTGGAGGAAAACCCCGATCATCCATTAATAGTTTCTATTTTACTCGCTAAAAACTGTAAAGAGCCTCGCCAAAAAGTGGTGTTTTTTCGCCCCTTTTTTTATACCCGAGTTGGTCAACCGGACAGTGCTCAAATGAAAACCTATGGTAAGGCATACTTCCATGCAAAGTTTCAACTTGAAGTGACCCCTGGTTTAGGCTGTACAGCGTTGCCAATTTTCCAGTTTCATGTGCTAAAATCAAGGATATTGGACTATTAGTCCGGTGCATAAGTAGACTAGTGCACCCAAGTTGGTCAACGGGACAGGGCTCAAACGAAAGCTTATGGTAAGGCAAACTTCCAGGAAAAGTTTCAACTTGAAGTGAAACCTCGTTTAGGCTGTACAGCGCTGTCAATTTTCCATTTTTATGCGCTAAACTCACGAAATACTGAATCGTCATGGTTCAACAGACTATTATACCCGAGTTGGTCAACGAGACAAGGCTCAAACGAAAGCTTATGGTAAGGCAAACTTCTGGGAAAAGTTTCAACTTGAAGTGAAAACTCGTTTAGGCTGTGCAGCGTTGCCAATTTTCCATTTTTATGCGCTAAACTCACGAAATACTGAATCATCATGGTTCAACAGACTATTATACCCGAGTTGGTCAACGGGACAGGGCTCAAACGAAAGCTTATGGTAAGGCAAACTTCCAGGAAAAGTTTCAACTTGAAGTGAAACCTCGTTTAGGCTGTACAGCGCTGTCAATTTTCCATTTTTATGCGCTAAACTCACGAAATACTGAATCGTCATGGTTCAACAGACTATTATACCCGAGTTGGTCAACGAGACAAGGCTCAAACGAAAGCTTATGGTAAGGCAAACTTCTGGGAAAAGTTTCAACTTGAAGTGAAAACTCGTTTAGGCTGTGCAGCGTTGCCAATTTTCCATTTTTATGCGCTAAACTCACGAAATACTGAATCATCATGGTTCAACAGACTATTATACCCGAGTTGGTCAACGGGACAGGGCTCAAACGAAAGCTTATGGTAAGGCAAACTTCTGGGAAAAGTTTCAACTTGAAGTGAAACCTCGTTTAGGCTGTACAGCGCTGTCAATTTTCCATTTTTATGCGCTAAACTCACGAAATACTGAATCGTCATGGTTCAACAGACTATTATACCCGAGTTGGTCAACGAGACAAGGCTCAAACGAAAGCTTATGGTAAGGCAAACTTCTGGGAAAAGTTTCAACTTGAAGTGAAAACTCGTTTAGGCTGTGCAGCGTTGCCAATTTTCCATTTTTATGCGCTAAACTCACGAAATACTGAATCATCATGGTTCAACAGACTATTATACCCGAGTTGGTCAACGGGACAGGGCTCAAACGAAAGCTTATGGTAAGGCAAACTTCTGGGAAAAGTTTCAACTTGAAGTGAAAACTCGTTTAGGCTGTACAGCGTTGCCAATTTTCCATTTTTATGTGCCAAAATGAAGAAATTCGGGACTAATAGTCCAATGCATCATAATTAAACAAACTAGTTCATCGGTCTACGAGCTGAATACTACCCTGAGATCGTTAAGAAGCGCAACTAAAGGCCATCGTAAACTTTTCGAAGCAGTGTTGCCAATTTATTATTAATTTTTTTAACATAAAATTAGGGTTTTTCCGAGATTTTTGGGGGAAAACGTACCTTCATGGGCTATAACTTTGATGAGTATGGGCTAAACATTACGACTCGATAGTAAATGAACGCTACAGACGGAGAAAATTGAATTCCGAACGCAATGATTCAGTATTTCGTGAGTTTAGAGCATAAAAATGGAAAATTGGCGACGCTGTACAGCCTAAACGAGGTTTCACTTCAAGTTGAAACTTTTCCCGGAAGTTTGCCTTACCATAAGCTTTCGTTTGAGCCTTGTCTCGTTGACCAACTCGGGTATACTAGTCTGTTGAACCATGATGATTCAGTATTTCGTGAGTTTAGCGCATAAAAATGGAAAATTGGCAACGCTGTACAGCCTAAACGAGGTTTCACTTCAAGTTGAAACTTTTCCCAGAAGTTTGCCTTACCATAAGCTTTCGTTTGAGCCTTGTCTCGTTGACCAACTCGGGTATAATAGTCTGTTGAACCATGATGATTCAGTATTTCGTGAGTTTAGCGCATAAAAATGGAAAATTGGCAACGCTGCACAGCCTAAACGAGTTTTCACTTCAAGTTGAAACTTTTCCCAGAAGTTTGCTTTACCATAAGCTTTCGTTTGAGCCTTGTCTCGTTGACCAACTCGGGTATAATAGTCTGTTGAACCATGACGATTCAGTATTTCGTGAGTTTAGCGCATAAAAATGGAAAATTGACAGCGCTGTACAGCCTAAACGAGGTTTCACTTCAAGTTGAAACTTTTCCTGGAAGTTTGCCTTACCATAAGCTTTCGTTTGAGCCCTGTCCCGTTGACCAACTTGGGTGTACTAGTCTACTTATGCACCGGACTAATAGTCCAATATCCTTGATTTTAGCACATGAAACTGGAAAATTGGCAACGCTGTACAGCCTAAACCAGGGGTCACTTCAAGTTGAAACTTTGCATGGAAGTATGCCTTACCATAGGCTTTCATTTGAGCACTGTCCGGTTGACCAACTCGGGTATAAAAAAAAAGGGGCGAAACTTGGCGAGGCTCTTTAAGACAAAAATTACCATCTAAATTTCATAGTATTTCACGATTTCCGCAATTTTATTGCAAAAGATGAGGTTGCACAATCTTTGCATCATTGCGATGCTAGTGGTTCTTTTTTGCAAAATGCAATCCAAGTGTTCAGATGCTCAATCTGAAAACTTCAGAGATCCATATAACCTAAACTTCGGGTCCCACGCAAGAAGTTTTTTTCTCCGTGCATTTTGTCCTGCCTGGATCAAAGACATAAAGACGGAGCGCTCGTATCTAAAAGCACGGGGAAAAAGTGAAGCTAGGTTCGGCGCTGCGCGCTTGTGTGAGTGTGTAAATGAGCGCGGGAATCCATGGCGGCAAACGGAAATTTGATTTGAACTTGTCCTCTTGATTTTTCCACATTTCTTCTTTGAAACGTATTTTAAATTCCTAAAACGAATATACTAAGAAAGTTCGGTCTGCGTCCTAATATAATACACCTACTTTTGCTCGGTAACAGGCAGTAATCTCAGAAAAAGTTACTTTTTCTTCTGCTCATGGTGGTTCTGCAGGTTCAAACAGGCCGTTACAGTTCTAGATCAACGTTACTCCCAAATGAAATTAATCGGTCGACGACGGACTGAAACTAACCTAAAGTTAAAAAAATATGAGTGTGTACCTGAATTTGGGCAAAAATCAACCTAAAATACTTTGTTTCCGCAATTTTATTTATTAGTTCCCGCCCTACATTTGAATTCAAACTTGTCCCGATTTCGCCGCCAATCCTCTAGCCAATAGTAGAGGTGATTGAAAAGAAGCTCTAGAAGCTTCATATTTTGCTTTTAGTGCTCCGTCTTTATGTCTTTGGCCTGGATCCTAGAGGTACTTCAGTAATCCTGCTCTGGCAACAGCGAGCCTCGCTCGTTCGGGTGCAGCGCGAACACGGGAGCGCGGTTCGCAGTTGGCAGTTGGCACGGGCCCGGGCGGCGAGCCCGTTAACATGCTCGCCGTGCAACTCGAGCGGACGGACGCATGATCGATTCGGATCCCCGCGGGCCGATCGCGGATCAATCCCGTCCGCGTCCGAGATCCCGGAGATATGATCCGATAACTCGTTAACAGTGCCTTCTAATGGCCCCGCCGCACAATGGATCGAGTCAATAGTAGAGGTCGGACAAAATTTGGAAACTTTAAACGCTTATAACTCCGTTTATACGAACTTTGAGGTCATAAAAGTGGCTCCATTGGTTTTCTCGTGAAGTTTTCTTCTAGAAGCACTCTTTAAAATTTAAAATATGACGAAATAAACATCAAAATGTGCAATTTAAGTTAAAAATTTCAAGTCCGACCTCTCTAATTGACTCGATCCACTGTGCGCCGCCGCGCCTCATCGATAACCATCTTGGCACGCTAAGTGACGCTGTTCCCTCTTCGACGGGTGCTAAGCTCTTGTACCAAGTGTTACTTTGCAGTGCGGCTCCCCGATTAATTCAGTCATCTCCGTCGCGGGGAGCCTTCTCTGCCGCGCTATGGAAAAACGACGTAAGAGCCTTCGAATGTTGCCAAATTTACTCACGGAAAGTATTAATTTTTTCAGAAAATTTTGCTGTGAAAGTTTCAGACTTTTTTGATCATATTACGAGAAAAATTCTCTGAAAAACCGGAAAAAAAAGATTGATAAATTGTTCCGAAAATTCTTGATTGATCAAGGGAAATTTGGCAACGTCTGAGGGCTCATGCGGCGTTCTTCATTGACACGGCAGTTTTGTCATTTTTAAATTGCCGGTGTCTTAGTAGTATTCATCTATTTCTCATGATCCTGGTTCAATGAGGCCGCTCTCAGGGTGCAGGAATTTCTCGATGACCATGCGACGGTGGGTCGCAATCGAGCTGAGAAAAAAGGATTAAATGATTTTGACTCAGCTAACCTAAATTGGAGCTGCGTACACTAAACTTATTGAAGCTGTGTTCCATTAGTGCAGCATTGATAGGTTCTAGTATAGCTCTAATAAGTTCATGTGCACATCCATAAGTTTGTGTACAGCACAAAGGTTAAGCGAATCGAATGAAAATCACGCAATTTTTTAAAACAGTTTGAGGAAATATTGAGAATGTATCAAAATTGGGCTTCAAAATCGGTATGACCGCGAAAATGAGATATATGTAGCAAGAAAATTGCGTGTGTTTCAAAAAACAGCGCTAATTCGTAAAAAAAAATAGCGAAAGAAGGGGGATGAAAGAGCATTTTTTGACACGCCGGGGTAAAAAAGGGGGTTGAGGAATTGAGGAAAGCTAGGAACTTTCTGCAAGCAAAAGCTGAGTTCAAGGGTCAACTCTATTTCCTACTTAATGATGATTTAAGCATAATTAAAGAAAGTTTGCAGCATAAAAAATGGCAGATAATGACTGACGAATAACGTAGGGTCACCACTTCCCTCCATGGGCAAGATTTTTCTACCAGGTGAGGAGGGACCGCTCCATCATGCTATGAAAAAACACCGCATGAACTTTCAGAAGTTCGGACACTACCGAATTTCCTTTGATACAATCCAAATTATTAGGAGAACTTTAGATGAGGTAATTTCCTTTGAATGTTTTCGAGGGTTTTATTTGCAATTTGGGATTTAATATCCTAAAATACAAGGGTGAAATAAAATCATAGCTCATCTTAAAAAGCAATATTCTGTCGGAAAGGAATTTGAAGACGTCCAAACGTTCTCACGGCGTTTTTCCTTACCACGGCAGAATAATTGCTCACAGTGGCGTGGCGTGAATTGCGATGTATCGATAGTTATGTCATGTAAATCTATAGTAAAGAATCGATTATTAAGGTGTTCGCTGCGAACACCCTGTTTATCAATCATTTTCCATAGGTTTGAAGGGCATAAAAATCGATACATCGCAATTCGCGCCACGCCACTGATTGCTCAAGTCGTCGGTCATGCATCATTATGATGCAAATCTGCGCGTTGTTTCGCGGAACTAATCGGGCAGATCAGAGAAGATAGCAGTGCGGGGGTCTCCAAAACATATTTTCTCCGATTCCAGGAAATTTTATTAATACCTAGAAGAGAGATTCGGAAGATTGGGCTAATAAATGGAGGTGGGATCCACAAACCCCAATAATCTCAAAATTGAGCTGCACTCGTGGTCATTTCGGGGACTGACTTCGATGGCTTCTGCGTTGGCCTAATTAGACCGCTCGAAGAGTCGGGAATCGTTGAGCTTCATTTTAGCTCCTAATTTCGAAGGCGGGTCAGGTTGGAGGGTGGAGGCTTGGGAGCTCCTCAAGGGCCCTTGATTCTCAAAAGGAGACGAGCGACTCCTTGGCCGTGGACTGCAGTGTGGAGATGAGCGGAAGCATTGTTGCCGCCTTACGCATTTATTTGCTGAACTTTGTGCCTTGAATAAATTCCCGAAAAATGTTAAAGTCATTCAAGTGTTTTGCTAGAATCCTGATAATGCCCAATTTTGGGGGCAGTTCGGGTGTCTTAAAAAGAAGTTTAGACGTCCCGAAAAATTTTGATGCAGGAAAAATGTATTGGACGTTCTCACTAATTTATCTGGGAGGATTTCTTCTCAATGCGAACATAAAGTACCCTAAGAGACTCAAGGGACCATGAATGAAACAAATTACGCTAAAATTCGGAACTGAAACCTGTATACGAGTTTACAGAGTAACTTGTATTTAATTCAAGAAATGTGATTATCCACGGAAATAGAGGGAGAAGCCCTTGTGAACAAAAATATATTTTGAGGTGGACAGAGTTTTGTTAATTTAAGTCACTGTGGAAAAAAGAAGAAATTTAAGTTTTCGATTGGAAACACTTAAAAGATATCTCAGTTAACGAGTCTTCGATTAAAGAGTTCAGATTCAGAGTGGTACATTTTTGTGCCAATAAATTGAGTGTTTAAAGGTGTATTTACTTCCAAAAATGCTGAGTTTTAAATATTTTTGAATGAGAATACTGCATAGATGGAAAGTATTTTATGTTATTAGACTGCTAGAAACTAGATTTTCCTCATGATAACATGCTACGAAATGTCAAGTTCAAATTTACAAAGATCCAATTGAACTAGGTATTTGACGACGTTTTGTTCCAGAATGTTGCTAAAACACTCTTATGAGGAGTGTCTCACACTATTCAGTGCATAGTGTTCTATGTGTCAATTTTGAAGTTTTTTGCACTATGGTCCTATTTCCGGCGCCAATCACGATTATATTTTTCCTTTCCGATGTCAAATGGAAAAAGTGGCAACGCCTAAGACAGAGAACCCGGTAAATTGAAGGAAAAGGCAAAAGGTTGAGGGATAGTAAGAGCAAGAAGAAGGTAGAAGGTTGGTTTGCGAGAAAATGACGATCAGAAGTCATGAGTGGTGATAGCAGTGCAGAATTGAGGATAAAGTCCTCGAGTAAAGACTAATGGCGTGGCGTGAATGATCGATTATCGATCTTCCCCCAACTGAAGCTATGGTAAAGAATCGATTAAGGAGGTGCTCGTTGCGAACACCCTGTTTTTCGATCCTTTTCCGTAGGTGTAAGTGGCAGATCAAACGATAGATCGCAAAGCACGTCACGCGACTGCAAAACCAATGGCTTGTAGAAGTGGATTCCCGATAACCCCAGCCTCTCTCTTGTCCACTTGGAGTGTGTCTGCGGGATACATTCGGAGGAGGTCTGTTTTTTTTTGTTTTTTTTTTTCAGAAAAAGGGATACATAGTCTGCCAATTTTAAGTTGTTATTTGTTCTGTGTAGTATGTTGGTGAGCAGATTTTTTGAAAGCGAGGTCCGATTCTTGCGGGAAAATATAAACAGACAGATGCACTTCTTGGACTCTCTATGTTTTTTTATCCGATGCACGATTTTTACTCTTAACTGGTCTGAGGAACTGAAATGAACATACGTGAAAATGTGTACAGTAGTTACGTGATTTTACATATTGACAGTAAAATTACCACACCACGTATCCACGACTCACGCATCTTTGCTACGTGTTTTAGATTTCCTGTCATTCTTCATTTTCTGAATGAAAAACTAATCAACGTCAATTCTTGAAAACTTTCGAGTTTTTGCTTCTCTATGCTAAGTCGACTCTTTCAAGAAATGATATTGATTTGTCCTCCTTCAAAAAATAAAATGAGAGGGGAGATTTTTAGACACCACAAACAAGATAGGCGGTCTCGTAGTTTCACTGTCGATGTGTATCTATTTGAGGTAAAAAGAGCTATGATCGGATGAACTGAAAGAGGACGGTATGTTCATTGGATTTGCATGGCTTAAAGCTCTTTTTTATTTAATTTTTTAGAAATAAATCTCCTTTCAGCATAAATCAGCACGCATTTGATAAGCAAGCACGAGGAACTGAGTGACCACTTAGGGTCAACAGGAGATCTCGATTCCAAAGAACTAAAAATTGGACGTATTTACGATGAGAGGAACTATGTTGCCCGCAAACTCTCTACTCGTAGTTCCTATCAGGTTTGTCGAGTAAGAAAGCATAGCGACTCTAGTCGGTAACTGACCTCTTTATTTCCCTAGGTTTAATATTCGCAAGCTTAACGCGGAAACTGTGGAGAAGTTTCTTCCCGGCTCATATTTCAGACCAGCAAAATCCCATGCATATGATTCATTCCTCCATCTATTATTAACTTTTCCTTTGTTTTTATCCTCCAATTTTCCGGAGTTCCTAGGTGAGCAGCGCCGCTTTTGTCGAACCGCGTTGAAATTTCAGAATGCAGTCATAAATTCAAATATTTGAGGTGAAAAGTTTCGTTTTCCTCGAGACTTGGGAGTTTTCCCTTCCTTTTTTTCGAAAAAAAAAGTTGGTAACTTGACTTCCCTCTGACCTCGTTCAAGCTGCGGGGACGTTCAACTCGGGGCAACTTCATCACTTTGTTAGATTAAGGGGAAAAAAGGTTGTTATTTTAATCAACAAGAATTTGAAGTTTTCTGTCCCTGATGAAAGTCGAGAAGTAAAAACAGTGTAGCGAAGTTATCCCTGCTCACGCTCATCTCGGGCCTGAATGAAAAACAAACTTCCCTCGAATTGAAAACAAGAGCACGCTCAAATTTGAAAAAGATGAACCGGGTTCAAGCTGAGTCGTTTAAGCCCACTTCGAATAAAAAACTCAATAATAATCAGAAGTTGCTTTCGTTTATTTAACCTTGGACGTTCCTACGTTTCTTTTTTCCTACGTCTAACAATCGTCTTTGCACTCTACAGGTAATGTTTAAGTATAGACTTGCCAGTTCTAGAGCGCCTCGCTCCAGCTTCCCATCTCTAATTCCGAAAGTTTCTTGTTTTGCCGGGACCAATTACATTTCTATATTAGATCGATCATATAAGGAAGGGCCGGTTTCAAATATGATTGCCCGTTTCATTTTCTGCGCGAAAGGCAATTTCCAAACTTGCAAAGTAATATCACTCATATTAAAACAACGGTCAATCCAAAACAATTCAAACAAGAACTTGGAATGTTACTGCAAATACCATCTAGATAGGATAGGTTATGTATGGTAAACCCCATTCAAATAAGAGTGCGCCCTTTTCATTTTTTAAAGCAAAGCCCATTGCCGGGTTTTTGCGCAATTATTCTGGGAAGTTTCAAAATTCATTTGGACCATCCTTTTATTCACTATAATTTAAACCATAACAAACTAGAATTTTCCACCATTGGAGGGGACATATATCTTAAAATGAGTAACTACTCACTTATTCGTAAATTAAAAGGGAGACTACCGTGTTCCAGAGGAGAGCCGTAAGCACATTTCTACTTGAGCCACGGTTAACCGTGCTCTTATGTGTCTTGAGGCTCTTCCCAAAATGTACTTACTGCTCTTATTTCCCTAACACGGCAGTAGAGACGACGCGTTTCCGGTATCGAAGACATCCGATGTTCAGGCCCGCCACATCCCATCTCGGGCCCTGGTACCAATTTTCTGGCCCGTGCCCCTAGCACAGGGGGGGGGGGGGGTCCGGAGGGCCTCCCCCAAGAACTTTTTGAAATTTTAAATCTATTTGGACGCATTATGAAGCTCTTATGATGGAGATTTTCCAT
Organism: Bemisia tabaci; assembly: GCF_918797505.1. Lineage (NCBI taxonomy): Eukaryota > Metazoa > Arthropoda > Insecta > Hemiptera > Aleyrodidae > Bemisia > Bemisia tabaci. The sequence goes on along the minus strand of NC_092798.1, from coordinate 34,367,268 downwards.
CCATTTCTGCAGAATAATTACGCCTTTCTGTTTACTTTCAGCACCAAAAACTTTCGAATTGTTGAATTCAAAACATCTATAAATTTTTTTTTGAGGGGGCAGATGCTAATTTTCAATTCTATGGGGAGCCGGGCCCCCCTGGACTCCCCTTTCGTACGTCTATGGCAAGAAAGTTAAGCCATTGAAGTCGAGGATGCCCAGAAAGGAGCCTCTTAGCATCCGACAACGGAAGAAAATGAAAGACAGTTACTAAAAATATCATTCTACATATATTCAAAATCTTGAAAATCTCTAAAAAAGTAAGAAAAATTTTATAGTGCCCTAGCGTGTTTTTGAAACTTTATTCACCTTTTGCGGAATTTTTAGGGTAATTTTTTCACTTTTCCCTACGAGACAAGGGGTACACATGAATTCGTAGTGGTTTGTCACCTGCGTCAAGGGCCCCTCCAGGGCCCGGGCCCCGGTACCAGGGACCCAGTATCCCCCCCCCCCCTTGTGGCGGGCCTGCCGATGTTTCGTACCGAGGAATTACAACGATATGGCCGAAAACGCTTTCCAACTTTCAAAGACTTAGAATTTAAGTTCATGTTCAGTATTGGCGTTCGTGTTCAAAACCCATCATCGATTATTTAACACATATGTTAAATAATCGATTCTTGTCGGAGCATCTCACCCCTCCAAGAACCGATACATTTCCATAGGTTTAAATGGAGAGAGAACAATGTTGCCAACTAGCTGGATCCACCCATGATTTTACCTACTTTTCCGCGACTAATTTGGCAAAAGTAGGTTTCCCAGTAGTGATAACAGCCACTCCGGAACCCAACCCTGGGGACGAGAGACAGGGACTGAGAACTCGGAGCCGGCGCTGATAAGAAAGTTGGGGGCGGGCGGTGGTGGTCAGGGGGCCAGCATGTTTTGACACAGTCGCCGACCGAATGGAAACCCAAGCCGGTGCTAATTGTTTTCTGTCCGAAACACTTGATGATTCCGAAATAACTCGGCCAGCCTTACCCGGCCTCCGCGGCCCCTCGTCCCTTTTCAGCGGGTCCTTTGAAGCGGTCTTTTCGGCTGCACCCGCGACGTTGCCAGACTTCAGGCACTCGTGGATGCGGGGCTGAAATCCGCGCATTTAAGGGTGGAGTGCGGGTTTATTAGTCAGTTTGACAACACCGCGGTCGACGTGGCGTGACGTGGTAGCCGTTTGAGTAATGGTGGCGGTTATTGTCCCGTGTCCGTCCTTGAACCTTTGTTGCCAGATTTGAGGGTTTACGGGAATTTTCAAACGCTATAAACGGAGAATTTGAGGGTGTCTGTAATTTTAAGTTTCAGTTTACAAGGTAAATAGAACGCGATAATGGGAATCGAAGCAGTGGTGCACGGCGAAAAAAACTTCGTGCATGGGACCCGACGTTGAGGTCATATGGATCTCTGAAGTTTTTGGGTCTCGCATCCGGAAACTTGAGGTCCAGCTGCCGAAGTTCGGGTCAGACATTCTGAAGTACTTAGGTACATACCGAAGGGTTCGGGTCACACATCTGAAGTACCCGGTACATACCTAGGTACTTCAGATGTCTGACCCGAACTTCGGCAGCTGGACCTTAAGTTTCCGGATGCGAGATCCGAAAACTTGTGAGATCCATATGACCTCAACTTCGGGTCCCATGCACAAAGTTTTTTCTCCGTGTGTACCCTGAGCGAACGATAGAAAAGCTCCCAACTCATTCTCAGTATTAAAAGCTCCCCAAATCCTAATCTTGCGCTTTTTTTACCGCGGTTTTTGAGCTTCACCGGAACAAAGCCAGTGATTTTTCGGCTATTGGTAGGAAATCAATCTTAAGATGAACCCGTTGACTTGAGATTTCCAGGACCCGGGATTTTTACTACCGCGAAGCAGCCTTCATACAGTGGATCGAGTTTATTAGAGAGGTCGGACATGACATTTTTGACTAGAACTGCATATTTCAAGGTTTAATTCATCACTGTTTAAATGTAAAGGGATGTTATAGAAAGGAAATTTTACGAAGAAAAACCCAATATAACTACTTTTAAGACCTCAAAGTTTGGGTGAACGGAGTTATAATCTTTTAAAGTTTCCAAATTTTATCCGACCACTCTCATTGACTCGATCCACTGCGCGGCGGCCCTCCGAGACGATGGAACCGGGAATTGGGGTTGGTCCTCGTAGCCACCAAGAAAGACAGGATCAAGGGTGCAAAATTGCCATTTGGCCGACCATTTCACACGGTTCTTAATTTTTTTTTTTCACGCGCTTCCAAATAATGTTCTTACTTTCCTAAATGTTTCAATGTGATGACCATATTTATTTCCCTCTTCACTTCCAAAAACTTCCTTACATTTCATGTTCAAAACGCCTCCCGAAAGTCGAAAAGATCAATGAATCGTGGGAATTATTTTTTCCCAAAAGTTTTTTCGGTGTGATTTTGGACAAATGTTTCCTCACTTTCCAAAAAGTTTCCTCGCGTATCGCATGATCGCGCAGATTTTGCACCCCTGAGGAGCTTTTTTGTATCTTATTATTATACGATCGAAGTTATTATCAATCATTACAACACAATTCCATGCTATACAGAATAAATTTCCAAAATTTTTCAGCCCATTCCGACGTCAGTGGCCGTATATACCTCAGCTTGGCGAACATTATAGGTCACATTACAAAGGGCCACAGTCGGTATGTGGAATTGCGGGCTGTCCGGCGTGCCCATTGTTTTTCTTTGGGTCAGTGGCCCGCTTTGAGGGGCATTTGTCACGCCTCGGAAGGGACGCCCGCCGCTGCAGGGACAGGGACGCCCCGACGCTCGTCTCAGAACTTGCAGCCGAAAGCGCCTCGGTTCTGGTCCACGGGATAAAGGGATCCTGGCTACTGGTGTATTGTTTCGGGAGGACGGCATTTGAAAGCACCGACACTTGAATCGGAGAAATTCGAAATTAGCTGCATGCGGGTAACAACCCTCGAAAAATGACCTGATTTTACTTCGGATGAACTGCAAAGTGTGGTAATCTTTGCTTCTTTGCCGGTTATTTTTCAAGAGGAATTCAAAACTTTGGACACGTTAATCTATGAGATCTGTAAGATAATCTGTGAATTCTCAAAGAGACAGAAAATTATAGAAAAATTATATAAAGAGTGGTTTCTGTTGCAAAAATAAAACCAAAATCAGGAAAAATTCAATAAAAAGTCCGTGACGGGACGAAGACGTTTAAGTCGATCCAGAGGGAGGTAAAATATTACAGCCCGTAAAACAACAATACTTGTAATATTCACTCAAAGTTATATCTCGAATTCTTGTAAAGCCGATATACATATGAAGCTCTTGGAGCCCTGAAGGGCAGCCAACGTTTTAAAACGAAAAACTCTGGAAAAATGTCAGTGCTAGTCTTCAGATTTCAATATCAAAGCAAACGGACAAAAACGTTCGCAAATAAGCTGCCTCCGCAAAAATGAGTAAATGTATGCAAAAACCAAGTGAAATACGTTCTCTTTTAACGTCGGGTCGTAAAATTTTTACTAATAATCGTGCTTGATGGTTTGAGTTCATAGGCTCGCTATCCCTTAGGTGTAGGTCCCTGAAAGCTCCCGTGACCTGACCTTTAAATGATCAAAATGTCGATACTCTCACGATGTAGGTACTCGTACTAGGTAAGGCTGGACGCGAGGTAGAATAATGGGCGTATGCACGATTCCATCTGAAACGACTTTCGTCAGCGGCCATACCACGTTGAAAGCACCGGTTCTCGTCCGATCACCGAAGTTAAGCAACGTCGGGCGTAGTTAGTACTTAGATGGGAGACCGCTTGGGAACACTGCGTGCTGTTGGCTTCATTTTTGCTCAATTCACGACTCTGTTATAAGGTTCTTGATTTGTTTTACACACTTAGTACTTTTTCGTTTTGTGCTGTTCGGAGAATGCCGCAAAAAAGATTGAACATGTTTGAAAATTATGTTAAAATACACACGCGCAGTTTTTCTGAAAAGTTTCCTTGAATTTACCTAAATGATCTCAAATAAAAGTATCGAAAATTTCGACGCGATGTTTTCGTTTGTTCTATTTTCTTTTAATGTTACCAAAACATAATTAAATATCATCTAAGTTTCTGAATCGTTACGATGAGGATACATGTTTCCCCTTTAATTATGGTAAGAACTTGAGCAGAAAGTCAGAAATGATGACTCGCAGTCCAATAGCATTCCCCATACATTCTTGTAGTCGTTAATATGCGTTTCAGGCCAACTGACCGACTGCACTGCGTTTGGCGCAATGCGAGAAGTATTCATGCAGTCTTGTAGGCGATGATATGGGCTGTACGCCGACCGCCCTGCCCTGTTTGGCTCAATTTACGACTCTGTTATGAGGTTCTTGATTTGTTTTACACACTTAGTGCTTTTTCGTTTTGTGCTGTTCGGAGAGTGCCGCAAAAAAAATTCATCTAGGATTTTTGATTTTTATTGGTTTTCATTTTCGATTTTTGCTACCTCGTTTTGTTCATCTACTGTTTTGTCTTCTTCCTTTTTTGTAGAAAATGGCACATAATAGTTCGTATTCCCTTCGCTCAATTAGGATCTTGAGAAGATTCACAAAGGACAAATGCAGGCACTTAACATTTTTTTTATTCAACGTTCTACATTTTGTTTTTATTCCTTGAGATGTCTCAGTTTTTAATATGCAAACACAGTTGATTAGCGGTAATCCAGAACTGCGCGAAAGGTTTAAGAAAATATTTAAAGATTAAGCGAAAAAGGCAGAAGGATTGCGCGAAGAGAAACCTTAACATCTGCTACAGGAATGCGCGAGTTTTAAAACGAAGTTACTTTAAGGTAGAAGTTTGGAAAAGCAGGAAACAATTGGAAAATAAATGCATTATTATGTTACGGTAGTTTAGGTTAGTTTGCTGACAAATCATCGATGTCTTACACTTGGATGATAAATGAAGTGATATGATTGAATATTGGTCGAGGGTATAAAGAACTTACCTAACTTTTCTCGGAAAAAAATATTTAATCGGGAGAAACGAGGGAACGTTGAAATGCTTATGCGGCGTCAAAATACAACAAGGGCTCTCTAACTTCTATTGTTTGGTGTCACGATTATTGTAATGAGAGTTCGAATAATCACGCCAAACAGTGCAGCCGGCATTAAACGTATATTAGTGCCTGCAAGACGGTAGGAATACCTCACGCATTGCGCCAAACAGGGCGGTCGGCGTACAGCCCATATCAGCGCCTACAAGACTGCATGAATACTTCTCGCATTGCGCCAAACGCAGTGCAGTCGGTCAGTTGGCCTGAAACGCATATTAACGACTACAAGGATGTATGGGGAATGCTATTGGACTGCGAGTCATCATTTCTGACTTTCTGCTCAAGTTCTTACCATAATTAAAGGGGAAACATGTATCCTCATCGTAACGATTCAGAAACTTAGATGATATTTAATTATGTTTTGGTAACATTAAAAGAAAATAGAACAAACGAAAACATCGCGTCGAAATTTTCGATACTTTTATTTGAGATCATTTAGGTAAATTCAAGGAAACTTTTCAGAAAAACTGCGCGTGTGTATTTTAACATAATTTTCAAACATGTTCAATCTTTTTTGCGGCATTCTCCGAACAGCACAAAACGAAAAAGTACTAAGTGTGTAAAACAAATCAAGAACCTTATAACAGAGTCGTAAATTGAGCAAAAATGAAGCCAACAGCACGCAGTGTTCCCAAGCGGTCTCCCATCTAAGTACTAACTACGCCCGACGTTGCTTAACTTCGGTGATCGGACGAGAACCGGTGCTTTCAACGTGGTATGGCCGTTGACGAAAGACATTTCAGATGGAATCGTGCATACGCCCATTATTCTACCTCGCGTCCAGCCTTACCTAGTACGAGTACCTACATCGTGAGAGTATCGACATTTTGATCATTTAAAGGTCAGGTCACGGGAGCTTTCAGGGACCTACACCTAAGGGATAGCGAGCCTATGAACTCAAACCATCAAGCACGATTATTAGTAAAAATTTTACGACCCGACGTTAAAAGAGAACGTATTTCACTTGGTTTTTGCATACATTTACTCATTTTTGCGGAGGCAGCTCATTTACAAACATATTACAATTATTGTTGTTTTACGGGCCGTAATATTCTCCCTTTCTGTGAATACCTGTGTGTTATTTATAGGAACCCAAATCGACTGCCCTTTAGGGCTCCAAGAGCTTCATAAATCGGCGCATCTGTACTGCCCGCATTTATGCACTCCCGGTATGTCTATCCTGAAAGATAAAAAGTGATCGCGGAAATTTGAAACACCTAGCTGAGAAGAGTCGTTTTGGAATTTTCCTAAATTTACAAAAAACCGCTCGAAATCTGGGAATATTTAGTGAGAACCGGATATTTGTTGGGAATCAGGTCAAATCGTGAGACTGCCGGCATTAGGGCTGAAAATCCCTGAAAATTAATTAGTTATCGCTCTGTTTCAACAATTATGGAATAAACGCTGCGGATGGGGAACCCGAGCTCAATGAGACACGGTAGCAGTTTGAGCCAGCGCAGCGCGGTGTCGTTTTACGGAAAAGCCGAGTCGGCATATTTTTAAAGGCACTGCGCTAATTTCTTCCCAACCGCATAGTTGTCAACATTCCGAGGGATTTTGCACTCTAAGTCTCAACATTTCACCAAAATTGCTGTCATTAAAATACTAATTTTTTAATCAAGACTCAAACTGTTATTGCAATATTGTTCTTGTTCTTCTTCTTCTTCTTTGAAAAATTCCTGGCACCTCATGTATGTGTACCAAAACCACACATGCAATTTTAAGCCGGTAAAGGTATTCTAATACACCAAAATAATCTATCGTACCAGGATAATCGGTTGAAAGTCAATGTCCACAAAACGACGACGCTGCGTTCTGTTCATGTTTTCCTATTCCTTTTGCAAAGGGCATCACTTCCTATGCATTAGATACACATGCAGTTAAACATGACCGAGTTCGTGGTTATTTTGACTCGATTATCCAACAAACTTTTTTGTAAAATCAATTAAAACTAAGGTTACTATGAGACACCTGGGGATAAAGAGAATATCCTGCGGAACAAAATGCTGCTATATTATTCTAGTTTCTCCGGATACCGTCACCTTCCGGCTAAAGTATCACAAGCATCATGTGACGTTTAACAATTTCCGCCGCCATTTTATTTTTATTTTTTTCAAAGAAATTTTTGGTTGAACTTGTTTGAAAATTTTACTGAATTTCCTTTGTGCTTCCAATTAAATTCAGTGAAATGTTCGAACAGATACAACCTACAATTTCTCTGCAAGAAAATAAAATGGCGGCGGAAATTGTTAAACGCCACATGGCGCTTGTGATACTTTGGCTAGAATGTGATGTGACGATATCTCTCACAATTAAAGGCTGCGCAGTGACTAGCGAATCCAGGTCCGATCGCAGCTTCTTGCGCCTGATTCTAAGGAGGTTGTACTCGTAAGTTTTTAACTCAAAGGTTTGGTCTCTAGAACCCACAGGAAATCTGACAAAAATTCCCTGCTTAACTATATTGACTGTAGTATTTGACTGTAGTATATACTAATGTCGATTACTTTTTCTTTTTCTTTTCTACCTGATTTTCTACCTTGCAGTAGCCCATTATCGTAGCTTTTCTACTTACGGCCTGGCAACTTCGCGGGGAGGCGCGGAGCGTTTCGCGACTAAAAGCAAAAGCCGTAGCTGGAAGGAAACTCGCGGCGGTGTTTTTAGGGCACGGGCGCGGTGCTCAAAGGCGCGTCTAAATAGCATCCTGTGTCAGCATTTAACGCAGACTCCCCCTCGCCGATCAATGGGAAGGAATTAATAATCCCATTTGGCGTCGTTAGTCACCGTGGGCACGGGCTTATAATCAGCCGGCAACGCTCTGAAAATCTGTCTTATTACCCCCCTCGAAACGGGATCCACCCGCGCCCCCCGCGCCTTTCGAGGGAATTTATTCGACGGTTGACGGAAATCAACGCGGCGGGATTACACTCGACCGAGAACCGGATTATCTGGATTTGAAATCCCTGCGGTTTTTGGGATTTTTTCGAAATTTTGTCGATCTATTGCTCGCACGAGGATAATAAAGGTAGAATGGACCATTGGCCATGGTTAGAAATCAGACTTTGCCAAGTGGGAAATTGCGCATCTCCGGTTGCGACGTTGTAGACTTCCTGTAATAACTTTCAATTTATTATCTTGATTACCTATCTGATTTTGAGTTCCCTGCTGATTTTCGAGATTTTTTGAGACACGAGGATAGAGATGCAGATGACAGGGTCAGGAATTAGACATTGCAGTGCACATCGATGGTCAAACCACGCATCTCCGTTCGCGACGTTGTAGACTTCCTGTTATATTCTTTACACTTGCTTGGAATAATTAGTCAACATTGTTTTTTGAAAACTCCCTTGATTTTTCTTCTCTACTCGTAGAATATTCTGTATAAATTTCTAACTGTTAAGTTGGCTTGTTTCTCCTCTAAAGAATGAAATAGGAGCGGACATTTTGAAGCAACAATAAACATTTAGGGTGTCACACTGCGACCATCGATTTTTGTTTCTCATCAAAATTGAAATTGTCTGGCGAATCCTACCGGTTTCAGGTCGAGCACCTCCGCACTTCTCTTCGGTATAATGACTAAAAAGCCCTCTCAACAGGCTATCACCTTTGTCCTCTTAAGGTTCTACAAGTCTCATCTTTGGTAATGTTCGGATGCTTAAATTCAAATCTTACCTGTAACATAAAAAAGAAGATGGGAGGTTAACACTAATTGAAAGTCATGTCGATTGAAAATAGACTTGGAAATCGGAGAGAGGAAATAAGAGGGGGGAAATAATTCTCGTTTGAAAATTATTCCTTAGATGTTTTCTCTGGCGGATTTCGTTATTATGGGGCGAAGATCCAGTCAAAAAACTTGTCAAATTTGAAAGACTACATAGTACTCATTCATTATGATGTATATGCGATTACACACACTTTATCATACATTTTTGTCTCTCGACGCGATGCAAAGGGATGCACAGGGGTTGGGCGGTTCAAATGGAAAACACGCACAAGTTCAGTACTCTTGAGAGGAACAACTGGACCGCGTTAAGTAGAAAGAAACCAAGTCACATCAGCTATTGCCAAATTTAGTTAGGCAATTTAGTATGTTACGTGAAAAAGGTTGTGCGGATTTTTGCGCAAATTTCAGTGAATTTTCTGCATAGTACGAAGCAAATTTCCTAAAATTTTCAAAGGAATGCGCGCAAACGTTCCTCTGTAAAAAATTAAATTGTCACTTAAATTTGGCTTGGATCCTTCCTACTAAGCGCGATCCAACTGCTTATGGTTTTTCTAAAACTTACACATTATTAAATGGACGTATTTCTGTCAAACGGAACTATGTGCATTATGACGTGAGCCCTGTTATGCACGTACTCTAATGGGTCTTAGGGCTCATGTCTAAATGCACATAGTTCCGTTTGGCAGAAATACGTCCAAATAACGCAGAATAGATGTGAGGCGCATGAATCTACGACGAGGATACTTCAAAAAAGGCGAGCACGAGCGCCTTTTCCAACTATTATAAATGGACCAAATTCAGGAAAACAGAACCAATTTTTGTACCTCATCTCAGAAAAAACATATTGCCCACTGTTTTCTTCACCAAGGCAAGACGTTTTATGCCTATACTCGCCAGCTACCTGCTTCCTATCTGTAAAACTGAGTACGAATGCGCGAACTTTTCAATGCAGTGTCTAGGGCGTCTCAGGAAGCTGCAGTCATGCAGTTTCAAGATGAAAAGTTAAGAGGAGCAGCGTAGAAGCGCAGTTTTTCCTCGAGAGACCGGAGAGCCTTTAATTGTCCTCGGACGGAGCACATAAAAAATAAGAAAAAAGCTCACTGCTCCTCGTCCGAAGGCGGAGGCAGGTTATAAAAGGCTCAGCGGAGACTTGGCGCGTTGTAATCTTGACTAACAGTTTTCACTAATGGCTGAAATAAAAATAATTAACCCCCAGAAGAATTAAGGCGATGGAAAAATAAACTCGTTTTAATTCCTCGCGATGAGCGGCCCGGGCTGGCGCTGCTGTGCCCGTAGCCTTGGAGAGGATAGAGGAATTCCCTTGAACTTTATATTTATTGGAGGAGGAAAATTACGCTGCTACTTGCACAGAGAACAGGAGAGACTCATCCATAACACATTTCCTGCTGGTCGTCGTTGAAGCCGTTGCCATTCTTGCCGGCAACCGTGATGTCACTGTGAAAAGTGGCTCAGATTGGGACTTAAAACAATAGGGATCCATATCGTACAATGTAGTTTTGAAGAAGGGGTAAAGACTCGTGCTTACGATAAAGCACAAAAACATAGCCCAAATATACGAATGAAGAAGGAGAGAATTAAAATATGGGTAAACAAGGCTAAAACATCAAAAACCCTAAAAGGCAGGACGTTTCCGTGGCTACGTGATAGCGGCTGCCAGGGTCAGGTCGCCAATCAATTTTTTCCTTGTTTTTATGTGTTTTTGCAGCTGAAAATGAGCTGGTAACAGCTCAAAACGTCCTGCCTTTTAGGGTTTTTGATGTTTAGCCTTGTTTACCCATATTTTAATTCTCTCCTTCTTTACTCGTGCTTACGTAAGCTCTATAATGTGCCAACGTTTTCTTTTTAAACTTATTCTACGCTTCGATCCCTTCCATTTAGTTAAATGCGTGTGTAACGTACGCAGAACCGTAATAACACGGATAGTGTGGACACAGATTGATCGATAGAGATAATAATGAATGGGGGGGGGGGGGGGGTACGCGTATTCATTAAATTACTCAACTTACTTCGCTTGCAGGTACTTGCAGGTGCATTCTCTATCCTCGTTGAAGCTCATTCATTTGTGCTTGAAGTATGATAAAGTAATTGAAAAGCATCTTTTGCATAGCGAAAAAATTTAGGAGATACGATACATCTCCTGCTATTCTTAATCCAGGGTGTCAAAAATAAGTACTTTTACGTACTTTTTTAGTACCTCCATTTGAAGAAATTAGAAAAATTTCAAAAATTTGAAATTGCGACAAAAATGACAAAAAATTCCGCACCTTTTTTCAGAATGTCCGCACTTTTTCAGTGCTTCCGGACCGCCCATTTTTCCGAAGATGTTAAGAGCAACCACGCAAAATCAAGTTTTGCATACCCAGTCAGGCAACGCACAAAGAACTAGTGGCGTTTATTTCTTCATTTATTCATTCACAGCTCCTCCGTTTATTTATATTTATGTTCTGGCGTAATTAATTAACGATGAGAACACCAATGAAGTAAATAGGAGGGAAAGACTCCTCGCGACGACAGCGCCTTTTTATTCCTAATTATTCAAGTGAAAAATTTCATTACCAGCGCCGGGGCCGCCGCATCGCATCGGGATGCGTGAACTTGGCCGTGGCTTACGGGAGAATGATACGTGCACTCGGAAATGGAGGCGCGTCTCCACTTGAGAAATGAGGCTCTCGGAAGGAGGTTTCTGTGATTAAAAAGGTCCTGGAAACAAAGGTTCATTTATAACTTCTCGGGGGAAGGAGGCGTTCGAAATGCCCCCCCCCCCCCCCGGTCCTCCTACCCTTAACCGCCCTGCGATCTAATACTTCTGGTACTTGGGTTTCATCAAATTGGAGCTTTTGACCATTCTTGTCATTAGTTACCAATCGTTCGCGTGGACGGATGTTTCTTCAGAAATCTTTGGATTTCCGACTCAAACCCCCGTCTAATGCCTTCTGTGGAAAGTCAGAATTTTCAATGAAGTGAGCGATTTCAGTGAGTGCTTGTCGAGTTAAAATATGATAAGAGAGAGAAGAGAGATAAGACGGAAAAGGTAAGGAGGTTGAAGAGGAAAAGATGAAGTAGTGAAAAAATAGAAAGAGGAAGAGGATGGAGAGGGTAGAGATGGCGCAGAAAGAGGAAGACAGGGTGGGCAATGAAAGAAAAGAAAAAAGGGAGAGGTAGAAGAGGAGGCAGAGAAGAAGGAAAAGGCGAGAGGAAGAGGGAAAAGAGAGAGAAAGGAGGTGACGACAGAAAAAGAGTTAGTGAAAAGAGGAAAAGAAGAAGACAAGAAGAAAGGGAAATGGAAAAAAGAAAGAAGGGAAAAGATGAGAAGAAGAGAGGCTAGAAAAGAAAAGAATGAGGACAGGAAGAAGGAGAAGAAAAGGGAAGTGCAGAAGGAGAAGGAAGTGGAGAAATCATCTTGCAAATGACTGGAAGAGTAGCCAGCGCGATCCGTGGCGCAGGGCAAACACCCTTGTGCGCCTTCATTTCTTCCGTCCGCAACAATGACAATCGTAGAGCTGGAATAGTCGCATCCAAGCGCCGTTACTACCGAAAACACGTTAAGGCCATCTAATACCTCATGCGCCGGCATGATTTATGCGTTCATTCCGAGTTCAGTTTGAAATTTCTTCAGGGCATAATTTTAAAGGAAAAAAAGAGGAATTTAAATCATTTGTTTTCTTTGCATTGTGATGCATATGCTAATTTATTGGTGCAGTTCTCGAATACTAGCCCATAGAAAAATTAGGAAAAATAATTCGATAACACGTGTATTAATTTTTTAGAGTAATCGATGAAATGATTATTATATGGTATACTACATTATGACAATTTCATATTACTTTCACCTATAGTACTTAAACTATTAAAGTTATAATTCGATTTTAGAACACTACATAAGGTCTCATCTGTTTCGTAATACTCGTATATGATTTTGACTGTTCTATAAAATTCATTTTATGAGAATTAACATATGAACTAGAGATAATTGACTCATAATATGATATTCTATAGACTTCTCTCAATCACTGGAAAAGAAAAACACATTGGATCTAGAGTCCAGACTCTTGAAAACATTGACAAGAAAAAATACTCTTGATTCAATCAGATTTTTGCTTAAATCAAAAGGAGATCCGCTCAAATTAAGAGGCTTGGTTCTTGATTGAAGCAAAAACCCGATTGAATCGAGAGTATTTTTTCTTGTTGATGTTTTCAAGAGTCTGGACTCTAGATCCAATGTGTTTTTTTCCAGTAATAGGGTAATTTATATCCAGGGAATATATGCTTTGAAATCTTAGAGATTCTGGTTAAAACCACTTCCAAATATCTTCCACATAGACGGGAAGAGAGTGTCAATCCAGGTCACATTCTCGTACCGCGTCGGTATTCAAGCGACAAAATCATAACGAATTTTGATTTTTAATGGCCTCGTGGGGATTATTCGTCGAGTTCAAGGAGGAAACCCTCCGTTTACCGGGCTTTTCGGGGGACGCGGACCCTGGCCGCGATGCAGAGTCACGTCCTCACGTCACATGTTTACAAAATAGGGTTTTCCCGGGAGCCCCTTCCGGTCCATCCCTGTTCCGTTATCGGGCATTCATTCCCGGATCCGGGGGTGGCAGGGTGCCGGCGCTCCCCGCCCCGGCCCGGGCAAAAAGGCGCCTAATTGAGACGAAATCGCCCTGCTTATCTGAGCTGAAAATCGTCGCCGTGGAACCCCCTCCCGCTTTTTCGTGACAAGCCGTGACCAACATCCTTGCAAAATCGCGGGGGAATTTCGTAATTTTACGCGTCCGAGAAAAGTAGCCTTTGAAATTCTGCTCTTCGCAGGGAAAAGGCAGTAACTCTGATCGGTATTTTGCATTTTCCTTCCTCATATACTGTTCAATTCTTCGTTGAAGGCGGTTCCGGTTTGACTTGGGAATTTTAATTTAAGTACTGAACTGCTCACTGGAAAAGAAAAAACACATAGGAAGAGTCCAGACCCTTGAAAACATTGAAAAGAAAAAGGACTCTTGATTCCATCAGATTTAAGCTTAAATCATAAGGAAATCCGCTCAAATTGAGAGGCTTGGTTCTTGATTTAAGCTTAAATCTGATTGAATCAAGAGTATTTTTTCTTGTCGATGTTTTTAACAGTCTGGACTCTAGATCCAATGCGTTTTTTTCCAGTGCTTAACACAAAAAATGAACTGCATTACACGGAAACGAACTAATTTTTCCACTTAGAAATGAAGGAAATGTTTGCAGTTTTGGTATTTTTAGCTTCGGAATGTAAAAATCGAGCACATTTTAAAATGACTTTACACATCGGCCGCATTGACCGTTTCAGTAACGATGCGACAACGGCGGACGGGGGATTAGGGGAGTTGATTTCCAATGACTCGGCAAAAGTGACCCGTCGTTATGAGCAGCTCGTTAACCCCCCGCCCCCCACTCGCGGCCCCCCAGCCCCACGGATATTTTTTACCCCCGTTCCGAAAATGTCCCCGCTGTCATTAAAACTTGGGCGCGCGCCCTCGTCTAACGACGCGCTCGACTGCACCACCGTGGATTCGCGCATCGGCCGGACTCTCATCCTCTGGAGAACAGCAGTATGTGCCATTTGGTGAGAACCTTAAAATGCGTAAGAATACGTGCTACATAAGGCTCTCACCGAGAAGGTCTTACCGTCTATTTGCGGAATTCCATACTACGAGTATTATCAGTATGTGCGATATCACAAGTCACTCTGGAAAAAAAAAAAAAAAAAAAAAAAAAAAAAAAAAAAAAAAAAAAACATTGGATCTAGAGTCCAGACTCTTGAAAACATTGACAAGAAAAAATGCTCTTAATTCAATCGGATTTTTGCTTGAATCAAAACGAAATCCGCTTAAATTAAGAGGCTTGGTTCTTGATTTAAGCTACATTCTGATTGAATCAAGAGTACTTTTTCTTGTCGATGTTTTTAAGAGTCTGGACTCTAGATCCAGTGTTTTTTTTCCAGTGCACGATAACCGTATCACAAGTACGTGAGATTTGAAATCTGTAGGAATATACGCTTTGGACGTGGCCCTCACTTACGTGGATTCACCGGTTCATGGATCAGCGAACACCTATATGCTATGACAAACAGCAGTATGTTCGTGCGAATCTACGCGCATTAGATTCGAAATCCGTAACGATATGAATTAAACGTGGTCTGTGCTGATATGAACTTACTGTTAACTTGCGTAGGTCGGAAGGTTATGAGGATGATAAAATTTCGCTGACGATACATGTCTGTAGGATGGTTCCTAGAATAATTGAAACTAGCATCCTTGTTTATTTGCATATTTTGCTGCTTTGAATGCCCTGTTAGGCTGTAAAGGTCCTCTTTTGCGCTCTGCAAGATTTGACTAAAACGACGAACTTTATTACTTTTCTTTTTTTCAGAGGTATCCTGAGGAACTTGCGAAGGGATTTCTCTGCTACAATATTCAAAATAATAAAGGAATAGATTATGGCAAATTGCAGAAATGAGTGTAAGGTACACGGAGAAAAAAACTTCGTGCGTGGGACCCAAAGTTGAGGTCATATGGATCTCTGAAGTTTTCGGATCACGTATCTAAGAACTTGAGGTCCAGCTACCGAAGTTCGGGTCAGACATTTGAAGTACTTCGATTTAAACCGAAGGGTTCGGGTCGCATACCCGAAGTACTCCGGTACATACCGAAGTGCCTCGATGTCTGACCCAAACTTCGGCAGCTACGACCTCAAGTTTTCGGATGCGTGATCAGAAAACTTCAGAGATCCATATGACCTCAACTTCGGGCCCATGCACAAAGCTTTTTTCTCCGTGTACAGGCTAAATAATTCAAAGGATGCACAATTTTATCAATTGTGACACAAGAATATGCTGTGTGGTTGGCAAGTCCTCTTAAGTGCTCTCCAAGATTTGACTAAAACGACGGACCTCTTTTCCCGCGAGTCGACTCCTGAAAGTCGGTGCATTGAACTTCGACTGGAGTCACCGTTCCTCCGGCGGCGCCGCGACTGACGGTGCAGCAGCCGAGCCGGCGGGACAGGAAGAAACGCAAATAAGACTGAAATTTCAGCTAAATTACAGCGGAGACGGCTGAGACCCGGGCCGATTAAGATCGTCTTAAAGAATGGTCCCGGCGACAAAGGAGACCCGCTCCGCAGTACTAATTACGTTACATGCCGGCGGCTCGGCGCAGCGCGGCGCGACGCGGCGGAGGCAGTTATAGTGTAAGTTTTATTAATTAACTCGTTTGAATACAGTTTAAATATTGAAACTTCAATTTGAAGCCCGCGCTAGGCAAGGATTCCTTGCCGTTTGCCAGACTGCCCGTCCTCTCCGCTTCGGTGGTGTGTCGCACGGTTCGGTGCCTGGAGACACCACTGCACTGTGTTGCGGGTTGCAGCGGAAAGTGATGAAGGCACTCACCGTGGTACGGATGTAGTTCGACAAATTAACAGTGGAAAAAACACAAGAAGGAAAAACGGGAAACAAGGCTAAAAATACACAATTATTAAAACCCGAGACGTTTCGACTCAAAACTGAGTCATTTTCAGTCGGAAACAATAAAATTTCTTTAAAAAAACGATGAAAAACCTGAGCCCTACATGGTGGTGGCCGGAATCTGAAATGTGTATGAAATGTGTGTATCTGAAATGTGTGAATCGGAATCTTAGTTGTGTATTTTTAGCCTTGTTTCCCGTTTTTCCTCCTTGTGTTTTTTACACTGTTATCATTGTCTCAGGCTGCTCCTAAAAATTTGTATCCACAAAATAACTCTATACGCAATTAGGAACTTCGGTTTCCGGCTCATCAAAGCACTTGTGTGCATAAGGAAACTAATGGTACATACGCTGTTTCTAAACTAAGCTAGAAATTGTAGTTCTGAATCAAAAAATGTAGTCCATCTAATCGAGCGAAATTTGCTTTAACATACGATTGTTCATAACATTCAGCCTTAAGATACATCGGCACTCCGAGGAAATTCAGCAACTGCGTTTTGTTCGCGACCAGCTTCCCCCCCCCCCCCCCGCCAGACTTGCGACTCGATGACAGCGACTTTTGAATTCCTTGAAATTGCGCCCCCCTACCCCCGAGTGGGAGGATAAAGCAGCCCCTCAACTTTGGCAAGCGGTGCCCTATCTAGCTTTGCCAAGCCCGCGATGCACGGATCTGTGAAACTCGAAGAACTCGAATCAGAAGTTTCGAAAATATCCATCAAAAGTTATTGTTCGGTGTCGAGGAGAAGGGGTTTTGATGGCTCCTCAAATTGATGATTCATTCGGGGTGCGAGGATCCGAACGCAGGTTGGCAGAAGTGAAGAGTGTTTTCCAATCGATAACGGATAGCCAACTTAAGCTCTTGCGAATTTTCAATGGGAGCGTTTATGTCGAAGCTCAGTTTCAATTTCGGTAGGGATTTTACCATTGTCGCGCTCCAAAAATGGGCTATGAACGGCCAGAGTGTTAATGCTCCTATAACCTCCAGTATACTATCTAAAAATCAAGCGAACAGTTTTTTCAGAGCACCCTCGACTCCTGCGACACACTATTCTCTTGTCATACTTAGGTCATACAGTATGACAGTAGAGGAAAAGATATACGAATAGGAATTGTGTACGATTATATTTCAAACAGTCAAAATTTAATAAGAAGAACAGTTGGACCACATCTCGCAATTTGGAACTACAATTTCTACCTCGGTTTGAAAACAACATCCTGCACCATTAGTTTCCCTGCGTAACATAGGTGTTTGTATGGATGAGCTAGACATCGCAGTTTCTATTTGCAAAATGGAGACAAGTTCAGGGGTGCTCATTCAGAACCTATCTTTTAACTATAGATAGACTCCACAATTTTGATCGATTTGTGCACAAAAAATTATCAAAGTATGAAACATCAACAAAACTTTGAATCGCTGAGAAAATTCCTGTCTCCTAGGCTGAGTCACAAGCATCTTACTGACCCACCATGCAACGATTGTTTGGGCAGGAAAATGTCGCCAAGTGTTTTATCTACCCTGCACCCTGCTGTTTCGTCAATAAAAGGGAAAGCTACATTAGCCAGAGGGGAGGTCCTGCAGTTGATAAATATTTGACCAACAAGAAGGGCCGGGCAAGACGTAGCGTTGACACAAGACCCAGGAATCTGTCTCTCTTTTTTGACTTCGTAAAGGGAGAAAAAGCTTATCACACCTTCCTCTATCCTCCTCTAAGCTTGTGACTCTGGTGGCGTGGAAGAAAGACCGACGTATCTATTCTTGCGTCGTACAGAGGGACTAACTTTGAGTTAAAGGAGGCAGAAATTTACTCTAGGTTTTTACTTCAAAATACAACAAAATTCGATTCGCACTGAAAATGAAAGTTCGCTTACAAATACTGATTGTGAACTTTGCTTCCTGTTGAACATCAAACTTCGGCTCAGGTAACCATAGTTTTCAGACATGGGAGGCTAATTTCGGTTTCTGTTCCCGAACACTCTCATTACCTGAACCGAAAAACTTTGCGTTTATATGGATCGAACATTCTCTCTCTGTGTCAAAAATGCACTAGAGAAAAAGTCTCTTGGATCCTGAGTGGGCTTTTAGAATATTTTGAGATAAAAAATACACTTGATTTAATTGAGCTTTTGCTTGAATGGACGCCCAAGACTCTTAATTTAAGTGGATTCCCTCTTGATTCAAGCCAAATCCGATGGAATCAAGAGTATTTTTTCTTGTCGATTTTTTTAAGGAGCTGGACTCCGGATCCAAGCCAATTTTTTTCCGTGTTTTTTCCTGTCCAATATTTTACTAATTTTGGTGTGTAATCATGTAAGAGAAAAATTAGTGAAATTGAAGCTTTTAACGCTAGACAACGAACCACTAGACAAGGCACGAATTCAAGCATTCTAATACATGTTTCTTGACCAGAATTTCACGTAGAGCACGATTCGCGCAACGAAAACTATTGAAACAAACTCCAAACGAAGATATTAACCTTTTAATTTCACATTGGTTACGCGGATTTTGAACTGCCCGCTCAGAAGAAGCTCAAAGCTCTACGTGAGTCAAATCGCGCACTACAACAGTTTCAGCAAGCCTCTCAATCGAGCACTGTTCATTTCCCACCATGTGTTGTTCAAATTATAAGCAATTTGCTATAGCTGAGCCAAAGCGTCAAGATCGAGGTTGCCAGATTATTATATCGCAGAGATTGTCATGATAACGATTTAGCGCACGATGTGAATCACGCAGAGCATTGAGTTTTCATGAGAGGGTGGTTTGAATTCACGCATCAGGAATCATTAAATATCTTTGTGAGGAGTTGATTTCGGTAATTTTCGTTGTGCGCGTCGTATTCTACGTAAAATTTTTATTAAGAAACATGTATCAGAATGCTGAAATCCGTACCTTGTCTAGTGGTCCATTTCCAAGTATAAATACAACCAGAGACTGCAAATTTTACAATGCGTAATTGCAGTTACGTTCTTTGGACTAGAAAACCACGAATTGGGTTTCTATGATTGAGAAGTTCGAATGCCTGAGCCGAAAACGAGGTGCAAATCGAAGTTTTTTGCCACTTTCAATCCACCGTTTTAGGCCACGCACCTACTGTGCGTCGCTGCACTTGAAAGGAGCCCCGCGGACGATCGTATCGCCGGACAAAATTTCGAACCCCCGAAAGTCCGCACGAGTGCCACACCGAAGTCTTCGGCGAAGGACCGGAGGGAGGGGGGGGATTGATCGTCGGGGTTCGATTAGAAATTGATGGACGGTTCTTAATGGCACCCCCTCTTCCGGCCCCCATCTATCTCGCGTTGTCTTTGCCAGACCAAACAACCCCCTCAAGTTTTTACATTTTTCCTCGGCCCTCCCCACCGGGAAACCTATTACACCTATTTTATCTCCGGGTTCTTTGTCCCCTCGACCGCGCTTAATACTCGCCGGGACTTATCGCCCCCTTTCAATTTAATATTTAACCCCAATTACTGCTCTTCTGTCACCGAGCCCACCTCAACCTCCCCCCGGTTCCCGTCTACCTCGGAATATACGACCTGGGCCCGGGTAGATCCGAGCTGATAAACTTGTGTACTGGGGTGGATTTACTTTTATTTGTTGAGCTTGTGTTCGCACTGCTAAAGGCGAGGTAATTTTGTAGTTAAAGGCGCCTCAAGGAATCATTTTCTTTTTTTGATCGTTTATGTGAAAAGAAACCTTGGTCCGTCAAGGCAAAATGTTCCGCAGTTCTGTTTATGGTCGAATAGTTTCGAAAAAACGAACTTTGAGATTTTGAAAGAAAATCTCTCATAAATCATAAAAATGCGTGTTTTGCGAAAAGTTCGGTTCATTTTCGGACAACACGGTGGAATATAAATTTGAACAGCTTTTCCTCGGGACTGCGATTTTTGAACAGATAATCCAAAAAAGCGAAATCTCCCCTTTCTTTGATACTTTTCGGCGTTTTTGTGGCAAAACTCATAAAAAACATACTGACCAGAGCACTAGTTCTTGATTTAAACTTCAACTAAGAAACCGCAGTTTGACACAAACGGAACTTCTCCAGCGCAGGTTTAAAATCCCTCTAACATATCGCAAGCACAGTCCACGGCGAAGAACACGATGTCCCTTTCTCATACGAACACGCGTTCCGCTCTCTCCCGCGAAAACCACTCAATTCTCCGGGGAATCAATAGGAAATCCGCGGTTTTTCCTTAACACAACTTGCTGCCGTGACAGCGAAGAGAGCAGTAACTGCATGCTGGGGTGAACCTCGAGACACATAAACTCATGTGCTAACCATGGCTCACACTGAAAAAAATATCGGCGTATTTAATAAGAAAACGGTAAAATTACCAAGAATTCAGGGTTCTATTTGTTCCTAGTTTTTTCTTGGTAAAATTACCATTTATATATTTTTTTTTTTTTTTTTTTTGTAGTTCTTCCGGGAGAAAAAGTGGCGAATCTTATCGAAGATATGACAATTTAAGCATCTTGTTCCGCCGGCTGTGTGAACAAAGTCGGGGGTTTCGATTTCCATCCGTTCGCACTACCACCCCAACATGGGGTGGGTTTCGGCCAGATGGTCATCTAGATGGTTAAACTATCATATGTTGGTTTAGGCTCTAATTTAGAAAGTTGCTCTGATCAGGAGCTGGCTAGGGACATCGGGGACCGAGGTCGAGCCGACCAACTAAACCAAACTCACGGCTGCGTGTCTGCCCGGATAATGCCGGAATCATCCCTATTGGGGGATAATTACCATTTATAGAATTGGTAATTTTGCAGAGAAATCTCGGTAAAATTATTGAACTTACTCGGTAATTTTACTGGACCTGGGTAAAAACGCCAATACTTTTTATCGACTGTGGTAGAATTACCGAAATAAAATGGCAAAGTTACCGGGAAGTGATTACCAATAAAAGTGGTATTCTTACCTGAAAAAAACAGTGAAAATACCGGTTTTTAGGTAAACTTACTAGTCTGTCTTGGTAAAATTACCAATAATTGGTAAAAAAGTGAGATGGTAAAGGTACCAACGGACCTTGGTAAAAACGCCGAGAATTTTTTCTCAGTGCATTCAGAAATGCACTTACTGCTCTCCTAGCTACATGGCAGAATGGCAGGTCTCCGTTCCTTTTGTCGTGGGTCCATCTGCGGTGGGGCTTGGGATGCGTTTCAACCACCACCGCACACCGTCGAGGGTAGGGGAGGAAGGGTGTCGCGTGTTGCTCCGCTGCGGTCGACAGACACGTGCCACGTGCCGGCGAGGAGGCGTGAACAATGCGGCGCGGATCCGCGAAATTGACTTAATTAATGTTCTGATTACGATTTTTTGGCCGACGCGTAAAAATTGGTCCGCGGGGCCTCGGACCCCACGCGCCGACCGCGGTTCGCTCGTTATTGGGGTTGCTCCGCCAAGGGCGCGTGGCGGTGGTGGTACCCCCACGGATCTTGGCGTTCTTGCCGGACGGGGCGGGAAAATAAATGTTTGACGTTGGAGGTGGTGTTTCGGAAGGACGACGTTCATGACAGCGACGAGCCTATCGGTGAGAAATTGGTAGAATGATAGATAAAACGATAGACAAAGAAAACAAAAGAAAAATAATTTCAAACTTTCTGCACGGCTAGAAATGATTTCAATGACTGAATGATAGGAGGAATGATTCGGGTGTCAGTCACCCTGCTGTGCTAAAACATTTTCACTGTATTATTTGAAGTCGTCATGTTACTCTTCTAGTGGGCTGATTGATTACATTAATAGACAAAGCTATAGACAAAGAAGAAAGAGGGAGAATGGAGCGATCTTACTGATCGAAGCGGATGATAGTTATAGATTAAGAGGGAATCGATGTCTTTAACTAAGGGATCTCTCGCGATTTGCCATTAGCCAGTCTTACTAACCTACTTCGTCAATTGCAACCACCCGCTTCCACAACTAAGGTCGCTCAATTTTCTCTATTGCTTTGTCTATCAATATCAAGAATCAGCCCGTGGGTTTTTGGGAAACAAATGGACCGTACTCAAAAGGAATCAAGCCACATCAAGTTGGTGCGATAAAAAACGATTAACTGCAGTTTTATTCCTCTTGAGAAGTCAATGGTAGAAATAAAGGTTCACTCCTGTGCTCATATATGATTAAAAAATAATCTTTCAGCGAACTTTTAACGAGTTATTAAGATCTTCTGCCTACGTGCCGGTGTGAACAATTTCAAATTTTGTCGCAATGATCTGCGCAGTGCGCAAGCTGATAAAATGGAGAGATTTATATTCGTATTTCAATTCATACCGTATCTTAGTGCTCCATACCGGCGAACCGGATTGGATTCAGCAAAAAGGAGCCGCACTCAATGAGAAAAAACCTACGGTACCTTTTTGATTAAATCCAAAAATCAAACGAGCTCTTCATACACCCAAAAACATAGCTCCATTTGCTAAACGCACTCACATAACGCACAGATTATGTTTCAGCAGTTTGGCAAGCCTGCGCGAAGACTTGAACGCACGGTTGTGAAGTGGCGATGAATAAGCAAGGACACCCCACATGCAAATAACATAACACAAAGATTTTTTTGCACATCTGGCGACGCCGCCAGTGTTTCGACAGAGGTAAACATGTTGCGGTTCGCGAGGGGAGGAGTTACATCCCGGCGGATAATTGTTATTAAGGGCGGGACGCAGGATAACTTGAGCTTGTCTTGTGGTGTACCCGGAGTTCCAACCCTTGTGAACTTTTGAAATAAACGCCGGCCAGGCTCGTCCCTGGAGAACGTATGTTTGATAACTTTATTTACATGTTCCGGCAGACTGGGCCCTCCCTTTATTTCATTATTTGGAGAGTAGTAATCATGAGAACGTGGTATCTATATCGAGGTTTTTTTTTAAACGGCACGTACAGGGCTGTAGGGCCGAGCAAACCTTATGGAAACAGTGTAACTGATAATTTTATCGATGTGGAGGCTATTTTTCAGGGTGGGAAATTTTTTAGCTGCGCATTTAAATGATTTTCTACACCCTATTTCGACTTGGAAGATTGGTTTTATTTCTCTATAACCCAATTACTCTAACTTTGACTCGGGCTTAGATTTCTTTTGCGAGCTGAAGTTATTATTCGAGCTAAGATTTCAGGGATGGAATCAAAATCTAGATTCCAACCATGCTTCCTTATATACTAGCGATTATTGAGCATTTAAGAATGAACGTTAAATTGGATAAAGTTTACTCAGCAGATCACTCAATACATTGTACATACATCATTCGGTGAAAAATAGTATCCATTCATACGGTAGGCCACGCTGAAATCCGAAATTTCAGATCTCCTTCCGCCTCCCTCACCACGCAACTCTCGCTGCTGAAAATGCACGTCACGTTTGCTAGACCACCCCCTTTATTCGTAAACTACAGCATTTTCTGTCTGTATTTCAACTCGAATATAACTGCAAATTTTACCAAAAATCGCCACTTTCCACCGATTTTTTCATGACGTCTTACAATTTCAGATCTCCACCCTTCTGCGTATCACAACCCTTCACGCAAGTTTTCCTCTCTCCACTTAAGAGCGTGACTTAAACTACAAACAACCCCCAACTCTGCCGTCCGAAACAAAGCCGCCGTGCCTTAATTTTAAATTTTGTTTCTTTCGCACAGAATGTTATACCTCAAGGAAATCTGACCAACATCATGCTTTCAGTTGTAAATTTCAATTCTTGATGATTGACGCTCTTTCAGCAAGTGTAAAAGATAGGGTTTTTCACGTTTTTCGTAGAAATCGGGTTTTATCAGAAAAAGAATGGGAAAATCTAGACACTAAAGTTACGGAATTCGTCCTTTCACCGGTGGAACTTTCCTCCACTCACGGCTCAGTTCGGCAGCACGACTCCACCCCACCTCGGCGGCGATTTCCATCAAAATACCACGCTTAACTGAAAGGGGTGCGAATTTCAGCGACCCGGGATTTTTACGGCGTCAACGTAGCGTGAACGGTGCTCGACGTTGCGTCATCAGTAAGAGCAAATACTTGTTAGGATCCACGCTGCCGAATCTCTCAAAACTCCCTACACCTCCCCATTTTAAAAAAATATAAAAAACCTCATAGCTGGCAACAGCGCCAGGAGAGCGCGGACGGGCGAGGGCCATAACGTCTGGTCCATATAGCGCGGCCAGTCGACCGTGTAATGGTATCTGAAGAGCAGATTTGCCCCATTTGCCCCTTGCGCCCCGGGGGCGGGAGGGAGGGGGCTGGCAGGGGGCGGTGCGATTGTTTCGCGCTTATTTGATTCCGCACACAACATTGCCCCCGAGTCAATTTTGATTAAGATTTCGTCAAATATGTGCGTACTGCCGGCAGTCCATAATGAGCACGCTTCGCAGGTCGTATGAGCCACCTTTCAGCTCCAGCCGACGCGACCCCTGCCGCTGATATTTTCCCCCTTTTTTTTACCTCCGCAGCTTTCGTCTGCGTGGACTTGTTGATCTTGACCCGACGCGCTTGGACTTCTTCATCGCTGAAACTCGGGGTTATTCAAGTACCACCTTTTCAGCTCGATGATGTCACATACTGGAAAAAAAAACACATTGGATCTAGAGTCCAGACTCTTAAAAACGTCGACAAGAAAAATACTCTTGATTCAATCAGATTTAAGCTTATAAATCAAGAACCAAGCCTCTTAATTTGAGCGGATTTCCTTTTGATTTAAGCTTATAAATCTGATTGAATCAAGAGTCTTTTTTCTTGTCAATGTTTTCAAGAGTGTGGACTCTAGATCCAACGTGTTTTTTTTTTTTTTTTCCAGTGCACTCATAGGTTTGTCTCCTTAGAGATTAATGCCGGCAAGAATTAAAAATGGAAGAATGGTTGCTGATTTTTAGATACCTTGAAAAATGTATGAAAAAAAAAACTATCAAACATTTTTTCGAGAAGGCCCGAATATCTAAGATTTCTGAACATTATACTGAACTTAAAGTAATGAAAGTCGGAAAACCAATCATTTGTGAGATATATTATAATTTTTTGTAGGTTTTTGTAGATCATAACTCTTCCATTAGTAAACGCATCACTGAGAAGTCTGAAATATCCATAAGACCTACCAAACCAATGACTGTTTCCATAGAATGTTCTTACATAAAGTAATCAAAGAGGCATTTTTTCCTAGACAATTTTAGTTTCCATAAGAACTTTCATTAAATTACGATTGTAGAACGTATACTACGCCTTTGAGCCAAAGTTCAACGAGAAAAAATATCTAGCAATCGCAAATTAGTTTTTTTTCTGTCTTCTGCAATGAAGATAATAATGACCGTTTCGCGCTTGTGATATCATGTCCGAGAGAGTAAAATACGCACGTTTACGTTATTTGCACCGTATACGTGCAACCGAGTAATTTTCACCTAAACCAATCCAGAGTAAATATTAATATTTCTGCTAGTGCTCTACTGGCATCAATCATTTTTGTAATGTACTTCTGATTCCGTCAGTCGGCTATCGTTATCATGATCGCGAGTTCATATAAACGCATTGCGAACACGAGAAAAAATAGTTATGATAGATAAAAAAAATATATTTATACATAAAAAGGTAAATAAATGATGCTGGTCAAACTTACAACTTTTAAAGCTTTAAATTTCGATTTGAAAAGCAAGAGGAAATTGATAACAACTTATCCTGCCGCACAACCCCTCCCCTCCCTCCGTGCTCTGACAGCTAAAAGGAGCATGATGGGACACAGAAAAACTTCCAACGTTCAAAGGGTTTCATTGCGTGGTAAATATTTATCAGACAGCGAAATGAGATACGTCCCCGAAGATAAGTTTAAATCACAGAGAGGAAATTGAATCAAATGCGGAAATGGAGATGGAAAAGTGCGATACCCGCTAAAAATGTTGAAAACGTCAGTGGGTGCTTTTGAGGACACTCATGTTCGACCTCAGATTGACAGACAACTAATGCAGAGCTCTGATTACTTGGAAATTAACTACGCTCCAGTCTATCATCAATCTCTTTGTGATTTGATTCAAGTTAAATTATAAACTGTAAAAAGGCTAGAGGGTCCCCTTGGAGCGTCAGTTGTCGCAGTCCAACCCCCGCAGCAAACGCTTCGAGGCCTCATAGATAGGCTTGCTTAGTGACGATGGAAAAAACCTAGTTTATTATTTGAGAATTTGAAGATGGCAGGCTCGTCTAAGATTCTTTCCTGCCAATAACTGAAAAATAATTAATGTCAATCTTTAATTTTGCCAATTGAAGAAAACTGAAAATTTCAGGAATTGAAGGAGTTTATATCAATAATGGAAAGTGTCATTACGTTCTGCGAGCAAATGCGTCCTTTTAAATTTTCCTTCTCAGCTCAGGCAAGTAGCAATAGACCATTTTCCTGAGAGTCAAGAAAAAAAGAGAAAAATATCCTAAAATATACTAAATGATAGAGCTCTCGCCTTAACCTCGCCTTAATTGTCTGATGCTACTATTTTTTTCTATACATATTCTCGAATGAATATTTAGGTACTCGTATCTCAATCAGGACACATAACAATCAATTGTGATTTGTTTTCTGCCTGATCACTCTGAAAGAACGTTTTTCGACCTGTTTAACATTCCAGAGTGAGCACTTGAGCAGACAGAAAAGAATCAAAATTAAATATTCTCAAAGATAGTTGGAAAACCAGAACACTTTAAAGAAGTTTAATCATAACATATTAATGGCGACATGTAGCTGTGTAGCAATTTTGTTGAAATACACACGGCTGAAGGATATATTTGAGCTTCAAAATTTTAACATCGCCCTTATTTTTTGAACAATATGCCTCCCCTCCTTTCTTTATAATTTTTCCCGTATGATTTTGAAAATATATATACAAACCCGGACAAATTGTGTATGCGTTTGATAAAAGTGTGATAACCAATTCGAGCACTCACCTGCAACAAACAAAACAAAGAGACATAATGAGATACAACTTGTGAAATTTCACGCGCATCAAAGCTGTTTGTGCACTCAAGCATCAATGACGAATATTTTAGGGAACAGTCAAACAAGATCACTTAATGCATTATTATATTAACAAAAATTATTGACAATTCGAAGTTTCAATTTCAGCAAATCGCAAGTACAAGCAAATAAGCTTGAAAACGTTTGAAAAAATTACTCATAGAGAATAGGTTGTTTTCAGGGAGGAAGAAATTAGAGAATCATCACGATTTCAAGGATTTTGCGGTGTGTGAACTTTTACTTTCAGTGTGAAGTGTATATTTGTACGTTTTTGTAGGTAAATTAACTCCGTCGCCTCGAATTAAACACTGTAGGTGTATTTGCAGTGACTCAGATATCCGGCTCTTGGACTTCGCAAAAAGGGTTGAAATCAATTCCGTAGTTCTTACATCCTTGGTTTTCAACGCAGATCTAACAATTTTCCCCGCCAAAGTTTAAGAAAAAAAGCTAATTTCAGTGCAAGATCCAGTTCCACCAGAGCGCACCAATATTTAAATTTTACAAAAGTATTTTTTTGGTAAATAAAAAGCATGAGGTCATGATCGAAACTATTTTTTTTTTCTTCATACACGTGAGATATTTCATTATATACCTTCCTTCCCTTCTTAGTTATTGGTGATCTTTGATTCCGACGTATACAACACACGAAACATCACGTTTCGCCGCAAGCTTCTCCATTTACAGCCATCAGACGATACCTGATACCTGATGACTTTTCCTCTCAAGAAAATCTCTTTCCTTGGAGCGCACGCGATTAAGCAAGGTTGCCGAAATTGTAAAGGAATATATATAATTTTCTTTCAAATTTTAATGCCGATTTACGATACGAGGACCGATGTGGCAGATCCACAAATGGACGTATTTCTGCCAAACGGAACTATGTGCATTATGACGTGAACCCTGTTGTTCATACATTCTCATGGGTCTCAAGGCTCATGTCCTATTGCACATAGTTCCGTTTGGCAGAAATACGTCCAAATAATGAGGGCAAACGTGCGTCATTGTGGTTGTAATTGGCGAGCGCAAATTCCTCCTTCCACGAATCATGTAAGTAATGTTCCTCACGTTTCTCGTTCGAAGTTTCAGCTGTTCTGCCGTGATGGCGTAGAGAACAGTAAGTCCATTTCCGTATGAGCCATGATTAGTACATGCTTTTATGTGTATCGAGGTTCATCCCAGCATGCACTTACTGCTCTCTTCGCTATCACTGCAGTGTTGGTGTATGGTTCCGTAACTTTCCAAACCGATTACTTCACCGAGCAACATTCGCTCTCTTTTCCAGGTTATCGAACATGCGCGGATTTAGAAGTTCTGCTGCGATTGAATTTTCTCTGTTCAGTCGGCAGAGGTGAGAACTAGGTCATGGTCAGGATTGAGGCACTTTTACGGCAATTTTTTTTCATTTAAATTGAATAATATAGACAATATGACACGAAGTAGTTTTTAAATAAAAGAACACATGTTTTACCATGTAGATATTTGAAAAAAAAGAAACATTAGCATTACTAATGGATGTCAATTCACACTCAATGCTTACACAGAAAACCTGAGTCTACAAACTCTGCGCTCAACTGCGTACATTTAGGTAGCTGAAATTTATGGAGGAGGGATTGCCACATATGCTACACTTTTTTTGACGAGAGAACGAGTTTTAATTGCCATGGGAGTTAAGCAGAGAAAACCCAAATCTGGGTATTCGCCGAACCTAAAATTCATTATTTCAATTGTCTATTTTCGTTTATGGTTTTCTTCAAGAAAATGTGTCTTGGTTTTACCGATTTTAATCAGATTTACATAAAATAATGCAGTGAGTTCCAGTTTTTTATTTCTTGGTTTTTTACTCCGTCGCACCTAGAATTCGAGGTTTCAAGACATTCCGTCAACGATTTTTTGTCCACGCACCTGTTTTGTCCAGTAGTTTACATCCATGCGTAAAATAAGCAACAGTGACTTGGTTCAAGCATTATATTTAAGTCGGATTTTAAAATTATATCGACAATATCGAAATGAGAAAATTGAAAGAGAAGGAGGTGTTGTTATGGTAACTCATTTTTTAAATGAAATGTTACTTTCTTCTTGTGATTCATCTTAGTAAAACGTAGCAAACATTTGTAAAACGTTTTCAAGCGAAAGCATCGATATTAATCTCAATGAGTCGTGTGTTGAAAGGAACTGTACAAAAATGAATAAAAGAGGGGAAAAACTAGAAAGCACGCAATCTTTGGTTATAACCCATTTGTACATCGATCTGTTAGAATCAAATACGTCCAATTTTGAGCGTTTGGTTGCGCTGCAGCACAGTAAAAGCACAAAATATGAAAGAAAAAATTAGAGGGCTTTGAAAATCATTAAATTTGACACGAAATCACCTTAATATTTACAGAATACACAATATATTTTCCTTTAATACATATCTTTTTTCATCAATTTAAATGAGAATAGTCCATGCAGAGTGTGCAAGCATTTCAAAATCATGAGTTGAAAAACGCTGACTCTGCGAGTTTAAATATTAGAGCCAAACAGAGCGGAGCGGCGTGCAGCCAGCGCGAGAGGCTCACTGGCGCCTACAAACCTAAAGGGATACTTCACGCATTGCGCAATGTTTGAAGTATCTACTTAGGTTTGTAGGCGCCAATGCGCGTTCGCGCTGGCCGCCCGCTCGCCGTGCCGCGGCATGACACCTCAAGCAACTATTTCACAACAGAGGTGTTGCATAGTATCATTCGAAATTGAAGGCGCCCCAACATATTAAGAATGACGGGCATCCTTTGAGAATACGCAGCGTTCTCCGCAAAATAAATCAAGATGCTACGGCACAAAAAGAGAGCGGTAGTCCTAAAACTCATCAAGTCCTAGCATCCATATTTAATAAAGTTTAGCATAACTTTCAAATTTCATTAGAGAAAAAAGTGACTCGATTTAGGCAGAAAAATTCCTGAGTATGCCGTCAAGAATATTTTATTTTGAGTCTCAATAATAATTGGTACGTGGACCAAAACTCCCCTGCCGAAAAAACGCGTGGACGTAAACTACTGGAAAAAAACAGGTGCGCTGACAAAAAATCCTTGACAAAATGTCCGCTCGTGTAATACTTGCGTGGCCCCCAAAGGTGCATAGAATCCCATGAATTTTCCTCAACTGGCAACATGGCATTTTCCTTAAATAAGAGGCCTCAACTTGGGCGTAAAGTAATTATTTCACGAAAGCATGCGCGTGCAGTGTTATTAAATTTCAACGTGCAAATGAAGAGCGAAGCGCCTCCCTCAGAAGAACCCTACCGTGTCACAAAAAAGAGCAGCAAGTAAATTCTTGTATGAGCCTCGAGACCCATAAGAGCATGAGCTAACCGTGTCTCATACAGAAATCTACTTAGTGCTCTTTCCCGTAACACGGCAGAACCGTCGGCCGGCCAGGCAAGAGAAAAGTGGAACATTATTTATACCCATGTTCTGGACAGAATACTTGATTCGCTTTGAAGTCCGAACGGGTAAAGCTTCCCCTCAAGATTCTTGCATCTCTCTCTGCGCCCCTTTGAGGGCGCGCAACGGCCGGCAACAGACAAGGAGCCGCGTCCAGACTTGGGAGCTTTTTTGGCCTCCGCCGACGCCGCAAGGGGGCGAGGGGTGGAAAACATACCCTAAATCCACCGTGTTGGATGCAGGCACGCTGGGATGCTTTTCAAAGACCGGTAATGTTTTAATCATCCCCTGGATATTTTTCATTTTCCACCTGCTCTGCCTCAGTCATTTCGAGTCTCCTACCCGCCCCTCTACTCGGTTAGTGGTCTTTTCTGGGCGCCCTTCGTCGATGTTGAACTCTAGGAAACAGTAGCATACAGTGAAAAAAGAGATTGGTAGAATTTACTATTCCTTCACGCTGTATTTCACACAGCGTGAATTCAAAGTCGATTCCGCCAGAGGAATGGTTACCTGTAACAGTATATAGTAACGATTACCTTTCTCCTGGCAGAATTGACTCTGAATTGACGCTGTGTGAAATACAGCGTGAAGGAATGGTAAATTCTACCAATCTTTTTTTCAGTGTACTTAAAAGTTGGCTATACGGGGTTACGAGCGTTTAACATATCGACGGTGTAAGTCGGCAATCACATAACTCGGTTTGCAACTTCGCAGACTTCCTGTCATACTTTATTTTTGAAACGGAAAAATACTCAACGTGTGACTTCTTTAAAACTGTAGTGATTTGTCTTCTCTGTGCGAAGAAAATTCTGCATAAACTTCTAGGAATTACGTCAATTTGTTCTCTTTTTAAAAAATAACATAGAGGCGGAGATTTTCAGACACCGCAAAAGATATGTGATTGCGGACTTACGCCGTCGATATTTAAAGCAATGAGCAATACACCGCATCTCGTGGGATCGATTATTACAAAGGATTTATATTTAAATGAAGAGAAATCATGTTGCTAACTTTCAAAAACCGTCACTGCTACAAGTTCATTTCCTGTTGAATCCTGCGCCCGAATCGTCAAATTATTATCTATCGATTTATCCTGATCTATAGAAAGCATTGGTAGGATAGAAGAACGCCTTTTAAACATTCGAGAGTTGCCAGATTTCCTTGAATAAAACATGTATTTGTGAGGAAAGTTTTGCATAGTTCGAGAATCTTCAAATCTTTCAGATTAAATCGCGGACAAAATCGTCTGAAAAATTTGAAAGAATAATTCACTATTTTCCTGTCTTAAAATTAAAAATAAAATTAGTAAAAATTAAAATTAGTTCGAAGTGATTTCTAACACAATTTGGTACATTTTCCCGTTTCATTTTTTTCTTTACGATATTTTGAACCGGAGTAATGATTTTTTGAAAATAGGTCAAATTTGACCTTTGACCAATCATAACTCGGTCAAAAATTAAGATATTGATCTGCGGTTTGCGCCAAAATTCTTAGTTTTTAATTGTACTTTTCCAACGGTGTATCACAAGATAGGGGTTCCCATTTTTTAAAAAAAGTTGGGGGCCCCCCGCCCCCTCTGAGGGAGGGGCAAAAATTTTGACCCCCCTTAAAAGATGGTGCTCTTTGAGTTAGATACATTCCCAAAATTTCGTTTTTCTATATCTATCCGTTCAAAAGTTAGAGGGGGGAGCGGGACTTTTGGAACACCCTGTATAAAGGCTCATACGGCGTTTTTCATCAGCACAGCAGTATGTCACTCCTAAAAAAAGCTTAAAAAAGTTAGTTCACTCCCTCTAAACTCGGACCAATTTCAATTCAGGACCACGAACTGGGTCACGGGACTTACAAACCTCTTTTTCAGTTCTGGTCTGCGTTCACCTTCCTGTAAACAAAAGACAGAGCGAGGGCAAAGAGCTCCCGGGTCCGATAATTTTGACCTCAATTTTTCGCGAGCAGCGACATGTATCGGCTGACGGCGCAGAACGGCGTGAAATTGGCACAACTTTTTCTCACGTCGATTGTCCTGTTTTCCCTGCAACTTTTTCCGCTTTGTTTTCCCGGGAAAAGCGGGGCGGTTTTTTCCTCTCTTTTTTTAATTCAATTGTGCAAGGACGCGCCGACCATACGGTCCACCCCTTGATAGCTATTCTCTCCGGACTCAATTTGTCATCAGTCCTCGTCCGCGATGTAGCCGAACTAGGCGAGACATTCTTTCGTGGTCACAAGTAAACATAAAGTTTATGTTTACAACGGAATTTCGACAATCGCGCGACAACCCCTCCGGCGGGTTTTGTGGTGTTGGTACTTGCTTTGGACTGAATTCCGTTTCCCACTCCCAACGATTCCTATTTTTTATTATTATTTATTTATTTATTTTTTATAGCTGCGTTTTATTTCGTTACGCGTAGCTGCGCTTGCCGATACGGCGAACCTAAACACAGGGACACAAAACGTATTTGTATTACAGAGAACAGTCTGTAATTGTTCGCATTCTACGTAATAGCCTTGTCATTATTTCGGATCGATTGCAAAGTTTGGAATTTTCAGGAATGCTAAGGGAAGGCCGCAAAAAACGAACACACACTCCCCCCCCCCTCCCCGCGAAAATAATCTTACTTGCTGACTTCTGCATGGAATCCAATTAGTTTTCAATCGAAGAAATTAAGAATAGGTAAAAAATCAAAATTGAGACCGACTATTACCCATGGAGCGATTTATCTAGACGAATAATGAGATTTCTTTAAGCTCTGTACTTCCACACGCCATGAGTAAAGCCAAACTTTCTCCCTCCTCTGACAATACATATGCTCCCATTGTGGCAAAAAGTTTAACGTGAAAACAAAGAAACATTTTACCTATAAAAGCGCCCAAGCTACAATCTCATTTGCGACCTGGTTTCAACAATTTGTCGCTCCCCTGATGTAAGGGTGTACCTTAATTTCTCCGTGAGCCCCAGAAAGCATGCAGCTAAATGGACAGCAGGGCTCACGCGGAATGCAAGATACGCCCTTGGAGGAGCGACGAATCCGCCAAACCTTCTAGATCTCATGTCTCTCGCGAGCTTTTGGCGTTTGGAAGCTCGGACCCTGTGAAAGTCAAACGGTTCAACGGTAGCGAGTTAAACAGGAAGACAGTAAGCACACGGACACATTTGAAAAGTGCCGATACGTGTAGAGTAATTAACATCAGGTACGTATTTTCCGAAATGGGCATCATAAGTTGGTTCCTTTCTGATACATCCGATCCAGTAAACTAGAGGAATCTTGAGTCCCTTTATACTGATTGTGAGAGTCAAGACAATGTGAATCCATTTCTGATTGGTTCCCATATTTTAGGCCTCCTCAGTGTCACAAACGGGAATAAAGATTACATTTTCCCCAATTGCAAAGATTATAATCTGGAATGGTCCGAGGAATTACGGGTTTGACAAGGAACAAACGGAAGAGAGAAGGAACGGAGAAAGGAATTTGAGAATGGGCCGATCAAAGACTACGAAAAACGTTCAATTTGTATGTAATCTTTATTCCCGTTTGTGACTCCATGAGGGGGTGTTGTCTCGACTCTCAGTATAAAGGGACTCTGGAGGAATCGAGCCGGTGGCGTGGCGTGGTTTGCGATATATCGATTGATCTGCCATTTAGCCTACGGGAAAAGGATCTACAAACAAGGTGTTTGTAATGGACGCCTTTATGATCGATTCTTCACTACAGCTTCAAATGGGGGAAATATCGATAATCGATCATTCACGCCCCACCACTGAATCGAGCCCGTTGTTTTTCGCTCTTTATTTACTTTCCCCCGCCGAATTCCGCGCGAACACAGGGCGCACCCCCTCCCCCATCCGCGCTTTTGAAATAGATTCGTTTCCCGATTTGTTCGGGAGGGGCGGAATCCGAGGGCCGCATTCGGGCAATTTATAAAATAATGCTTTTAATTTGAGGTGGGAAGCGGGCGAGCTCTCGAAACTCGGGATCTGTTCGCCCGGGCAGGGTGGAAACCGCGTAAGCGCCGGGGATTTCGGTCGGAATTACGCGGTTCTTGGTTGAAGCCTAGCCGGCGCGGGCTCCTGTTCCTGATGGATAGCGGGAGACGCGTTCAAATAAGAAATGTTCCGAAGAGTAAACAGAGCGGCACAGAGTGGAGCGCGAGTGCTACACTGGTGGCTTGTTGCTGTTATTGAAGGGGCGGGCGCCTGCTCCGTGTTGCCGGATCGTTCGTGAAATTACCTGTTTACAACTTTGTATCAATTTAATTCCTTCGGTAGGTGATTTGAAAGAAATGCTATTGCCTTGATCCTTGATCACCGATTACCGTCTCAATTTTGAGTCCCCTTTCACTGGGGAAAAAACACATTGGATCTAGACTCTTAAAAACATCGACAAGAAAAATACTCTTGATTCAATCAGATTTAAGCTTGAATCAAGAACCCAGCCTCTTAATTTGAGCGGATTTCCTTTTGATTTAAGCTTAAATCTGATTGAATCAAGAGTCCTTTTTCTTGTCAATGTTTTCAAGAGTCTGGACTTTAGATCCAATGTGTTTTTTTTCCAGTGCAGGTGAACACTTCGTAAAAGGAGTTCGTCGAACACTTCGTCGTTCCATCCAAACCTTGCGTTTTTTTTTTTCCCAGTGTTCCGATTAAGTATGAGTGTAGTCTGGATTTCATGCGAGTATGGATTATGGAAGTTAAAGCTAAAAACAAAAATTAGACGTTAGTCAATTTCTAAGTTACTTTATTTGTAAAGAAAAGTTAATTTACACCTAGTAGGTGGTTGTAACATGTATTTGAAGAATAAAAAAAAAAAAAAAAAAAAAAAAAAAAAAAAAAAAAGTGTTCCGATGACTGAACTCGGGCATCACGTGTTTCAAAAGTAACAGCTTACAGCCGTCATACTTGCTGTGGTTCCTATTTAGAAAAATCAGTTTTATAGTTTGAAATGTTTTCAGAATGACTCTCGAGCACACCTCTCTGTCATATTTCAGCTGCCACCCCCCCCCCCCCCCAAAAAAAAACCACCTAAGAAATGAGATTTTTTCGAAATAAACAGCATTTAAAAATTCCAAATAGAAGAATGGATTAATAGAAGAATAGATAGAATGGTAGTCTGCAGGTTTCTTTTTGGAATTTTTATATTTTATTTTTATTCATCCGCGACTGAAAATGTCTCCGTTTTGGGCCGAAACATCTCGGATTTTTAAGTGTAATTTTAAGCCTTATTTCCCGTTTTTTCCTCCTACGTTTTTATATTAAATCACAACCCTGGTTTTCTCTCAGCTGATTAAAATTCTAAAAATATTACGGTTGAGGTTGAGACACAGGACACGATCATACTGCCGTGCTAAAGAAGAACGCCGTATGAACATTCGAGAGTTGCTAAATTTCCTTCGATAAAATGTTTATTTTTGAGGAAAGATATGAATATTTTTTCCTGAAATTTTCAGGGACTTTAGGTGAAATTGCGA
Organism: Bemisia tabaci; assembly: GCF_918797505.1. NCBI lineage: Eukaryota > Metazoa > Arthropoda > Insecta > Hemiptera > Aleyrodidae > Bemisia > Bemisia tabaci. The sequence goes on along the minus strand of NC_092798.1, from coordinate 34,331,102 downwards.
AAAAAATCATCCGAAAAACTGGAAGGAAGATACTCATAAGTTTACCAGGAAATTCGTGTTTTATCGAAGGAAATTTGGCAACACCTGATGTTTCATACGGCGTTCTTCCTTAGCACGGCAGCATAGACAGCGGTATACACATGAATACCATCGGATTGTAAGGACGGGCGGCTGAGCTGGCACCGCGACGATGCGCAGAAAAGGCGCGAGTAAACAAACCGGGAAAGGTAGAGATTGTAAGGAAGGGGTGTCCGAGGGTGCAGGTGCCGCGGCGGAAGGGATGACGATGGCGCGAGGGGGGGAGGGCGTCACGGCGGGGCTGCCTTGCTGACTCCGCGGACTCCGAAGGGTACTCCCGCGGTCGCATCCCTGCCTCCCCTCCCCTCCCCTTTCGCGCAACCCCGCGCTGGCCGGAGCCCCTGCAAATTGCTTACCGTGCTCCAGCTCGCAGAGTGGGATCATAATTCAATAGCCATGGTTGACCAATTACTTTATCTCTCTTTTATGCGTAAACTCCTCCGCGAGCCGCCCTCGGTGCCCCCCCCCCCCCCCCGCGCTTGTGCAATGTTTTCACTTACGAGACGCCGGACGTTGCCGCGTAAAGCCAAGGGGTTTCGACTCGTCGTTACTCTGCCGTACTGAGGGAGAACGCCGTATGAGCCATTAAATGTTGTCAATTTTTTTCTGATAAAATATAAATTATCTGGGAAAGTTGTACATATTTTTTTGGCAATTTTTCAGACAATTTTGTTTGTAATTTAATCGAAAATATCTGGTGATTTCAAGGCAAAGTATGCGTAACTTTCTTCCAGAGTAAATTTTTCAATGGGAGAAATTTGACAAAATTCGGATGTTTATGCAGCGTTTTTCCTTAGCAAGGTAGTACTGTTTAGGGTTTGCTTGATCTGAAGTTCTTTGAGATTTACGGATTTCCCTGATCTCCAAGTAGCACAGTGCAATGAAAATATTCGAATTTTGCAATTTGTGCAAAAAAAAAATGAATAAATAAAATTGCGGTTGGTTCACTGTGAAATTGGAATATTCTACAGTATTTGGTCGGTAAATGCCGATTTTAAACCATCACTGAAATGAGTTACATGTGTCAGAAAGAAAGACAGTTTTTACGAAGCCAAAAAAACGTGGAATTTTTTTCAATTTGATTGCAATGAAGTTTATCAAGAGGAGCGCAACATTAAACCCATCTTTCAAAGTTAAGATTGTCCGTGATGAGCGTTCGGATAGTCGGAAAAACTACCAAGATACTGCAATGTGATTTTAAGTGGGAGGACATAATTATATGTAAGTTTGTTCTGTGTCTTTTGGGTGTTGCAAATCACACCCCAAGAGTCATCAATCAATAAATCGAAAACGCGACGGCTCAAAATTTAACGCGCCAGAAATTACGAGGGTGATGTTCATTTTTTATTACCGGAAGGCAAATCATATTCAAACAAATTAAACTTTGATCAAAAACATCCATTATGGTTCTATAAAAAAAATTATTTTGCATTCTCATGACCTCCAGCTCGGAGGGTTAAAAGTCGGACTATTTCTTGCAAATCATCAATCAGGGTATCATCACGTTACCTAGCCTATCCATCTTTGGTCATATTTCCATTTATCCAGTCCCATTTGACTCTGAATCTTACTGTTGACTCCTAAGTATTTTTGCTTTCTACTATCGCATATATTCTTTGAGAGGAACTAAAGAAAAAAGTTTTGATTTCTATAAATCCTCTTGTTCCTTAATTTGCATCTTATCTCGTGTGTTCCCGAATATTTTATTTCTTACGGCTCTATTTTTGGCGTCCAATTTAGTGCATTTCGCGTATTGCCCTGCCTTAAACTTCTATTTGTCACAGTGAGTAGTTTTGTAGAAGGTAAGGAGCAGGAGTTACACAGCTTCAATCGTAGTCCAGTGGTTCGATAAAATGACTATTTCTAGTTAATTTTACGCTTGGAACCGAAGTTATGGAGGTCAGTCACATTGAGATGAGCCACATCTCAAGTTGAAGATTCAAGCCCAATTCTTTAAAAAGAAGGGTCCAGTTCTCACTAGCTACAACTTATTTTTTTGAAGTAAAAATACCTCCATTCCCTTTTTTTAGTAATCCAGTTACTTGAATTTTTTCGTCAATGAGTGAATTCTGTAGCACCACGACGTTTCCTCCAAACCTGGTAAGAAAATACCAATACATAAAGTGATTGCGCATTCAGGTGTGGTTATGCAGAATGATTCATTCTAGATTTAATGTAGCTGTTTTGCGTTTATTATCGTAGCGTTTGTGCTCGCCAATAGGCGAGAATTATAATTTCACCGTCGGATAAGCTCTGATTCATGCTCGCAAGACATAACACAGAGCAATAGGTAGAGCAGGCGCTCATCCGGACTTGAACACTTGTGCATGAAAGTTTCGAGTTTATTGTTTTGCGCGGAACTATTAAGAAGACTATCAAAGTTGTGCAAATCAATTATTCGCTTTCCGTAAAAGGACGTTTGATATCGGTATAGCCAACAAATCCACGCGCTAACTCTACATACACACTGACTGGCTGTGCCAGAGAGATGACCGATTTTTAGTATCACTGGAAAAAAAACACATTGGATCTAGAGTCCGGACTCTTAAAATTAACATCGACAAGAAAAAGTATTCTTGATTCAATCAGAATCTAGCTTAACTCAAGAACCAAGCCTCTTAATTTACGGGGATTTCGTTTTGATTCAAGCAAAAATCCGATTGAATCAAGAGTATTTTTTTTGTCAATGTTTTCAAGAGTCTGGACTCTAGATCCAATGTGTTTTTTTCTAGTGATATTTTTTGATTGGCACCGAAGTTAGGTAATAAAATACGGTAATATTGGCACTATCGGCTGACTCGTCTTCTGGGCAAAACTTTTAAAACAGAGCAGAGAGGGCATGTGCAGAAAAACTCTCCTTTTAAGCGTCTTTTGCGGACACCTCTTCCAATTTTTCCGCGCTTTAAAAACTTTCAGAATAAAGTCATCGGCTACGTAAACATACTTTTTGAAGTTCTAGGATCCCCCTAGGGAAAACATTCCGTACGGCTGCACTCATATCAATCACCGCGCTATCTAATCAAACAATCAAAACTTTCCGACACTTCCGCTTACTTACGAGTTCATTAGAAAACGCAATCAGTTTCACCTCGTGGCATTTTTTTAAATTGACTCTACGCACATCCATCACCGGGGTTTTTTCCGGCGGAACTTTTTTACCTGGCCGGGCACCGAGGTTAATTAATTAATGTGATTACGCAGGCCCGTCGCCCGCGCTGACGTATTTATTTTCGGGGCGTAAATGAAAGCGCGAAACTTTCCTCTCGCGCCCGCGAACAGTGTTGCCATTTCGAAATTAAGATGCATGCTTTTAATACGAGAAAATGCCCATTTTTTGCGAGTTACGGCAAAATTCTCGAGGAAAAAGGAAGCTTTTTGACCGCGAGCCTCCTCTATCATCGTCTCATTTTGTTCCAGCTTTTTCGCGCGAATTTTTCAACTTTCTCTGGGGTTCTGAAGAATGGCTCATGATGGTTCCATGATGAATTGTTGTCTGCTAAAAGGGTTCGGGAAGTAGGTTGCGGCTGAAAGGGATACTTGAGGTTGGAAAGATACATGTATGGACTGTATTTTGCAATAAGAAGCTAAATGTTGCCAAGATTTTCCAACTTTATCAATCTCATGGGAGAGACTTTAAATATTTGACAGTTTATTGTTTGGTTACACGAAGAAAATGTTGATTGAATGATAAAAATACTCTGTAATGCCATTTATTGACATGTTTTCAGTTATTTTGCTGTAGAAGTAGAAAATCCACAATCCGTCATTTTCCAGACGAAGGAACGTTTCTCCATTCCAAGGTCGCAATATTGACTCAAACAATTATTTCTTTTACAAAAATATGACAAGCCAATATCCATTAAACAATTGACTAATTTTTCCCTGCGGTTAGAAGGAAAATTGACTAATGTTCCCCTGCGGTTAGAAGGAAAATTTAGTAAAATTCTCAGGTAGGGCTTTGCAATAGAAAATTGCGAACCGGACTTTTGCAATATTAATATGTGGATATACGTCGTTTTGTTTGAAAAATGACGAATCTTAGAAATTTTGCAATGCTAATGATTACTCTCCGCAAAATATACTCCATCTATTCAGGCAACTCACCGGGAGAGAAATTGCAAAATTAAGTATCTTGATCTATGATATTGCAAAGGTTACATTTGCACAGGTACATACATACACAGATGCATTGTACATTTTACTTCCTTTGAGAATAAATTCTATGAAAAAGAAAATGAAATTTGTCTGAGCCCTCTTTAGTATATTCACAGAAAATGTATTATACAAATTTCTCTCAAGGAAAGAACGAATAAAGAAGGAGTGAATGTTTTTACACGTCGCAATTGAGATATACGTTTTCGTGCGCTTTCACCGGATAAAAAAGTGTAAATTACATTGCCGGCAATGACACTCAATAACGGTTTCCGGTGATATCCCGAAATAACAGAAACAAAGTTAAGACCCTCGACTCAATTCCAGAAAAAATAGGGAGGGTTTTCGATTCAATATTAAAATGGACTTACACCCTATTTCACATGGGCCGAAACGCATCGATATAACATCTCGGGCCCCTTCCGATTGAATCGGTGCATTAGGCCACGTATTCGCTTTTTGATTTGCATCAGATGGTGTTTTTCCTCCGACCCTCTGGCCCGTGGCCCCGGCCTAAATCGGCCGGAAAATATGCTCCGTCACTTTGGAGAATTAAAATCCGTCAACGACCGCGCTGGGAATACGCCGGCTCCTTCGTTTTCCATTTAGCCTCCCATTTTCGCACCCTTTTGGGGATTTCGGGACAAGGGAAGCAATTTGTAATGAAACCGACCGAGCGGTGCTCGTAATGTATCTTTTTTTCTACGCGTAGAAAAAGGCCCCTCCTGGCCCCGCGCTTTATGGCGTTTCGCTTGTGCAATTTCGGGGAGAAATTCGGTTCTCATTAATATTAAAGTCGAGTAAACTGTGTACTCGAGTCACCCCACCTTTGGATCACGGGAGGGAAACTGTGGATATCCATTACCTCCGAGTCATCACTACCTCGAGACCGGGATCTTGTGAAATGTACCTGAATGACGTCATCTCTAACAATAGACGGGCTTTCTACGACGATTTTTAGATCCATCGGTGTGGTTTATTTTTTACGAACTACTCAACTGGAAAAAATAATGAGGTTGCACAAAGGCCACATCCATTCGATGATTGGGTTTATGATAGCAGTTTTAGAGATGTGTAGAATATTCAAAATTCATCGGTAATTGCATGCGCTGCGATATGAAGAGTCTGGGAAAAGCACTGATTTTTAAGCCTCATCGTCAAAATCACTCGTGAAAAAATAAAACATGAGTGGATATTTGCGGATATTGCGATTGGACATGCGTATTCTCTGTGTCAATCCATTGATATCCTTATTTCTTCTTTTTTTTCTGAGTCTTGCTGTTTTGTAAGATTAAAATTACATTTTTGGAATTTTGCAAAGTATCAAAAATTCGCAGTAAAGTAATCAAGGTCTCCAAACCTCTGATTTATATTCTGTCAAAAATGTGTTCCATTATAAAAATACCCAATTTATTTATTTTCTCTCAATTATACTATTGACACATTGTTTCTTATTTATCAATGACAGCAAATCGATACCTCCTAAATTTATTGAATTATTTACTATTTGATCAACTGTCTTGTTATTAAAGTCGCACTGCGTTATTCTAACACACTATCAATCTTGCGCGTTCATACGATTTAAAAAATGCTCATTAGTACGTTTTGGCAAGATGTCCCGAGCACATACGCTTTTCAAATCCGACTACCGGTTAGGGACCAAACTTGTCAAATCAATCAAAATTTCAGTCGTCCCTGGGGAACTAGCAAGTCGGCATTTTGATACCCTCGCGGAATCCCATTACAAAATAAATGGAAGTTTGATGCAAATGCACTGAATGAGAAGTCCGATACAGTCTCGCAACAGGGAGAAAAATACAACCACGCTGCCAGCTGTCATTGAAAGTTTTCTGATATTGCACTGTTTGACTAATGCAATATCTAATTGTGGCATTTTTTGGTAAGGGACATATGAGACTTGAAAGGTTTTTAGGGTTATGCGATTTTTTACAGCGTTTGCGGCAGATGAAATGCATTCCCAGTGGACTTACCTCCTTACAATAGTGAGGACAAACTCGGAACGAATTCAGGGAAAAATTCATAGCAGAACTGCCGAGAAAGTTACTTGAAGCCAGAGAACTGCGTTGCACAATTCTTAGCAGCATTAGAAGTCTCATACGCCTTTTTTATACCAAGAGATGCCTCAATGGAGAATTTGCAGGTGTCTGAAATTTGATGAATTTCGTGTTTAAGTGGACGCTACCAAGTGAGCTGAACACGAGGATCCCTTGGTTCATAAATTGAACAATTATTGGAGGAGATATTACAAAATAACCTAATCTGCTAAAATGCATGTAATGAAATGGGAAATACCACCAGATGACGTCACTAGGCGGTGCATTTTCTCACATTTAAATTTATTTTTTTACTATTTCCCATTGCAGAAAAAAATTATAAAAAATACCGTATTATCAGCTCTTTAAGCACTTTCAAATGAAGCAATAAACACTGGGAAAAAACCACATTGTATCTAGTGTTCAGACTCTTGAAAACATTGGCAAGAAAAAAGTACTCTTGATTCAATCAGATTTAAGCTTAGATCAAAAGGAAATCCGCTCAAATTAAGAGGCTTGGTTCTTGATTTAAGCAAAAATCTGATTGAATCAAGAGTACTTTTTCTTGTCGATTTTTTAAGAGTCTGGATTCTAGATCCAATGTGTTTTTTTTCCAGAGAAAAATTTGCGTGAAAATTCTCCTTCCTCGTGTTAAATTTGAAAATGTAAGCCATGCTTTCTTTTCCAATGTGGCAACCGGCAACATAGTATCGAATCCGACGACAGACAAGAAGGATCCGAGTGATCGGGATTTGGTGAGCCCTCGGGCTCTCGCATCCCTGACCACGACGGCGACTCGAAGATGACATGGACCACATGGGGGAGGGGAATAAGGGATGGAACGCGAGCCCATTAAACGTGGAGCGAGCCCTCGCGGCACATGAGCCCGGAGACACTCGCCCGCGGGCCTCAGCTGCGAAAAGGCGCACAAAGGATCCGTCCCAATTACGGCCGCCAAAACACCGAAGGGATGATAAATATGTTATTGACCCGCGCTTATCCCGAGTAATTGAAATCTTTATAAATAATCATTATATTAATAATATAAATTACCGCCACTTCTCCGCGTCGGAGTCGGCGGGCGCACCCTAAAAATTAGCCCCAGCTGCACCCCTCGCGCTGTCCACCGCGGGCCACTCGAGGCGGCGACACCACCCCTGTCCCCGTCGCGCCCACCCCTCGCGGTATTGATTGACAACCCTGTTAATTGTAATCTCTCCTTGCTCGACTACGATGCACATTGTAGTACAACTTGCTCTGTTTATCGTGCCGGTGCTCAGCTTTGCGTCGCACAGTAGGAAAAATTACAGATTCAGGCTGGATTGATGAACGCCGAAAAAAGAGTATCATTATCCCAACTAAACTCCTGGCTGATTTTGACGCTAGATAAAAGAGTAAATGCACCAGTAAAATATATGGGGGAGTCTGCCGAAAGTGTGGTTGGATCAACCATAACTCTGGCAATTACTCTTATATCTGGCGCCAAAATCAGCCAAGACTATAGTTGGGATTGTGATACTTTTTTTTCAGTGCATAATTTATTAGAGTTAAGCAGAACAGTCACATAAATTGCGATGTTACAAAACCTCTTCTCCTATTTTAATTTTTGAGAAGAAAATGAACTAAAATTTTCGCTTAAAAATTGGTGGAAATAATTTCAATATTGGCTAGAAAAGTTGCTGCAATTTGCGAGTGGGGATGTCGACTCCTTGCCTTAAAATAAAATTGAAATGGGAGATGAGATTTTATAACATCACAATGTAGATGTAACTGCTTTGCTTACCTCTATTTAATTCGACGAAATAATATTGAACGAATTTGAATGCACACGATCATCAGCGTCGGACTGGAATTACCGCACTGAAAAAAATATATCGTTACCATCACGAAGATCCTTGGCATTGACACCAGACTGCATTGTTCAGAGAACAAGAGTATTGTCACCAGCATTATAAGTTCTTGTTACTGAAGAAAACTTATGCATAAATTACAAGACAGTCTAGTGTGATTAACAAGGAAGTCTTGTAGATTAAATAAAACAAGGATCCTCATGATGTAACGAGATGGTTTTTTCAGTGGAAGTTTGATATTCTATGCGCCCTTGAAAATAAATTGTTTGAATTAAATCTGCTCGCCGCGCCAATATAAGTAGTTAAATGTTCTAGGTTATCGCGCCGGGTTGGGAGCTTAAATTAGCACATTTCCATCAACAAGTATCACGGTTTAAAAGCTAGCTGAGACAAGGACGGGCATAATACTAAAGTTCGCTGTAGTGCTGCGATTGCTCACGTCATGACAACCGTGGAATTTTTGAAATCGGCGAAAAAGGCTTCTAATTACATTGTAATTGAATCTATTCAAGTGGTAGAGGGCTATTAATTGTGGGAGTTTAAAAATAAGACATACGTGCACGTTCAGAATTGATAACACGCGTTAGAAACGCACACGAAATGGAGGAGGGTGAAAAATAGGTTCAGCGATAGGGTGAAATGGGTAGTGAACAGAAACCACCGGAGATTTCATTGAAAGCCAAAACTAAGTAGTGTATTTAAGTCTCCTGCGAATGGATCTCTTTTGCGCGATACATTTCTTACTCGGAGCATTGACCGAAAAAGTACATCTACAGAGCAAATTAGCAATAATTACCTGCCCAGAACTATGTCTCAACGTCCTATCCCACATACAGATTCTTTATATAGATGAACGAAATTACATTCTGCAATTAGGTATACAATTTCAGGCTCACTTTCCAAAAAAAATATATATTATTGTTTTCGCTTTAGACGTATGTGTTTTTACGAATGAGCTGAAAATTTTAGTTACTTTTTTTGCAAATTGGGGTCTAAATTTGGACAAATTTCACAGATTCTTTTCATATAGATGAACTAAATTACACTTTGCAATTAGGGACTACAATTTCTGGCTCAATTTAAAAACAAAATGTTTACCATTGTTTGCTTTAGACGTATGTGTTTTCATGAATGAGCCGAAAATTGTAGTCACTAATTGCAAATTGGGGTCTAAATTTGGACAAGCTTTTTTTAAACAAATGCACGAAATTCCCTCTTCCCTGACTCCACCGACATGGGATGCGCCCACTGTTCGTCGGGGCGACGCTTGTTTGGCTAAAAATTTGATTATGAGTCCACGCCATGGTCGGGGCCTTGTTATTGCAGCCGGGGTGGGGGATGAGGGATGAGGCGCTTAATCTGCTTACGTCAATAAATTACGTCAGCGTTTTGTTTGTCTCAACCGAGCCGACTTACCCTCAACGTCAACATTCCTCGCAAGACGGGGCCGGAGCATCCCCTGGTCGGTCCTGTCCCTGCCTCGTGTCCTGTCTCTTTCTCTGTCCCTGTGTCCGTCCCTGTCTCTATCTCTGTTCCTCTCGCGAGGGACGCTGTGGCCGTCGACGCGTCCCGATAAATTGTTGACAATGCCGATGAGCACACAACGCGACTCGAGACATATTTTCCGACTAATTTGTTGTCTTATTGGCGCGGCTAGGTATTGCCCGTCGGCTGCGTTGCCCAGTCGTGTTAAAGGGATTTCGAATCTGCCCCTTCATAAGACAGGTTATGCAACGAGCTGAGCGACGACTGGCGGTGTCGCGTTTCCTACTTGTGCGCGTAACATTCGGGCATCATGTAAAATCCTGTTCAAGCTGTAATTTAAAGGCGCTTTAAATAAGAGTACGGCAAATGTTACCTGAATAATGGTAAATTCTATTATTTTTTTCTTTCTTTTGGAATCGAGGTTCAGACTCTTGAATTGGCGAGAAAAAATTACATTGTTTTGACCGGGTTTTGCTTGAGTCGAGAGCCAAGCCTCTTAATTTATGCGGATTATCTTTTGATTCGAACAAAAATCCGATTTAATCAAGGGTGTTTTGAACTGTCAATTTGTTTTAAGAATCTGGACACTTTAGGACACACAGACTTTTAAGACACCGGATCCATGAGACAATTTTTTTCTAGTGAAGTCTACTAGATGTTTGACACAGTAATTCTGTAGGGTATAGATAACTGGACATCTGATATCATTTACCACACATTTGGTGAATGCGATTAGAGTTTACCACACAATTATTTTTTCAGTGGACGGGACAGCTCGATATAAACTAACAGAATGCACGTAGACACCGCACATCCACACGAAAATTTCGCAGCGTCAAAAATTACTTCTGCGCAGAGGCGGATCCAGCAATTTGGCAAAACCGAATTCCTCCATTTAAACCTATGCTAAACAGTCGATTCTTGCCAGAGCACCTAGCCCCTCCAAGAATCGGTACATTTCCACAGGTTCAAATGGAGGAAATCCGGTGTTGCCAAATTGCTTGATCCGCCAATGCCCGCGACTTGCACTTTCGACAAGAGCATACTCGCTATCTCGTAAGAGCACATTCCTTGATCACTGGAAAAAAAACACATTGGATCTAGAGTCCAGACTCTTGAAAACATTGACAAGAAAAAATACTCTTGATTCAATCGGATTTTTGCTTGAATCAAAACGAAATCCGCTTAAATTAAGAGGCTTGGTTCTTGATTGCAGCTAGATTCTGATTGAATCAATAGTGATTTTTCTTGTCGATGTTTTTAAGAGTCTGGATTCTAGATCCAATGTGTTTTTTTCCCAGTGATACTATACCTTTTTAACCCGTCCGAACCTCTTTTTGGACTCGAGCCATAAACACTATACAGTTTCATCCTGTACATCTCCTTACGCTCTCCGCTCACAGACTCGCAGCATTCCCGAAGAAACCGTCAATTCGGGAGAGAAGACTCGAATCAACAGGGAATAAAAGAGAAACGTGACAAAAGGCAGATATCGGGAGTTACGCAGCTCCTCTCATATAAGAAGCCAGTCACCGATATCTATCCTCAACGGAAGGTTTCGTCGGAGCCTTAATCCGGTTCCGTTTTGCGTTAGCATGGTTTTAGGTGAGTGTTTACTCGAGAGGAGTCAGGACGCGGCCCGTAATCCGAATTTCATTCAGGAAATCCTCGAGGTTCGTCCTCGAGGATGATCGAGCGAGGTGGTAACTGATATTTTATTGATCGTAAACCGCGTTTTATTGATCCTCCTTGGTGAATAGGTCTCTTTTGAGGAATAGCCCCGTCATCACCCTAATTTCTAAAGGCTTCATTTGAATATTTTTGAATAATGATTAAACCGTTTTAGACATGCGTGGTAAATTCAAAAGATTGGCTTGTATTGAACCAGGTTTATGTTAGTACAGTCCAGATTGTTCTTCCCCTTTGAAAGCACGAAGCATTGACGAGGTGTCGATAGTATAAAGATTGTGACCTTCACTAAACATGACGTGCGTACTGAGGGAGATTCTAATCTTCTTGGAGTCGGATATCTTATATTGAACGGGAAGCCTGCGCATCGAAATAACGTTGCAAGGGAATTTTGTGATGAAAATGCGTTGGAAATGTTTTAATTACAAAATGACGGAAGAAAAACTCAAAACCTGAGTGAACGAGGATGAAATTTTGAGAATCCTAAGAAGATAGAACTTGCAAAGGATGGTTCGAAACACAGTCAAAGACTGTGTAGGTGGTCATTTCGTCGTTTCGGATAATCTGTAAACTACGTTACTAACGACTAGGATCGTCTGGTCGCCTCTCAATTCCCAATTAATCTGTCCAGATTTTTACTGCTGGACATGAACATGTGACGGCTCAAATCGTCCTGACTTATCAGAATTTTCAAAATTTTATTCTTGTTAACCGATGTTTTTTGTTTTTATTCTGTAATGTTCCTATTTTTGGGGTTTGTAAATCGAGAATTTTTGTTATAATTACAGAGAAATAATGCTTTTGATATTTTGCGCTAAAACAATTACTCGTATATACATATTAAACATACTGCGCAATAGCAAACTCGCCGTCTACAAATGAGAATGCGACCGTAACTGTTCGATTCGAAATTTAAACAAGCTGCTGGTTCCAACACTACTGTGTTGGAGAGCTCGCCTTCGTGAAACTATTAACATGACAAATTTTTCACACCGCAATAAATAAACTGAATCATGAATAAAACAGTAGATAAGAGTGAGATAAGACAAAATTTACTAGAGGAATGGTACAACGAAATTTATTGAAAAGATGACAGGGAAACATGGACTAGAACAATTATTAGCAAAAAATTTTATGAGTGGATGTACATGGGGCATGGTGTCCCTGATTACTATCTGACACAGTTCCTGACAGGACATGGCTGCTTCGGTTCGTATCTACACAAATATAAGATCAGAGAAGATCCGGGATGTGTCATGTGTGGTGCGAAAATGGATGACCCTGATCATGCATTTTTCCAATGCACATACTTCAACACGGAAAGAGATGCGGCCCAGGCGGCCGTGAATTGCGAAATAAAGAAAAATACTGTCTTCATTTTCTCACAATTATCACAATTTAACCAATTTCACCAAATTTCTATTTGCATGAATAGAAGGATTTTCCATTACACTGTGTAACCGAGGAAACTGGGAGATTTTCCTATAAGATAGCATAGACTCAGCAGTCAGCTGATAATTTTATCGCAACGGAACAGCAAAAAAATAAGACTTCAGATTTTGAAAATGTGAAAGGATTAGAAATGCAAAAAAACAGAAAAAATATAATACATATAATAATTAAGGTGATCACATACACAAACAAATTCGTATTGGTGTGAGTCAAGTCTGCTCGGCCACCGGAAAGTGCTGCTCTCTAGTGTAGCAAACGAGGAACAATTAATCCTCAGTTGAATGAGGGAACGGAAATGTTCGACGGAGGAAAACTGTAACCCGCGAAAATTCAACTTTTAGACGTTGAAATCAATGGGATTTTGGCCGTTCCTCCGACGGCAACGAGAACCATCCATTTGTCGCCACGGACACTACCAATGCTAAAAGAAATCGATCGCAAAGAGCTCTCCCGAGTGGGCGAGCTCAAAAAAAAATATTGGGAGAGGTGAAAGAAAATGGCGGGAGTTCCGATATTTGGATTTTCGTTCCACGTAATTCAGCAGCTCCTCCCAGGATGCAAAACAAATGCTAAATAGCGCGACCGGTGGATTCCAACAAGCCAGAGAGAGGTTAATCTCGAGTCGAGAGGCGATGTTCAAATGTGACGACCTCTTTTCTTGATTTTCTTCATTCTCTTCTCATTTCCCCCTTACTGCTCTGGAAGGTTGAAAACCAACCTTTTTTTTAGGTAAGTCATATCCTGAGGGAAATTCTAAACTGCAATAGCACCAGATCATGAGGAACTGTTGGCATTTTGGGATTTGTGGGACCCCTGACCCCTCCTACGTACACTACACAGCCCCAAGCTCAGCCCCGACGATCGCTGAAGCGAAGCCGAATCCACCCCAGCACCCCAAAAAAGTTGTTTATTCCAAGTCGACACCTAGTTCGAAGATCGACGGCGAGATGGCGCTAGCGAATGTCGCGATTAATCTTGCTCAGGCGGTGGCGCGGGTTGCAGAACCGGCGCGGCGCGGAGCCCGGCGATTTTTAAGCTGCGTTTAAATCGGGAGCCGTTTGGCTTTTTATTTTAGTTGTATCGGCGTGTCGGCATGATTGATCGGCGGGTGTCGGTCGCTTATTGATTCAAATGACTTTCATTTTTGACTCGGTCGCGCATCGTTGCCAAAATAACTCCGGAACAAGTACCGATGATTATATTCGAGCGGATTTTCGGGTTGAATGTGGCAAACCTGAGCCCGGGGATTTGTTGAGCTGTGATTGACGCTGATTTAAAAATCATCCATCCCTCAGCCCCTCCCTCAACCCTCACTCTGTGGAACTTGAGGATAATGCGCTTCGCGTTCGTAGGTACCTGTTCAGCTTTGGATAATGATTTTCTCCCTTACGATACCCTTTGCCAGCTGCAATTTGACAGACGAAAAATTGTGTCACCAAAAGGCGCGCGGCTTGGTTGTCAGCTTTGGTTGCAGAATTGTGAATAGAATTTTTAAGGAGGTACTTTAGCACTTTGGAAAACGATTCAATGGCCGATTAATCAATATATATAATTTCTGGATTATAGGACATTTCTCGAGAATTTCCGAGCTTAACATCACGCTGTGGTACGGCACGTTTTTGTGCACAAATTTGATCAAGAGGCATATTAAAATATCCTTAAAAGTTCGTCCCAAAAGAACGCCGCTAGTCGAGAAACATTCGAACATTTTCCTACGTCTTCTCAATAAAGTCAAGCATCCAAGAAGATGAAACGTATGGGTGACGAAAAAAATGTTTAAACTGTATAAAGTATCTATCGACAGCGTAAGTCCGCAATCACATATCACGTTTGCGGTGTCTGGAAATCTCCGCCTCTATGTTTTTTTTTTTTTTTTTTTTTTTTTTTTTTTTTTAAGTAGGACAAATTTAAATCACTCCTTGAAGTGTACGCAGAATTTTCTTCGCACAGAGAAGAAAAATTACGGCAATTTTAAAGAATTGCCTTAGAGTAGTTTTCCGTTTCAAAAATAAAGTATGACAGGAAGTCTGCGACGTCGCAAACCGAATTATGTGATTGCCGACCTCCACCGTCGATGTACAACTTCATTCTTTATCCAAGGCTGGGTTCTAAGAAATTAATTCCTGGCAAATTTAAAGCACCGGCTCCAAAAAAGTCATCTGTTATGCTACATCAAGTTAGGATTTCGTGAAATATTGAATCATTCCCAGAAAACCTGATTGTATAGGATAAATGCAAAGTTTCACAAAATCCTATCGGAATAGGGAATAACAGATGGTATTTTCGAGTCAGCGCCAAAAACTGTGATTCTTGCCTTTTTTTATGTAGGTAGACCTGCATAATCTAAGCTCGTTATTTCAGGTGAGTCCAGCCTCCTCCAACTTTGCTAGAAACTCAGGATTTCACAACAGTGATACGAGTCGTATTATGCTCTACAGAGGAGATTTTTGACTTGAGTATCATCTGCACGGTTGAGACATGATGACGAACAAGAACACCTCTTGCACATGAGAGTCTTCTGAGAAGGAGTAAATATGCGAGCATCATCCCTCATTACTCCGCAAATGAGACGATAAATTTACGGACTGTGCAGGGCTCATTACTTGGAGGGGGGACTGGTATGCAAGTGGTGTCCCTGGTGCCTCCGTCCCTGTCTCAGATGCGTCCGTGGTTGCCGCATCGTACTCTCACTCGTAGGAAGATATGGACTACATTTTGCAATTTGGAACTGTAAATTCTAGCCCGGTTTAAAAATCAACGTAAGTACCACTAGTTTCCCTACGCTCATAAGTGTTTTTACAGAAGAGCCAGAATTTATAGTTCCGAATTGCAAAATGCAGTCGATATGAAATTCAAAGAGCCAGCAGATGCAATTTAATTGCTCCGTTCGAAAACGACCCATCTCAAGGAAATAAAATTTTTCGAGGAGACGATAAAAACTGCGCAACAGCTGAAAAAGGAGTGTTTCCGCGCAAAAAAATGATCATCGGAAAAACCCGACTTGGGTCGTTTTCGAACTGAGTGATTCAATGCGGGAATTTCTGTTTTTATATGCGGGAACTCCATGCGTATACTTAGTGGTATTGATGTAACATGATAATCGAATTACTTACGGACAACAAAAGGAAACATTTCTAGAGGGTGTAATGCTTGAGTTGAATGAACTCACCTGAAACAAACAAGAATATTCGGTCAAAGTATGCTGGAAGAAACAATATCGAAATTGATCATTATAGTGCATTTTTAATGGTATACTAAAAAGAAATGTTCACTGGAAAAAAATCACGTTGGATATAGAGTCCACACTCTTAAAAACATCGACAAGAAAAAGGACTCTTGATTCAATCGGATTTTTGCTCTTAATTTGAGCGGATTTCCTTTTGATTCAAGCAAAAATCTGATTGAATCAAGAGTGTTTTTTCTTGTCAATGTTTTCAAGAGTCTGGACTCTAGATCCAATGTGTTTTTTTTCCAGTGTTGCAATTAGGAACTGCAATTTTTGCCTCATCTGTAAAAGCACGTATCTGCCAAGGGAGAACTAATAGCACATAAGGTATTTCTAAAATAAGATGTAAATATGAATCGTAGTTCAGCCGTGCAAAGGAAGAACGCTCGGTATCGAACATCGAGAAAAAGAGGTTGCAAAGTTTGGCTTCGATAAAATGTTTATTTTAAGGGAAGTTAGAAAGTTCTTTCTTTGAATTTTTAGAAACTTCGGATAAAATTGTGACAAAATTATGTGAAAATTGGAAGGAGAAGTATTGAGTTCAAAACCTTTCAGTGAATTCATGTGATTTACCAAAGTGAAAGTTGGTCAACTGCCTGAATTCATACGGAGTCTTCCTTAGCACGGCAGTATTGCAAATTAGTCGAATTCGCAGCCCTGGCAACGCCGAGCAACGAGGTCCGGGCGCAGGTGGATGGATGCGGATGACTCTCGCGGTGGAGGGTGCAGGATGCAGGGGTCGCACTCGAGTCACGCGGGCGGCGGGCGCGCGCCTTTGCCGCGCGCGTCGCGTCGCTGCCTTTGCGTGAATAATCGCCACTCCAAGGGAGCGGGGCCTTTGCCTTTGCACGTCGACGTCGGCTCGTAACTCGTAAATCAACTCGACGACGCGCCGCGCCGCCAGCGAGTACTCGAGAACAGTGTAAACACCCCCGATAGTATTTGATTCTGCCCCCTGCCCTGGCTTCCTACGCTGCCGTGCTAAGGGAAAACGTCGTATAAGCCAACGGACGTTGCCGAGTTTCCTTCGATAAAAACCTAATTTACTGGGAAAATTGTGAGTGTTTTTTCCCCCAAAATTTTTAGTCAATTTTGCGCCCAATTTAATCTAAAATATCTGAAAATTTCAAAGAAAAATGTACATGAATGTCGTCAAAAATACGTGTATTATCGAGGGAAATTTGGCAACCCTCGAATGTTCATACGGCGTTCTTCCTTAGCATGGCAGTGCGCGTCTCCGCTGCCCGCAATCGGTGCGTTGCTCTCGCGTTTTTACGATGGTTGTGGGGTGCGTTGCTCCTGGTGCACCTGCGGAGGGGAGGGGAGTCGGGTTTAGAGGAACAGTGCCCCCATTCCATGTCCGTCGAAAGTTCCGAAATTCGAAACTTTTTTGTTTCAATGTCTCCCACTCCATGGCCGTCACAAGTTCCGGGATTCCTTTTAGATTTTTTCAAAAGTTCCGGAGAATGCAAAAAATACGGGATATTTTGGGAATTCCAAAAGTTCGGGGAAAAATTCAGGAAAATCTCAAAAGTTCCGGAATGCGGAACTAGGTCCGGGAAATATTTGGTCTTAATTTTTGTCAAGGTCGTCGAAGGTCTTAAATTTTGCGAATTTCATCTTTAAAATGGTACTGCTAGGAAAACTATGAGTACTAGGATATCCTTGGTTTCTAAATTGAACAGTTTTTGGAGAAAATATGACGAAATACCTAATCTGCTTGAATACATGTGTTAAAATGGAAAATGCCACCAGATGACGTCATAAGGCGGCACATTTTCTCACTTTTAAATCTATTTTTCTCCAATTTCCCATGTCAGAAAAAAAGTATGAAAAATACTGCGAACTCAGCTCATGAGGCAGTCTCAGATGAAGCAATAAAAAATGTGCATGCTAATTATCCATTATAATAATCTTCTCGTGCATACAGAGAGTTTCTACGGCGCGGTCTCTCTTCCCACCAAACCTTCCTAGACTCGCACAGAGCTTTTACTGAAAGTTTCAGACCTTTTTTACACTCTCATACAAGTTTAAAATGCGTGGAAAAAAATATAAAAGCACTCAGACCTATCCTGCTGTCTATGAGGATGTAAGAACGGCACCTCGGCACGAAAAAATAAAAAATTGAAAACGCGCAAGTACTTACGATAACTTCCTGCCTCTGTGCGAGACCACGAGAGCCAGTGGCGTGGCGTGAATTGCGATACATCGATTGTTATGCCATTTAAACCTATGATAAAGAATCGATTATTAAGGTGTTCCCTGCGAACACCCCGTTTGTCGATCCTTTTCCATAGGTTTAAATGGCATAACAATCGATATATCGCAATTCACGCCACGCCACTGACTAGAGCAACCCACTCAAGAAAGAAAAAAACCCAATTCGTTCCGAACTCCCGTGATTCTAGTCTAGAGGTGAGTATTCCCGGAGGAACCCGACGCCAGACCCACGCCTTCCGACCCTCGGTCAGCAAACCCCACACACCCTTGCCCCGGTGTTTGCGGACATTCCACCCCCCGCATTTTTCCACGAGCACTCCATGGCCACTTAAATTCGGGGATACGGGGGAAAGGGCCATTGCTCGCTAATGTTATTTCGTATCCAGGATCGCGCGGGACGTCAGGTTGTAAGTACGTTAACGTTCTATTTAGCTCCGGGGCGCGCTAAACGACCGCTAACCTGATCGCGGATCTCGGCGTTTAGGCCTCATAATTTTTCCGCGGGGGAGGGCGGGCGAGCGGGGGGTTCGAGGGCGGCGGTTAGTGCTCAAATTGTTTTCGGGGAGCCCTCTCAAGAGCACATACAGCCTTTCTTAATGGCTTTTCTTGAGCGGGCGATCCCACGATAAATACCTTTTCTTTTACTTATGTAATTATTGAAGCCTGGTAATTTATATGAGAGTTAGCGGAAGTTGCCACTTTGTTTCGTCGTGTTTCCAAGGAGGGGTTTTTGAGAATGTTAGAGGACCTGTCTCTGCTCATGCAGGACTCGCAAAGGATTAGTCATTTAAACAAGTAACCCAGATGACGATTTAGGTAGGGATTGGTACCTTTAACAATTTCAAAGCGCTGATACGAAGTGTTGATTTCCTGCACGGAAAAAAATGAAATTGCTGATTTAAAAATTTTGTAGTTTAAAAAAGTGCCCGAAATGTTTCAATGTAGATTTTAAAATAACCGAGTGCTAATTTAACCACCTCCGTGGTTAAATTAGCTTCCATTATTATACAATGTACATTTGGAACACGTCGGACACATTTTTAAACCACCAAATTTTTGAATCAGCAATTTCATTTTCTCCGTGTGAATGATGTGGATGCCAAACTGAGATATAAAGACTACAACCTATCAAATCTAGTATGATGTTTTTAATTTTCATTTCACTGTAATTGTCAAAAGTTTTATTTTAAACTGTCGTAGATTTATGGTTACATATCTTCCTTCCTGAGCTGCTGGTTGATTATTGAAAGTTTTAAGCAACCCGATAAGACATTGAATTGCGATATATTTCATGGTTAAGATAGGGCTATAACTTGTCCTGTCAGGCTGACACAGTTTCGATAATCGGAGCGCTGATTTCCATGCTCGAAAATAGGCACGAGGACAAACATCACCACACTTTATTTGGTGACACGCCGTAAAAGCGCATTGTATCGGGGTTTAAATATTGCTTGTTCTAATTCCAAAACACCTTTGCTCTTTCTTTTTTCCCCCTCTCAAAAACTGTTCATGGCAATACTCCTGTCAAAAAGATCCATTATGATCGCCCTTGGAAACAAACGAGGTTTTTTCTTGTTTTTTCTGTGTAAATACATTTTTCATTAAATGTCAGGCACTGAACTCCATAATCACGCCTGCTCGTACATTGTTTGACCTCGAGCGACTCCCAAATCAATTCTGCCGTGTTACGGAACAACGCCGTATGAGCCTTCAGACGTTGCCAAATTTCCTTCGATAAAAACCGAGTTTACAGGGAAAATTGTGAATATTTTTTCCCAAAATTTTCAGACAATTTTGTACGCAATTCAATCTAAAATATCTGAAAATTTCAAAGAAAAATGTGCATGAATATCCTCTAAAATACATGTTTATCACGAGAAATTCGGCAACTCTCGAATGTTTATACGGCATTCTTCCTTAGCACGGCAGAATTGGTACGTCAGAATAAACCGGGTCATCCAAACAACCGAGCCTCATCTATAATCCGAAACAAAGATAATCACGGTTGACTGGTACTAACAGTAGTATATATACCAGTGCATATCTATTAGACGATGCTCAGTCGTACGCAGCTCGTTGGCATGAAATTTCCTCATCTTTTTTTACATTTTTCGTCTCATTCTGTGTGGTGGTTCAGTTCTTTTCCTTCAACCGGTGTTCAGTGTGTTCTCCACCAAATACGACCATGAAGCAGTTTTTCGCCGTCCTCCTACTTCTCGCACTTCTCTCCATCAACATTAATGGCTTCAAAGTTGTACTGATGCAAGCGAACCAAAAATCGCAGATGTTTAAGGGAGGGTGCCTTGATTTACCAACAGGCTGGCGAAAAAAAGCAACTGCCGCTGTTAGTCTAGACGGAGTGGCCAAAGGATGGACCGAACTTAATTGTAAAGGGAATGAGATTCTTTTGCAAGGCGATAAAGAATTCAAAGGTGCTGACAAAGAAGCAATTGTTTCACTCAGTGACAACATTATTTTGAGCGACGAGGCACCGGCACCCCCCGAAGGGAATACCAAAGAAGCAAGTGCTTCACTCAGTGAAAAAAATCCGTGATGTCCCTTCGCGTAGGTATGATTTTCAATGAAACATGTTTGTTACATCAGTGCGATGTATTGGCACTGCGAAGGGTTCACCTTCAACATCATCATTATTGTAGAATCTAACATTGATACATCGTCACATTCAATAAATGGTATTTTTATGCTGCAATCTTTGTTTTGAATCGTGATTTCACAACTTACAGCTTTCTTAAAATAATTGTTTGGGAAAAAAAAAAAAAAAAAAAAAAAAAAAAAAAAAAAAAAAAACTTACAGCTTTCTAAAAAATCTACATTGAGAAACATGATTTGTTGAATGAGAGATCGTCTGCGGGAAAATATACTTGAGATTTTACTTATCTCGAAGTGAAATATTTTTAACTAAAAATGACTCACTTTTGAGTCGAACCGTCTCGGTTTCTTTTTTTGAATTGTGTATTTTAGCCTTGTTTCCCGTTTTCCCCCTGTTTTTCTAATGTTACCATTGTCTCGGGCTGCTCTGTACAAATTTTGTATCTACAGGGTGTTCGAAAAGTCCCCTCCCCCCCCCCTCTAACTTTTGACCTAATTGAGGTAGTGATTTGAAACTTGGAGGGTGTTCCTAGATCAAAGGGAGCTACTTTTTGACCCCCCCCCAAAATTTTGGGGGGGCCCCATTTTGGGGGGGTTACGGACCCTAACTTTTAATTTTCAAATAGGAAGACCCCCTTTGTGATACCTCGTTCGAAAGAGCATAAAAAAAGAAAATTTTTCGCGCAAACCGGAAGTCATTATCTCAAACCGTTTCAAAATGGCGGCCGGTCAAAGTTCCAAATGGCCGAAAATTGGCACCTCTGCTATTTGCACATGGATTTGCTTGAAACTCGGTATCTGGGGGTATTTTGGCACGAGAAAAACGAATTTAACGTCAGATTTTCAAAAAAATCCTAATTTTTCAAAATGGCGACCGGTTTAGGCTCAAAAAGGCCGAAAATTTGACAAACTCGATTTTTTTGCCGATGGATTCACCTGAAATTCGGTATCTGGGGGTATTTTGACCCGAGAATAACGAATTCAACGTTAGATTTTTAAACAAACCCTAATTTTTCAAAATGGCCGCCGATTAAAGTTCAAAATGGTCAACAATTGGCAACCTCAACTTTGCCGATAGATTCGCCTCAAACTCGGTGTTTGAGGGTATCTGGGTGAGAGACAAACGAATTCGACGTTATTTCACCGAGTTTCAGGCGAATCTATCGGCAAAAAGTCGAGGTTGCCAATTGTTGACCATTTTGAACTTTAATCGGCGGCCATTTTGAAAAATTAGGGTTTGTTTAAAAATCTAACGTTGAATTCGTTATTCTCGGGTCAAAATACCCCCAGATACCGAATTTCAGGTGAATCCATCGGCAAAAAAATCGAGTTTGTCAAATTTTCGGCCTTTTTGAGCCTAAACCGGTCGCCATTTTGAAAAATTAGGATTTTTTTGAAAATCTGACGTTAAATTCGTTTTTCTCGTGCCAAAATACCCCCAGATACCGAGTTTCAAGCAAATCCATGTGCAAATAGCAGAGGTGCCAATTTTCGGCCATTTGGAACTTTGACCGGCCGCCATTTTGAAACGGTTTGAGATAATGACTTCCGGTTTGCGCGAAAAATTTTCTTTTTTTATGCTCTTTCGAACGAGGTATCACAAAGGGGGTCTTCCTATTTGAAAATTAAAAGTTAGGGTCCGTAACCCCCCAAAATGGGGCCCCCCAAAATTTTGGGGGGGTCAAAAAGTAGCTCCCTTTGATCTAGGAACACCCTCCAAGTTTCAAATCTCTACCTCAATTAGGTCAAAAGTTAGAGGGGGGGAGGGGACTTTTCGAACACCCTGTATGTCACATGAAAGCATCTGCTACCCATGGCTCATGCAGAAATGCACTCACTGTTCTCTTCGCGATCACGGCAGTGATTATGGGATGAAAATCTTGAATGAGGCCCGGCAGCTAAGGGACCGCACTGAAAAAAAAATCTCGGTGCATTTACTAAGAAAAGGATAAAATTACCAAGAATTCAGGGTTCTATTTGATCCCAGTTTTTTCTTGGCAAAATTACCATTTATGGAATTGGTAATTTTACTGAGAAATCTCGGTAAAATTATTGAACTTTCTCGGTAATTTTACTGGACCTTGGTGAAAACGCCAATATTATTTATCGACTGTGGTAGAATTACCGAGATAAAATGGCAAAGTTACCGCGAATTGATTACCAATAAAAGTAGTATTCTTACCTGGAAAAAACAGTAAAAATACCGGTTTTAGGTAAGCTTACCAGTCTGTCTTGGTAAAATTACCAATGATTGGTAAAAAAAGTGAGATGGTAAAGGTATCAACGGACCTTCGTAAAAATGCCGAGAATTTTTTTTCAGTGCGATCTAGAAGGCGGCTGATTCGTCATTTGCCTGACAAAAGGGCGTAACTACACTGACAGATGAGCCCAAGGCAGCATTGAGTTATATGGACTACAGGGCTCATTTCAAAGTGTAGTTACGCCTTTATGTCAGGAGGGTGGCTAATTGCGAGGAACGACAACCCGGTGGGCATCGAGAGAATCAATTTCAGCCCCGTTTTTCATCGCCGTTCTGATTTACGCCTCCCGAGCTTCTACCCCCGGTCGCGTTGCGTCGGTTGGGAATTTTCCCACCCCAGCGGGAAATTCGGGGGAATTTTGCAGGATAAATCACACGGCTGTAATGAAATCCTCATCGGTGGAAATATCACCGTGCACGCGACGCGACGGGCGGCCGGCTACGACGCGACGTTGTCGCAATTAATGGGAAATTCGAGTTATGAACTAATTGTATAACGACGTCTAAGCGCCCCTTCATTTTGTTGATTATGCAACACTAGAGCTGGAATTATGACACCAGGATTATATCTTCCTACATCAAGAAAAATGTACATTAGTAACGATTGGATAATACCCAATAAATATTTCATACAAGTGACCTTGGTCTCGAACGCTTTGAGATCTGATTTTAATGACGAGAATGAAATTCAGCCTGAAAAATTTTCTAAGATTTTCCTTAAAAATTAAAGGAAAAATATTCTCTGTGTAGTCAGCGAGTTCTACTGAGGAATTTTGATTCAGACATTCAGCAGAATGGAATGGTGGAGCAACCACAGTTCAGCTTTCATAGAATGACTAAACAACTAAGAGCATATGGATGATTTATAATTATTAGCGAATTTACTTCCTGACATCCTCGCAACTGGATCTCAGGTAGGGGAAGGCAAGGGGAATGTTGGGAAGAGGCAAATATAGGCTGGACTTCAAAAAATTCCTTAGATTCAAAATTTGACTGATTTTTGCCTGAATCTTCAAAAGAATAAAAAAGAGAGAAATTTTCAGGCAAAACCGCTCAATAGTTTCTTAGTGAAAAAATTCCTGTCGAAAATTTGGCAACGTACGTACGTGATTACGTTCTTTTGTCTGAAAAACGACGAATTTCCAGTTTGAGTCTAATTGTTCGTGTATAATATCACACTCACGCCATACGTCTTATACGTCTCAGCGCCCCACCAATTTCAGGGCAATTAGGAAATGATGAGGGGACCAGTAGGATACACCCATCCACCCGAAGGCTTTAATCAAAGACCTAGCCCGATCGACAAATCAAACGCCACCGGGTCCGTTTCCCGGGGGCCCCGCTCCGACGAAATTGGAAAGTTTTAATTCACGACGGCGATATTTTTTTTTCCACGGGGCCTTTGAGCGGAAATTAATCGCCGGGAGCAGCCGACGACCAGACCCGCGGAAAACAAGCACCGCAGATGCTGTCAGCGGGTGGAAATTGACGGGAATGGCGATTATTAAAGTCCGTAATGTTCTCGGGCGGCGCCTCCAAATCCGGCGCCGAATCCCGTGGTATGCACTGGTTTTTGGGTCGATATTAGGGAAATTTGGCATCGCTGCTGGCTCTAACGACGTGGCAAGAGGTGGCCGGGAGAGTTAAGACATCAGCCCCCGCGGGGGGCCGCGGGCCGGCGGGTCAAGCGGCTCCAAGTGCAGCAAACAAAGCAATAACGTATTGTTGTTGCAGAAAGGACGGATAGCCTCGTCGGGTTGAACCGTCACAACAGGGATTTTTCATTAAAAAGGAGCATAGATCATCCATTGCACAGATTGCATCGATTTTCGCGGACTATTTCAGACTTAAGGTTATAAATTAAGGAAATATATAAGTAAAAAGAAAAACCTTACAAGATTTTGAAAAACCGCGTTTCTCGCGTGTTCGAAGAAGATTCAGACGGGAAACTGAAGTAAGAGCTGAATTTCTAGGATAACTTGCCTATCAAAGATTTATCATGTTCACTGAGATAAACTTCTGATTTTGATTCCCAATAAGTACTGATTGGCATATTTTTGCCAATTAATAGGGGGGGGGGGGGGGAATTACTGTTATGAGCAATGGCTGTAAGAACAATTTGAGTCCGAAAGTAACAAAATGTTAAGGTGCTCAATGCCCCAAGGTTTGTGGTTCAACGGATAGCAGTGGAGGTTAGGAGTCGCAGAGCGCGAGGGGGTGCTGTAAAGCGACCTATATACGTATGTAAATAATAAAATTAATGCAGTTTTCAGGGTGATAATTTTAACCTCATGATTTTACGGGTATGTTTAAACCTCTGCAAAATAACATATAGATTGCTAAATTACAAAAAGACATAATTACGCCCATTTCTAGATACTAAAAAGTTCCTCGTAAATCATTTTTTATTCATTTTTTCCTAAAATGCCACGTAATGCGGCGTTTCTTTTAGACTCGACCCGTAGCCTGCGAGCTGATTGTTGAAATTGATAGACATAGCGATGGACAAATCAGATATGAGGATTATGGAGCGATCCTTTTGGTTGAAATGAGTGGTTCTCATATAGACTAAGGGAGAAAATGATGGATTAAATGGTGTCTCTCGCGGGTTGCCGTTAGTTAGGCTATTTTCTACCTTCTACCTCCTTCCTTTGTCCATCGCAACCACCCGCCTACACCAGTAGGATCCCTATATCGTCGCTCCTCTGACGTAAGGACGTATCTTCATTTCCACATGAGCCCTGAGTTACATTCAAATTCACACTTGAAAAAAAAAACACATTTGATCTAGAGTCGAGACTCTTAAAAACATCGACAAGAAAAAATACTCTTGATTCAATCAGATTTTTGCTTAGATCAAGAAACAAGCCTCTTAATTTGAGCGGATTTCCTTTTGATTTAAGCAAAAATCTGATTGAATCAAGAGTATTTTTTCTCGTCAATGTTTTCAAGAGTCTGGACTCTAGATCCAATGTGTTTTTTTTCCGGTGCATGCTTTCGGGGACCCATGCGGAAATCTAGAAACGTCCTTACGTCGAAGGAGCGACGATATGTCCTTTCTCTTGTCTTGTCTCTTGTCTTGTTGTGTTCTCTTTGTCTATCGCTTTGTCTACCGATTTCAACAATCAGCCCAGAGGTCTTTGCATTCTTTCTCACGAGAAACCTCCCTCACAAACTTCGCCTGAAAAATTTTCGACAAACCATGCGATTTCTCTCCCTTCCTTATCCGGCGGAAAACTAGATCCGCGTCTTTCGCCGACAGAAAAAGTGCGAGAATAGCCCATTAAGAGCTCAACGAACGTCTGAACTCCAAATTATGCGCGGGTGGATATTGCACCCGAGCGGGGCGACCGGAAGCGCCGCACACGACCGAGGAAAATTGAAAATCAGAATTAAAATTTATGACAAGGAGCTCTCCTCCTAATATCACGAGACCGCGTCCCCTTATCGCCGCGTCTGCCGAAATGCGCTCACCTGCACTCATTTTCGCTCGAAATTGAAAATTAATGAATATAAATGCTTAAAAAAACCGCCGAGGATTAGGCGGGAGCGATTCCTTGGTGCAAGTTAATTAAAGCGCGTGACAGCCCATAACTGTTCGGAAAAAAGATTTCTCCGACCCGCACCCCTCCCCGGCCGTTGAATGCAGATGAGGTGAAAATGTTGAACATTTTTAATTACAACTTTTTTTTTGTATTTAATTAATGATGCTTTTGTGGCGTCGCGGTGAGGTCCGCTTCCAAGGATCCGCTCCTCGCCCTTCTTCGAGGCGTAATTAATGGCGAAACTTGTCAAAAACAGGGGGCGGCCCGAGGGTGAATTAGAAACAGGTGAGCGCGCGGGGTGGTGGGGAGGGGGCGTTTCGGACCCCCAGCGCATCGCAAGTACAGGCTCACACACGTTGGAAAAATCCGCGCCGGAATTAATCATTTTCTGATAAGCAATGATTAATTTTCCCGGAAATACTTTGCGTATCTACAAGGCTTTCGAAAATCTAACCCCTTCCTCCTCGGAGTCGCTGATAAAAACGCAGCCGTGTTTATTACTGCGGGGGATCCGAGCTCGACGTTGCTAAATGAGCGACGTACAGTGGATCAAGTCCATAGGAGACGTCGGACGAAATTTGGAAACTTTGAATGCTTTTAACTCCGTTTATACAAAATTTTGAGATTCTAAAAGTGGTTCCATTGGTTTTCTCGTGAAATAGTCCTCTAGAAGCTCCCCTCAAAATTTAAAATATGACGAAATAAACATCAAAATTTGCAGTTTTAGTCCAAAATTTTATGTCCGACCCCTCTGATTGACTCGATTCACTGTGGCAACGTTTGGGGAGAGGGCTCGATTAGGGCTCTGATGTTCTTATCCCTGCATGGGAACAGATGCTTTCCAGGAAACAGAACAACAGGACTACCAACAACCTAGGACCCACACTCTGTGATGCTCAAATGGAAATATAGTTTGCACATCTTTTCCATTTTTAATTCTTCGGGTTCACTCTTGGAGCCGTATTCAGATTTGCCCCTCGAAAGCGCCATTCCTTAGGCCCTATGTGAAGTGCAGCAAAAAACAAGTTTTTTTCGTTATTATAATGTGGGGCGTGGAAAGTATGTCTCTTAGTCCATATAATTTTTTTTTACGACATTATTTTTTTGCAAATTTTTATCTCACTCCTTTCGCATTTGCGATTTTTATTTGAGTCGCTGGTAATGGTAAAGTCGACGCCTTTAAGCGCAAAACTTACATATGAGGACCTAATCAAATAATTCATGATAGGATTGTTACTGAAGGAGATTTGAGCGGTTCCTTAATAATGTAGTATCATAATGAACAATTTTTACAAATTACGAGTAAAAGTCAACCGAATGAATGAAATGATTTTGGAAACGGGCCCGTAGAAGGAATTCCAATGATTTGTCACCGACAAAACTACAGAAATGGAGGAGAGAGTTTCATGATTTTGACAAAATTTTGATTTATTTTTTTAAAAATATTTAAAAACAGGATGACGTGTTTAGATAATTTGTTCCTGTCGCCTCATCGACGCAGTTTCCTTTTCGACAGCCTCAGGATACATCATTATTGACTTATGTGTCAAACCTGTATCCTCTTAAAGTATTACCCAAGAGAAATCCCAAAAAAACTAATCATGATAGAGGTTGCAAGTAAGTTGGTCGCCTCAATTCGAGCTGAAGACTATTGATCTATCCCCAGTTTGTTTGAACGGGCGTAAAGGCTCGACCTCTCTGACCGATGGGGGTAAAAAAACAGCCTTCCATCCAATTAAAAAGGGAATCAAAGAGCCAAGGGACTGACGGAGGGATAAAAAAAGCGTTGTTTGCACAAAAAGCCATCAGGCTGAATTTGGGAAGATAAATACAGGGGTCCAACTTGACCGGCGACGGAGGAAAGGCGGAGAAATGCACTGACATTGAGCGGTTCGTGGATGAGATGAAGAAAACGAACGAAAGCTGCTGTGCTCGGCAAAAAGACACATAGGTACATAGGATTCCAGTCGGTGATACGCGGTTCTATCTGAGCAGGATAGGAAGGCAATTGGTAGTGTATCACTGTCGTGAATTACCTACTCGGCCAGATGAGGGCGTTTTATATTTTTGACGAGTAAACTGAAAGGTCACCATTAAAAAAACTCGATCTTTGGACTGCATCTTGCAATAAAGAACTTGGCTCATTCGTGACAGCACCTATCTACGTAGGAAAACTAATGACAATTTTGTTGTTTATATAAATGTGCCAGAAATAGTAATTTTTCATCGCAAAATGTGGTCATTATGGTCGTGAATTGCGCACTGGCTAAATGAAGGCGTCCTGAACTATGGATAAACCTTCATTAGTAGCTCATTGGATGACCCTAATAGATAAATGGATTGCATTTTGCAAATTGGAACAAAGAGCATTCAAAAAAAATGTTGCCAGGATTGTGCAACTTACATTCTTTGCGATAATGTTACTGAAATCATGCAAAATATAAAATTTACAGAGGTAATTTTCGCCTTGAATTTACGGTTGTTTGGTAATAAAGATAACGTGTTTAGACTATCGGTCTATATTTGCAAGGTGAAAAGGTTGCGCGATCTTAATGCGACATTGGAATATTCTTGGTTTCTTTTTGCAAAATGCTATCCAAAGCATCTCTTGCAACAAAGCTTTTTGTCGATCCAAGCGATGCGACAAACTTTAAATAAAGTTTCAATGATCACTTTGCTGTCCAATCGACTATAATCCTCACTCTATAACTTATACTTACTTTAGTAATAAGTACAAAAACCGGGAGCTCTTGGTAGATACAGAAAATCTGAGACACGGGCACGAGGGGGATTCAGGATTCGTACACGTTAGAAAGGCATGAAGACTTATAGGGATTCTCAGGGGTTTAGGAAAAGCGGAGAAAAGGCAGGAGAGGGGTGTAAAAGAATGAGCTACCTTTCGGGGTCGCGGAGAGCGTATTTAATAATTTTTTCCTGGAAAGCGTCCAATAAATTAGACAACTCCAATTTTTGTAGCGAGGTTCAAACTTCGTCGATTCATTTTGTTACAACTTTGTCAAGAGTTTGAATCGCCGGCGAAGCTTTTTATTATTTGATCCCAGATTGAAGTGAACAGGTGGATGCTCAAGGTTCGCGCGCATTACCCGCTGAGAACTTTCATCAAAAAACAAATTAAGCCCAGAACTTCGCCGTGTTGTCCATTTATATTTTTAGTTCGTGAATCGTTTTTGAGTGTCCGGGCTTGAACAAAAACTCATCTCGTGTCTCTCTTGTCATTCAAGCGGTTAGATATTTGTTTTTGGAGTCAAGTAGGTATACAAAGAGGTTTTGGAAGACATGAAATAGCAGAGATTAACGCCATTGACGGAACTCGACAAAAATATCCGACGCGAAAAATTTCCCTTTCGTTGGGGGTCGTCCATAAAATACGTAACGCTTTAGAAGGGGGGGGGGGGGCTGAGCCTGCGTTATAGGCGAGTTAAGGAGTCCAGGACTGCGTTACGTGACACTGCGATAAAAAAATCGATGCAAAATGGCGATTCCTCATCCGTAATTCATCACACACTGGAAAAAAAAGTCCTAGGATATTGAAACCAGACTCTTGAAAAATTTGACAGGAACAAATACTCGTGATTCAGTTGGATTTTTGATTGAATCAAAAGGAAATCCGCTTAAATTAAGAGGTTTGGCTCTCGATTCAAGCAAAAATCAGATTGAATCAATAGTGTTTCTTCTTGTCAATTGTTTTAAGAGTCTCGACTCTGAATCCAAGATATTTTTTTCCCCAAGGCAATTCGCTGATTATAACTCACACGTGCTCGCTTCTCTCTCAATTGCAAGTTAATTTTGAACTTTTAAGATAGGTAAGACGTTTTTTGCATTAATTTTGATGAAAAAACGTATATTATTGTGCTTTAACTCTAACTCTGTCAAGTGGTCCTTAACTTTTGCAAGGATCGTCACCATGGGCGGAGAAGCTTCGAAATCAGTATTTTCGAATCGCATAATTACACCCTCATTAAATACCGAGGGAAAATTATATATCTACAGTAATTTCGAGGGAGAAACAAAAAACCTTCAGCTCCTTTCTCCTGGCTAAAACAAAGAGGAAGAGAGGAACGCCCTGAACGAAAGGAGCAGGGATGATTTTAACCTGAAAGAAGTGCAAGTGTGACGCGTATGAAATCTTCAGATACCAATTCAGTGCTCACGCACCATACTTCCCTTTAATGCACGTTGTTTTATTAGAACCGTGAATCAAGTTTACTCCGGAATGAAGAATACCTTAGTCTTAGGAAGCCTCAGCCGTATTCTGGAAGAAAAAACGTTATGAGCATTCGGACGTTGCCATATTCCTCCCGATAAAATACGAATTTTTTCGAACATCGCGGATTTCACGCTTTGATTTTTTTCTAAGAATCATTCTTCACCTTTGAGTCTGATGAATTTGAAATTTTACGCGTGAATATTCATATTCTTGCTCGGAAATGAATAATTCGTCTGGGGAACTTCGACAACGTTCGGATGTTCATACGATGTTCTTGCGAAGTACGACGGTGTAATTCAGCACTTGCTAGTTTAAGTATCTCCATTGATACCGGCTTCCACCTCTGCGCCTTTTTGTGCGTCATGGTTTCCTTCTTTTTATTGAGCAGTAGAATTCTCTTACTTTCCCCCTTTTTATCTCCTCTGCCTGCATAAAAAAGGCGAAAATGTTGAAAAGTAATAATACGGCTGTATTACCTCCCTCTCGCAACAGATACACGAGCGCCTTTTTATACACTTTCAGACTGCTTTATGGGCGCATACATTTCTTTTGAAACCGACTTCGTCGGCCGGAATCGTACTCGAAGAAGATTAGCGGATGGTGTTTCCATCCCGTACCTTAAAAGAAGCTAATTAAAGTTTTATTAGAAAATATGATACCTCCGCGACGAATGGATGCTTCGGTTAAAAATGAAAAAAAATCACTTGGAAGTAGGGGATGAACTGATAACGGCCAGGGTGTGACCGCTAAGTTTTATTGCAGTTATAAAACAATGTTTTTCTTCCTTTTTAAAAAATCAGTGGTCATAAAAAGTATAAGGGCTTGTTCAAAATGAGCTCTTACAGTGAAATTTAGGTATCCTTCTTAAAATTTAATGTTTCCTACCTCACTGGAAAAAAACACATTGGATCTAGAGTCCAGACTCTTAAAAACATCGACAAGAAAAGTACTCTTGATTCAATCAGAATCTAGCTTAAATCAAGAACCAAGCCTCTTAATTTAAGCGGATTTCGTTTTGATTCAAGCAAAATTCCGATTGAATCAAGAGTATTTTTTCTTGTCAATGTTTTCTAGAGTCTGGACTCTAGATCCAATGTATTTTTTTTCCAGTGTACCTTTTTTCGGTCCATTTAAGTATTTTAAGCATAAAAATATTGTTTACCAAACGTATTCAGTGCGAAGTTTGCGCCAGAGTAGCAATTGATGTTTGTGTAATAGTGCACAGTTTGTCTTACCTATGTTACCTCTCAACACAAAAGAACACATAAAGTATGTCCAATTTGTATATAAATACAGACAATAAATTGTCAAGGAGAGAACTGTAAGTAAAAATTACGTGAATATGTGATTTGTGTAACATAAGCATTTCTTACGAAAATTCTGATACGCGCGTGTACCTGAGTTTGAGTTCAAGGTATAGAATAATTATTATATATTAGTTGATATGGGTTAGGTTGATGACATACATTACACCGTAGAGCATCGTAGCTATAGTTTATTGAATGTCTGCAGGCCTCTGATTACTCTCCCTGATGTGCGCTTAAAGATCACAAGCCAAAATCCGGGCACATCTCGAAGTGCCCAAGAAATGTTATAGGCAAATCCCGGACGGTATACTCATCCAAAAGATCTCGGTGTGCACTTTTCAGTGGCGAGGCGTGAATGACTGACTATCGGTTTTTCCCAATTTGACGCTGAGGTAAAGAATCGAGTATTAAGGTGTTCGTTGCGAGCTTGTTTATCGATCTTTTTCCATGCGTTTACGTATAGCGAATCAATCGATATATCGCAAAGTACGCCACGCCACTGCACCTCTCTAATTCCTGAATTTCCGAGCAGTGAGTGCGACAGACCCTAGCGAGCCCTTGGATGAATTTCTGCAAATTTTGCATTCAAATAATTTTGCAGAAAAAGGAAAAATTTGCAGAGTCAAAATTGCAGACAACTAAACCAAAATCCATCGGGAAGTCATCAACAATCTTGTTTTCGTGCAAGTACACCATGAAAGAACTGCTCACCTAAGAACACACGTATCACTCCCCGCGTAGTCATTAATTGAATTCAGGAAGAAGGAAAAATGGGTTCAGGGAAAATTCTCAATTTTATTTCCTGTCTTTACACATTTTCCTCAATGGCTCGAACTCAAAAATTAGAGTAAGAGTAGAGTTTCGATGTTTCTTTAATTCAAAAAGCGACAAAATACAGAGTTCATGACGAAAAAGACTGGGCGAATTCCTGAATCTTGTGCGAAATTTCGAGGCCAGTACAGCTCCTCGCACAAATCATCAGACATTGAAAAATGCTTGCTAAACCGTTCTGACCATTCGGCAAGTATCAACAACTTCAGTATTCTCCGTTGCATAAGAGACAAAATGTTCTCGAAAAATTGCAGGTAAAAGCACAATCCTGTTGATCAACACTCGATTTTTTAAACATCAAAATTATTTCACGCTCTGCCTAGGTGATTTGTTAAGTACTTTCGGTTTTATTTTCGGAGGTAAAGAATTATTCGAAAGATTTAACTGGAAATTACTCATGTGTAAACAGACTTATTTCATTTTCTCGACCGAGAAAATGCCCGAAAGATTGTTTTCGTTGGTTCTTGAAAAAGGAAGGGAAGAAAGGCTTAAATTTTAAAAAACCGATTTTTAATTTTTTTTCTTGTTCATAATACCTCATGTTAAAAAAACCGATTGATGAAGCAGTCGGTTTGTTTTTTCACAAAATAATGTCTCAC
Organism: Bemisia tabaci; assembly: GCF_918797505.1. Taxonomy (NCBI): domain Eukaryota; kingdom Metazoa; phylum Arthropoda; class Insecta; order Hemiptera; family Aleyrodidae; genus Bemisia; species Bemisia tabaci. Next base: position 34,297,516 of record NC_092798.1, on the reverse strand, counting down.
GTGAAACACAAACCCGGATAAGATGATCAGGTGATAGGGCATGTGTTTGGGCCCACTTTACTGTAAATATGTTTCGTCAAAAATGAAAATTACACGGCTGCATTTTCACAGACCCATCACCTCACACGAAAGAAATTTTCTGAAATAGAGATAACAAAATCGGTGTCAGGTGTGAGAGAGAGGGGGGCATACCTCTCAAATTTCCCAAGATTCCAAAACGGCCGACCGCCTCACGTCCAGGCGTCGAAATCCACTGAAAAAACCACTCAACTTAAATAACTTGAGCGAACGAGGATCGCACTTCGCACAAGTATCCAGAATCCACCGCACTGATAACAGTACCGTCACTCGAAACCGCAATCTTGGACCAAGGACCAAGAAGATCCAGGAACGTCCGACACTCGACTACCCCGATGACCCCTAGCGGCGCGGACCGATCACTCTCGCGCGGGAAGATCAACTGGTCCTCGGGCGGCCCGGCGGATCGCATCGCGGATGCTGCACGCGACCGGGGCGCCGCCGAGCGGAAGTCGCCGGAACCTGCCCACCCCAACCCCGTCGCGGGATATCGACCCGCCCCGCCGCGTTGCCCCATAACCTCTTAAAATCCGGGAAACACCCTCCTGCACCCATCGCGAATCGTGATTGCGGCAACGGCGCGACGGAACTTTCGGGCAGGTGAAATAATGCTCCCCGCTCGGATGCCGGGTAAGAATACAAGCTTCTTTATCAATTCACCGGTCCAATTTGCTAATGGCCGTAACAATGCCCGGCTTGAGGAGAGGTCCGACACTCTCTCCCCGCAATTTCGCTTCCCCCCTCCCCCCCCCCGTCCGCGCCGCGTCGTGCGAGGCAATGAATTTTAAAGTGATTACGCTATCAATAAGCAAAGCTCTAATTTCCTGGCGCTTAGGGGATCCATCTCCGCTCGGGTCGCACACTGGACCGTTTGAGATTCTGTTGTCGTTTTAAAAATTAACTCGGATCGCGGGACGCCGTTATGGACTTCGTTGATAACTCCTCCAGGTATGAATAAGAGAAGCTTTCATCGGGCCGTTCCACAGTGTGTCAAAACCCCAATCTAGTTGCTCGAAACCTCTTCACGTCTCTTTTGTTATTCCGGTAACCACAAAATTTTGCACAGGCATTAGTGTAAGCTCGAAGAGGGTTCACCTAAAATTTCAAAACTTAGTCATCAAAAGTTTCAAAATGGCGGCCACCTAAAAATCCTGTTCATCTCATGTAAAAATCTTAAAAATTTCTACTAATTTTTAGGCGCCATATGTGACCTAATAAACTCCAAAAATTAGTTAAATTTTGTTTATCGATCCAAAATACGTTCTGGGGGACGTCTTGGGCTTATGCATTCCACTTCAAAATGGTGAATTTCTCATTTGGCCATTTAAAGAAATATGAATTTTCAATCGGATTTTTGCTTTCATCAAGAACCAAGCCTCTTCATTTGAGCGGATTTCCTTTTGATTTAAGCAAAAATCCGATTGAAGCAAGAGTATTTTTTCTTGTTAATGTTTTCAAGTGTCTGGACTCTAGATCCAAGCGACTTTTTTTTCATTGTTGAATTAGAAAGAACATAACAATAGTTAACTTTTTGCGATGACCGGAGTAGGTTCCCATGAATAACAGTTTCAAAATAACGGCTGTCATGATGGCGGGAAATTGGTGGTATCTTGCAAGATGTTGACTACATTGCGCATTCTCCTCATATTTTCTTGATTTTTCATAAAATTTAAATACATTTTCCTGAATTTGGCTATGAATGAATAGACACTAGTTTGACTTCACAAACCGACATTTATGGTGAACTGGATAAATAGTTTCACTTCTGAACGTGCTCAACTGCATATGGTTAAAAATGCTTGCGTGACAGACTTAGAATTTTCTGATCCATGATATCCCGACATTTTCCGGTTTTTACTGACGGTAGAGCCTCGCAATACTCATCTTAATTGAATCAGTAAGTTCGAAAACACACAAACTCGGTTTTTTTTTCGATTTTCACTTTTTTACGGTTTAGTAAAACTTATGGATAGAAGCATCTGCACGCAAAAAGAAATTTTGAACTTGCAATCAGAAAAGCTCGAAACAGCGACGGGAAAAGGGAAAAATCGAAGTATTTCATTGGAAATACCAATTTTTGGCCATTTCAAGGGGAACGGGTGGCCATCCGATCTTGCGGTTTTCTTGTTTCGGTTCAGTATACCTTGTACCAACAGGTTATATAAATATTCAAACGTTATTCAGGTCAAAACATGTAAATTTTTCAGGGCAGACTATGAAAAATCAGTATCTGAAAGTCTGTGAGAACGAAAACACACCAACTCGGACATTTTTAAACGCTTAATTCTCTTTCATCAAACATGATGTATCGATTTCAACTTGGTGCTTTACAAAGTCTCTAAGTACTTGTCCTTTGGCACCAAAAAGCTTTTTCTTAAACTAACTTCTTCGCCCGCTGCGCAGTTCTAGGTGTTTCCTGAACAATTTTTTTTTCCGAGTTGGTGTGTTTTCGAACTCACTGATTCAATTAACAACGTTTCAAAAACTCGGACAGAGTTTAATTGTTTCCAGAAAAAAAGAAAAGAACAGATGTAAAACGATTGGAAATATCGCGTCGATATTCTCCGTGATTTAATTGAAAACCATCGAGAAAATCCCAGGAAACTTTTCAGAAAACCTGCGTGAGTGGCTTTTCAAAAAGATGTCTTTAGAAATTAAACAGAAGTAAAGATGTGCAACGTTGCAATCGGAGATAAATACGCTTTATTTTTCGCGTGAGCGGTAAATATTCGAATTCATTCACGGCTGGTGCAACGAGATAACTATTCGACCACGGGTGTACCCATGTTGCCGCTAGCCGGATTGAAGGCGCGTCACACTGCGCAGATGATTCGACCGCGTTTCCTTTGCTTTCCTAACTTCCTTTCTTTCCTGGCCGGCGTGACACTAAAATCGCGCAAAATTGAGACTCCGCTACGCCTCGTCATTCTTGACTTTCTGCCCCGTTTTTACAAAAATTGAAAGAAAATTAAGTATCTTGATCGCAACCATTCAAAAACTCAGATTGTATTTTATTTTTTCAGTTAAAAAAAGAAAAGAAAAAAAAAAGAAGAAGAAACGAATGAAAATTTTGTATGGAAATATTCTGTGATTTTGTTTGAAATCGTTTAGGTATATTCCTGGAAGCTTTTCAGATGCCAGTGTGTAGCTTTTAAAAGAAATGAATTTATAATCGAACATGAGAGGCGGTGTAAACTCAGAGGGGCCCAAAATCGGGCAATTTTGTGCAGGACTCTTCGTGTTCTTTTTCAAACATATTTTCGCGCGTACGAAAATTTTTGAAATATCGGTCCAAGAATGTTAAATACGGGCAATAAATAATGTAGCCGATGCAAGCAGTCGGAAAATCATGAAATTGAAAATCAGACATGGAAAGTCATGCCGTTATCTCTAGCAACGTGCCTCGGATAGGGTGGAATTTTTGAGTTATTTTCCTAAGCATATTTCGACACAGATAGAAATCGCACAGCGATTTAGTAAAAACGCAAAATACGTCACATCGTGTGTATCACCATAATTTTGCGGCAAATACGCGTCTGCTCAGCGGTTTTTGAAAAGGAGTGAGAAGTTACGCGCTTTTCACCTGAATATCGCGGCATTTACGAACGCCATTAATTTGAGACGAAAGAAAAACTATGATTTTCCTTCATTTCCGCGTGATGAAGCAATCCTACTCCGGATTTTGAAAATTGGCGCTTAGTGCCTGTTATGACCAGTGTTGTCAATAAACAACTCAAGTTATCCGAAACAGTAAAAAAGTGCGGGGTTTTTTAAAACGGTGAGAGGTTACGCGTTTTACATCTCAATATCGCGAAAAATAAAGATATTTTCCCAGCAATTTTGAATTACGTGAAAAATTACGCGTCTCTCCTCTGGGTGGCGGCAAATACGCGATTTAACCAACGGTATTTTATTCAGGAGTGAAGAGTTACGCGTTTTTCATCTGAATATGGCGCAAAATACACGCTCGTTCCAGCGGTTTTGTAAAATCATAAAAGCTATTATCTCATCTTAATATCTCCGCAAATACGCAATTTTGCCCAGCGGTTTAATACAAACACAAAAGAGTACGTGTTTTTAATCTGAGTATCACGGCATTCATAAGCGTCCGTAATCTAAGACAGGCAAAAGACTTATCTGCCTTCATTTTCGCGTGATACCACATACCAACTCCAGAGTTCGAATAGTTGCAAGTGTAGTTTCCACATTTAGAGATAGGACCACAGTTTTTCTTTTAGATGAACAGACAGCTTTATGGATTTTCTCATCATTTTGGGAATGCAAGCATAAATATTATGGCTATACATACCGATTGGCAGCTGGCGATCATGCACTCCTGAAACAAAGAAAATAACATTCAAGGATAAAATAGGGAGTATTAGAAAAAGATCAGATAAATGACAAAATGAGGGTGGGGTTGCAGCGAAATAACGAGTTATAAACCGTAGCCTAGAAATCTCTACCCTTTAGATCCGTTCAATCGTTTTTAAATCACGGATTCACGGGTGAATCCTCAGAGAGTCTCTTTCTTTATCAGTCAGCAAGATAGTTATTTTCGTGTCTCGTCAATCAATTTCGACACTGGCTTCGGATCAAACAGTAAGTTTTCCTGTGTTACACCTAGGGTTTTTCGGAATATCTGCAAGTTTTAAGCAAAAATAAAGCTGACCTAAATATGTTCTTGTTACTGATATTTTTGCGATTTTTCCGAAGATTTTCTTAAGAAAATGAGAAATTGCACATTAATCTTCGCAATAATTTCGCGGCAACCACGCAATTTTCCAGCAGTTTTGTAAATACATAAAAAATTACGCAAATCCTCCTAATTTTCGCGGCATACACGCGAATCCCCAGCGGTTCATGAAAAACATATAGGATCGTATAATTTGCACCCGGTAGTGCTTGAAACTCGGCACGAAGTCTTAGCAGCCATCTGGCCTGCAACTTTTTTTCTTAGGGGCCAAAATGAGAAATTGTCCTTTCGAAATGCATCGAGTCAGGAATACCCTATTGAATAGTAATGTTAGGACAAGACCCACCAATGTATCACGATACTTGACGAGGACGAAGGGGAAGAATTGATGACACGACAGATAACACCTTGCAGAATGCGCCAAAAAATCCCAAAAACGGAGTTTAACAACAATTTTTTTACCGGTTCAATTTCTCAGCGGCCAAAGTGATGTTTGGCCGGCGTGTGTTTCAAACACTGTTTTCACCTCAATATTGCGAAAGGTACGCGATTTTTATATACGCGAGCAAAATGTTAGAATGTCAGGAATATGAGATACGCAAAAACATAAGATTCTCCTACAATAGCGCGTGATACCATATACACTCCGGCGTCCGAATAGTTACTCACTTCATTTCCGTCTCTTAAAAAGTGAGGAGTTTCGCACATTCCATCTCAACTCCCGAAAAGTACGCAATATTCCCAGCGGATTCGGTAAAGCCTAGACAATTACGCGCTTTTCATCTCGGTATGGTGGGAAATGCACGATTTTTCCAGGATTTGCTTAGAGGGAAAAAAGAAATTACGCGTTAATCACCGCATTATTATGGCAACTACGCACTATCAATATCACGCATATTATCAATTCGAGATAATTTCTTGATAACTTTTAATTTGAATTTTGCACTCTCCGATATTTGATTAAGCCTTTTATTTTAATTTTGCCTTTGCATTGCTTACCTAATATTGAGCCCTAATCCAAAAGTAATACGAATTTTGGAATAAATCTCAGTATTAGGTAAGTACTCAAAAGGCGAAATTAAAATATATTTATCTAAACAGATTCCTTGATACTTACGCAACGCTAACTTGCTGAATTCAAATTAAATTTCGGCTTTAGACTTTGAAATTCTATTGAGGAAAGTGAATATTGATCGAATAAAAAAACAACAAATTGAAAATATAGTTTAAAGTACGTACCAGGAGAGGGTTATCCAATTGCCCGACGCCACGCTGAAAGCACTCATAACACTGTCACTAAGCCTGAACTAAAAAACTTGGCCATGAGAAGATTTGAGATATTAAAGATATAGTGTGGAAATGTGCACAGGTTCACTGTGAGGTGCACAAAATGTACGAATTTACTGTTCTGATTTAAATTCTGCCCATGTTAGGTGTGTACAATTTATGTAGTTATACAAAGCAAAAAACATAAAATAAAATAAAAGAGAAAATGATCGATGATTTTGTATAAACGACCAATTTACTCAAAGAATACACGCATGACACTTCATAGAGACTTCTTTTAAATCCTTGCTTATGTCAGTGGACACAAATGCAGCGATAGTAATATTGATTATTTCCCGAAAAATGTTTCGTGAGACTATTATTCGTCACGTGGTTCAACAGTCTTAACGTAGATGCATTGTTGTCAATTTAATGCTACATAATTCTAGACGCTTGACGTCAAACAATTTAAATGAATGTTTCCGTTATCAAATTTAAGCGCTGTCGTTTTAACTAATTCATCTACATTTGGATAAAATATTTTGGAATACGTATAATTTTGTCACTGGTCCGTTTTTATTTGAATAATGAGACAACTCTCCAATTTCTCTCGCCAGTAAAATAATATTTCAAAAATGTTTTCGGCTCAATTATTTATAGATCTAAATGCTAGGGTATTTCCATGAGGAGTAGCGGAACAATTCAATTACTAAATGTTAAGCACAGCTTTGAACTTCGGATCATTATTCTTCTCCAATGTCTCTCATAAAAAAAAAACAACAAAAAAACAAAAACAAAAAACAAACAAAAGGTGCTCTCAACTCAACTCATAGATCTCCGAAGTTATCTTGTCTCAGCTCAAGGTGTAAGTGCTGTCGTTTCAACTAATTCATCTACATTCGGATAAAAGTGGGTCTAGATTTTGAAACGCATCTTCTCCAATTTCTCTAATCACAAGAAAACAATAAAAAAAAGGTGCTCTCGGCTCAACTCATAGATCTCCGAAGTTATCGTGTCTCAACTCAAGGTGTAAGTGCTGTCGTTCTAACTAATTCATCTACATTCGGATAAAAGCGGGTCTAGATTTTGAAACGCGTGACAAATTATTCTTCTCCAATTTCTCTAATCACAAAAAAAGCAAAAGGTACTCTCAACTCATAGATCTCCGCAGTACTCTTGTCTCAACTCAAAAAAGTACTAGAATTGTAAGTGATGTCGGCTCAACTTATTTATTTACATGCTGCTAATATCGAGTAAAGACCGTGAATAGCGTGAAATTTCATCACTGAACGGAACTACTTTCATTTGAAAAACTTGGACTATTCTCTAATTTCTATCACCATCAGTGAAGTAAATCTGAACATATTTTCCACTCAATTTATAGATTAGAATGCTAGTGTTTTACTATTAAGAGTCGCAAGCAATTCAATCACTATATGCACGGCATGGAGGAAATGTATTGGACGAAAAAAATTGGACGAAAATTCTTGAAACCCACGGCATAGCTCCTCTTTCGGATTAAAATAAATTCCTCCACTTGTTCTCATCACAAAAAAACTAAAGATACTCTCCGTTCCACTCATAAAACTAAATTCTCTAGACTTAACTCAAAAATCTACCAATTGTAAGTGCTATCCGCTCAACTCATTCATCTGCATACTGATAAAATCGGGTTTAGATAGTGTATAGCGTATTCTTTGTGAGTCATTGAACGTTAATATTCCCATTTTTTAAGGATTATCTGACCTCCTCAAACTGTTCTCACAAGCAAAATAAAATTTAAAGAAGTATTTCAGACTCAACTCATAAACCTGAATGCTAGTATCTCTCGATGAGGAGTAGCGAGAAATTTACTCACTGTGCGTATGTTCGTCTCCGATTCCTCTCGTCAAAGAAAAATTAAAAAACGAAAGGTCCGCAGTATTGGCTTAATTCATGGGTCAACTAATAATTGATTTCGTCTCATTACCAAGTGCAGTCGTCTCAACTCATGAAACTACATGCTCATAATCGGGTTCAGAATGTAAATAGAGTAAAGGCCCGTTACTGAACGGTAAAGTTTTTACTTCAGAAGCCTTTTGAATTCTTCTCCCATTTTGCTCATTTGCAAAATGAAATTTAGGAACTACATTCGACTTGACTAATTAATCTGAGTTTTAAAGTGTTTTAATTATGAATATTACACAATTTTGTCACTAGTTGCTGCAGTTTCTGTCGAGTAGTTCCAGTGAAATGCTAATTTTATTTCTTCGTTTAAGCCTAATTTTTTTCGGCTTCAAGAATTGTTTTATATTCAGGCTGAAGTACAGTCTAGGGACTACTGACCATATTTTAGACTTCAGTACTGGATACCTGCAAATTGTTGTACGTCGCTATACGCTTACCACCTACTCGTTAAAAATAATTGGGACGAACCAGATTAGCACCGACAGGTGAACGAAAATGTTCAGAAAGGGGTAAAGTACAAAATTTTGGAGAAAATTTGTTTATAAAATAATGTACGTAGGTAATCTACATCGGGGACTACAAGAAGGAAGAAACGACTGAACAAAAATGTTTGCGAATGTTCAAAGAAGAAAGAAACATCATTTGAAGAATCATCTATTTGACACCCTTTCTCCTCTTAGAGAATAAACCATAGCGAATACTAACGAAACAAAAACCCTCATAAAACATTCCTTTTTTCCGAACGAATGGACTTGAAGTCATTTACCGATCATGGGCCGGGGGGGGGGGGGGGGGTGGTGGTGGTTTGATCGTCAGAATAGCAGAATTGAAGGACTAAAATTCAAGGACTTAAAAGCGGAAAGTTGATCTTCGTCCACAGAGTGTGTTAGTGGAGTGGACTGTAATTTGTACACATTTCGACCGGAAGAAATAATTTCCAAGTTCCGCAGCGAAAATCACTGACTTTACAATGTTGGGCGAATTACCCTGACTTTCCCAGGTTTTCAACGACTTATCAAGAACTATTCACCCTGAGATCTACATCTTTTTCAGGGCTGCCCACACTCACGTTTTGCGAATTCCTCACTAATCCGCTACGCACCGTTATAAATTTTGCTCACTTGCTAGTCACCGTTCTCCATTTTTCTCACTATTCATTGTTCTCGATCTAATTCACTTATCGCTCACCGCGTTTCTTGGTTTTACTCTCTTTTCACTCATTGTGTCTCAATTTTACTACTCATTTTACTCATTATGTCTCGATTTTACAACTCTTTTTACTCCTTGTGTCTCGATTTCACGACTCTTTTTACTCATTGTGTCTCAATTTTACTACCTTTGTTCTCTCTGTTCTCGATTTTACTCCCACTTGATTTTACTCACTTTTTCCTCACCGTTCCTCAATTTTACTCACATTTCACTCACAGTTTCTCGATTTTACTCACTCGTTACTCACAAACCACACAAGAAATGTATTATTTTAGGATCGATCATCACTTCATCGATCACTAATCACACCGCGGGACACTATGATGGAGAATCACTCTTGAATTATTCACAGCTCATTGGAATTCTCACACACTACTAAAATGACACCCATTTAACTCACCGATGCTTGAATTACTCAAGAATTGGCAGCCCTGATTTGTTTACCAACTAAGAATTATTGGATATTCATGACTCACAACAAAAAAGACTGTTTCCTGGACAGTTGGTCGTTACGCAGAGAAAAATAATTGCTGTGTTAAGTAACAAATATTCCTACTCTTAAAAATTCTGCTGCTGATTTTCCTTCGTCTACTACTGACTGCTAAAACTTCTTCCTCTCCTACTATGACTGTCGTTGTTTTTATTTTTGATTGGCTTGATTTCCCAAATCAAGGGATTTTTACAGCTGCTGTAACTGCTATGGCTGAAATTCGACGATCATCGTATACAGCTAGAAAGGTGGCGAGCTGCATTGACTAAAAATATGTTCTTTTCCTATCTTAGCTTAAGTGTTGTAACTATTTAAAAAAAATTATCTTTGAATTACGTAATTAATTAAATTAAGTTCTTGCATGTGATAGCGATTTGCGATTTAAGGTGATTCGACGGACGCCATTGTTGTGTCAGAGCGACATGCTATACATCGCATCGATTCGTTCCATAATTTCAGCCATTTCCGTTCATTTTTTCCGAATTTTAAGATCGCACTTCTGTTGTCATGTGACTGAAGAGTCCATGTTCCGAATTTGACAAAGAAATTAAACGTATTAAAGGCGGTGTGTCAGAGCGACATGCTATACATCGGATCGATTCGTTCCATAATTTCAGCCACTTTTCATTTTTTCCGAATTTTAAGATTGCACTTCTGTTGTCATGTGACTGAAGCGTCCATGTTCCGAATTTGACAAAGAAATTAAACGTATTAAAGGCGGGGGTTTTTCAGAGGAAAAATATTCGAGTGTAGTTTCGTGATCGGTATCGAATGCGATATTTTTCCTCTAAGAAACCCTGCTTTTATTACGTTGAATTTCTTTGTCAAATTTGGTACATGAATTCTTCAGTCTCGTGCCAACAGAAGTGCGAGCTTAAAATTCGAAAAAAATGACAAGTCGCTGAAATTATGGAACGAATTGATGCGATACATCGAAATGTAGAAACTCCCGAAGAATACGCTATGATTAAATTTACTATCGACTTTCTTAAGGTGACTTTAATTTTTAAACTATATTATATTATTTAAGCTGACTTCATTAAGGTGATTCGATGGACGCCATATCTTGTGTCAGAACGACATACGATAAATCGCATGTCGTTCTGACACAAAATATAACCTCCATCAAATCACCTTGAGATCAAGAGTGAGGTAATGCGAGGGATAAAACCATCATACGTCCTACTTCTACCTTGAACTTCCTAATCTCAAGTTATCCCGTAAGTTCATTCCTCCCAGAAAATGAACAAGCATCGATCTGTCGAACAAATTTTGCTGTAATACGAGTTTTGCTTTTCACTCTTGACAAAAAAAAAGTGCTAAAACAGTGTAGAAGCATACTTCAGCAGTCTGTTGGTGAAAAGTCTCTTCCCAAAACCCCTAAATTAATGCCAAATGAGACTAAGCGCGAAATATCGCATTCTATTTAACCAATAGAATGCGATATTTCGCGGTCAGTCTCATTTGGCTTTAATTTAGGGGTTCCGGGAAGAGACTATTCAGCTAAGGACTGCTGATGTATACCTCTACACTGTTTCAGCACTTTTTTTGCTTATAGTGAAAAGCAAGACTCGTATCACAACAAAATTTGTCCGACAGATCGATTTTTGTATGCTTCCTGGGTGGAATCACCTTAACCCAAACCCTAGTCCTAACCTAACTCCTCGTCCCAACCGAAACCCTCTTCCCCCTCCTAGTCTTGGCCCACCTAAACTCATAAGTCCCGCCTTACCAAGTCAGTCAACTGACGCCTAGCCTGTTTCGGCTAACCCCGAGGTAAATGGAACGTAGGTATGCTCTTCCTGACTCTCTCAGTCAGAAGTGGACTTTCGGCTCCCGCCGCTAGAGCTGTGGCGCGAAATTAGAATTTCAACAACTTTTTAAGGTTATTGACATTCAATTTCACGGCTCAGCTCTAGTCGCGGGAGTAGAAAGCATACTTCTGACTGAGAGTCAGGAAGAGCATACCTACGATTCATTTACCGCGGCCATACCCAACCCAACACACAATCACACATTAAAACTAGACCTAACTTCTAAAATAAACTGTGCCCACACCAATCCTCCCCTTCTCCTCTAACCCATCCCTTAATCCCAACCCAAACCCCCCACACCATACCCCTAACCCCCGCCCGCCCTAGCCTGCCCTAAGCATATCAATCCCGCATAGCTAACCTGACCTTACCTTACATAGCACAGCACACCACACACGGAGAAAACAATTTCGAGCGTGGGACCCGAAGTTGAGGTCAGATACATCTCTGAAGTTTTCGGATCACGCATCCGAAAACTTGGGGTCCAGCTGCCAAAGTTCGGGTCAGACATCTGAAGTATAAGTACTTCAGATGTGTGACTCGAACCCTTCGGCATCGGTTTTCGGATGCGTGATCCGAAAACTTCAGAGATCCATATGACCTCAACTTCGGGTATCACGCACGAAGTTTCTTTCTCCGTGCATCACACTACACCACACCATAACACAACACAACACAACCAAATGAGCCACGGTAAAAAAACTCGTTTTTTACCGCAGCTGTAACTCGGGAGCCAATCCCAAGGTCACTGACCAAGGGTACTAAGGGCACTCCACGGTGCCCGCTACCATCCACCGGGGCAGACGTGCGGCCGGGGCGGTGTCTGCAGATCGCTCCTCTAGTGCCTCCAGACGGTAAGACGTCCGCCGACCGGATGGACGACCGCGCGCCGGGCGCTCCGACGAGTGCTCGGTCGGACGACAGCGCCTCCAACACAACTTCACTCTCGGACCGAGGCCAAGGCCTCAGCCTGAGAGTGAAGTCGATACGGAGACGCTGTCATCACGGTAGAGCAGTCGACGGAGCGTCCAGCGGGTGTCCACCCGCTCGACGGACGTCGGACCGCATCCGCCGACCGGATGGACGACCGCGCGCCGGGCGCTCCGACGAGTGCTCGGTCGGACGACAGAGCCTCCAACACAACTTCACTCTCGGACCGAGGCCAAGGCCTCAGCCTGAGAGTGAAGTCGATACGGAGGCACTGTCATCACGGTAGAGCAGTCGACGGAGCGTCCAGCGGGTGTCCACCCGATCGTCGGACGTCGGACCGTAAGGGGGCACTATGACCGGAACTGACGGCGGTCGTCGTCGTTGTGCGTCACGGCCGTAAAATGCACGTCGCGGCTGAAACGGAACTTCCGGGACCTCTTTAGGCTCGGGTCAAACTTACAGTATGGAGCCCGGTTTCCAGGATCAAATTGAGCCCATCAAAATTGATCATCAGTGGAATAGTGGGCTCAATTTGATCCTAGAAACGGAGCTCCACACTGTGAGTTTGACCCGAGGACATAAGCCTATTGCACAAGTCCCAAACGGGAACCAACACGATGAGTCTAGCTCATCGTCTCGGTTCCCATTTGGTAAGTGTGCAATCAGCTCTTTTAACCTCTGCACCCTCCCTCTAAAAGGCACTTACCCTCGAGATTTTCCAGGGTGTCTAACAATGTTTTTAAAAAGAAAAAAAAAATCCCTGGCATTTCCCTGACAAAAAGAAAAACATATTTCTAATTTTTCGACACGGTTGAACTGATTAGATGTAAGTAAGGTTTTCCTGTTTTAGGATTATAATGCAATGAATAGAGCAAAATATACGGGGCCTGTTAAAGCTAATTAAGCTTCAACCTGATAGTCTCCGTGGTAACAGAGTTCTATATACATACGCATTGGAACGCTATAAGCCCGTGTGAATAAATTCATATCCACATTATTATTATGATTATTATTATTATGAAGTTGAATAGTTATTCTATAGTTCTGATTGTTGCTAAATGTACGCAACAGGGCCTAAACTTATGCGGGATATTTTTGTCTCATTTTTAAAATTTAAGATACATCACCAGAAATTCTGGAAACAATTTTGGTATCGATTCCAAAAAATCCATGTTTTTCGATTTCCCTAACGTTTCATTGACACGAAAATCGCTTGCAAAATAAAAATCCCTGACAATTCCCGGTTTTCCCGGTCGTTAGACACCCTGTTTTCTAAAAGTTGATGCTCAAGAGCTGAAGTAGGTACATTTGAATTTTTATTTTTCTTTCAAATTACTTACTCAAAAATTAACTTTCAATTATGACTTAACTCATAAGTATTTAAATTGAGAAGGTGTGAGCTGCCAAAGTTGCTGAGGCACCTCTTTAAAATAAATATCTACTACTACTATTACTACTACTGCATAAGATGTAAATGGAGAAAAAGAAGAAGAGTCAATAGTGATGTCATACGTCGTAGTGTCAGGCATGCAAGTTCGCTATACGCCAGTCAAATGTGTGTTTTTGCTTCTGTTTATACTGTTTTGTACGAAGAGGTGCGGATCAGAAGTGCACAATTCCTTTAGATGCATTAGTTAAGGAAATTGCTTAAAATCTGTTTATTAGAAAAACATAGGAGGAGAGAAAAAAAACCCGAAACATTTTTAAAATAGCATGACTACTTGCAAAAATTGAGTTAAGAATTTAAATAAACGTAAATGCAGATATTCTTAAAACGATCACTCAGATAGCTCAAGCAAAAATTTGCGTTAATGTTTTCAGCGGGAGATTCAATGATAATTTTATCCATTTAACAAATCAATATAGACATTTCTGAACGATTTTATTCTGGAATTACAAATCAAGTGGAAAGAGGATAATTACGATTTGTGCATAAAACTATGACAAAAATAAACTCGAAACGAAACATTGACTGAGAGATCAGCATCATAGCTACTTGAACTTTTGAATTGACATGATGTGTTATCAGTAGTATGAGAGAGAGAGGAGTACTGAGAATGTTTGGACCCCCTTCCCCCAACAGAAAGAATTATAAACTTTCCTCTTCCTATGAGAAATGTCTGTCTACTCCACCGGGTATGAAATAAAAACTACCACATGAAAACTCAAGTGAGGTTTTTAAAAACTCTCTGCAACGGAGCTACAGAAAATAGCTTATTTTCCCATTATTTTGGTTACTGATCTGACACATGGGGACCCGAAAAAAAAGAGAAGCGAGAAAGTTGAGATTCAGACGGAGAATTGCTAATCAGACGTCACGCACAACCGGATGACCTACCCAAAAAAATAATTATAAAAGCGACGCCTTCTGATCATCAGAACGCCAACCACTAGCGACTTGCTTTAAGGGCGGAGAAAGGAAGTGCATCCTTTGATCAAGGAAAAATGAGAAAAATTAGATCGATAGAAAGCCGCGATGACGGTAGATGGCTCTGAAAGTACTGTTGTAAACTTGACAACTGATTGGTGAAGAGGTCATACTACCCACTACTGTTTAGGACAAAAAGTTCCCTCGATTCCAAAAGCAAGTAACAACAACTGCCCTGATGAGGCTACTGAGAGATGGGACTGCTAGAGAGCCGAAGCGAATCCTACCAAGAAAAGACGCGAGGAAAATAGGACAAAGATTCGGAGGAAGTACGATGACTGTCACTGAAAGAAAAGTTGGGTTTTTGCATTTTACAAAAAGCTCAGGGCGATAATGAGCCAGAGCCACCTGGTGATTGCAAGTTGTAGTTTCTGCAATCCAGGATAAACATCCCTCACCTACCCCACCAATACGAATAGCAAAAAACCCTTCTGATAAAAAATGTTTTTATCTCTGAATCCTACGTTGTTTGAGTACATACAGAGGGATGCTACATTGTATAACTACAGCACTCCGATGTCAGTCAGGATCCAAACACAACACGAGCAGTTATGCATAATAACAAGCTTCAGTAAATCCGTAAGCAATCAAATAAATACCGGTTCTAGTTGGTGTAAAAGTAAATGGAGGGAAATACAATATAGAATTCTAAATAAAAAAAACATAGAAAAAAATAAAATAAAATATAAATGGACTACATTTTGCAATTTGGAACTGTAAATTCTGACCCGGTTTAAAAGCAACGTATGTGCCATTAGTTTCCCTATGCACATAAGTGTTTTTTCAGCTGAGCCAGAATTTATAGTTCCAAATTGCAAAATGCAGTCCAAATATGCCCCACTTAAAGTGAGTCAGCTCTTGAGATCACTGCTAATTTTGTATGTTTTACGTCTTTAAAGCTTTCCGGTTTTTAAAACTCCTTGCGATTCAGTAGTTAGCTTTTGCGCATTCTTACGTTACAAGTTCAATTACTCTTACTGACTGTTTCGTCTCTGCCCGCACACAGTGCGGCGATTTCGGCCAGACAATAAGAGCAACAACCGCCATTAGAAGTACAGTTTTTTGCACGTTTCACAAGATTAGAAAAAATAAAAATAAGCAGTTTTCGCATGAGCTGATTCAGTTATGAAGCATGAATACAAAAATACCCACACGCTCAATATATTCTGTTTATATTCATGGTTTTTTTTTGTTATTGTTTTTTTTTTTAAGCGCTAACATTGATGGTTCCGAGAGCCTGCAAGACTCAGACGCCACAATCCTTAAGGAGGGTGTCTCAATGTGCCAGAAATGCGAAATCAATTTAGAAGAGAAGAACTATTCTTATCTAATTTATGTTGATGGTGAATGCCCTAATGACACTTACTTACCTGAGTAAATATAAATAAACACTTATACTGTGGCCCAAATACTAGTGAGTAACAGGATGATAGAATGTAGCTGGGTCCACACTATCCTACGGGGAAATCAAGGCAAATCAGCAGTAAAACCTTTATCACCTTTTCATCCTTTTATCGAGGATTTCATTCAGTAAAATATTAAGTTAATTTCAAAATTTCATTTTGATGTTATTATTTAACTTTTAATTTTTGCATATGAGAAAATTTGAGCTTTTTAAACTAACCATATAAAGATATTGGAAAATAAACATATATATTGATTCGTATACATTGCTAAATAGTATTTCTATGCATCTACCTGAGCTGATAACTCTCCCGCCTTCTTCTTGCACTGATACTCATTAGAGTTCTTTTGGTGACTTTCGTGCTAGTTTTTTTAATTTTAAGCCTTGATTTCCCCGCAGGATATCTTACCTAATTACTCTCATTGGCTGTTTCGTCTCTGCCCGCACACAGTGCGGCGATTTCGGCCTGCCAATGAGAATAATACCTAAACTTATACATTGCATATCTAAAGACGGGACGATTTGTATAATTTAAAACATGTCATTATTCAATGAGAAAACGCACTTGGCAGCATCACAGACACACCGAGGGTCTCCCAAAAAGGTAAGTAAATGCAATGGCAAAGGTGAGGGTAAGTAAATGCAGTGGCAAGTGTGAATTATCGACTATCGGCATTCACCCATTTTAGGCTATGGTTATAAGTATCTATGATTGAAGGGTTCGCAACACTCTTAATCGATACTTTTCATGGGTTTAAATAGCATATTAATCGATTCATCACAGTGAACGACTCGCTATTTGCCACTGCAGGGTGAGTGGTGCGGCTGACGTAAATGCCTCACCCCCTAAAACTTAATTCCTATAGTAAAATGACAAGCGAAGTTTTTGAAATACCGATTTGTAGAAGTCGAGATGGAAGAAAAAAGTCCGATGTGTTAGCAACGATGGTGATGATGAATTTCTCAACAAAAATCATTTATTCGCATGCACTTAACTTAAAAAATTATACTTACAAAATTCTGTAGTACAGACAAACATACTAGAACTGGTGAAAGAAGAGAGGATACAAAAGTCACATCAGTCTGAATACATCAATCATCAGTTGGCCTATTGGTTAGCATGTAAATATCTGTTGAATGGTGCAATTTTAGGATGTGACTTTTGTCTCTTCTCTTCTTTCCCCAGTTCTACCTTACAGTAGTTCTCTAATGCTTTACAGATACTGCCACCTACTTGCAGAAATGAGCCGATCAACCGGGATTTTAAAAGAAAAAAAAAATGAGAATTCTAGCCGAGAGATTGGAGCATTTTCAGACTTGAATGCTTCGTTGCAAACTGCCTCTACCTGAGAGAATTTGAGGTGATAGAATACGCCTTTTTGAAGGTATGAATCAAATCACTACGCGACGTACTTTCTCTTCAAAATTTCACGAAAGAAAACAGATCACTCGATGGAAAGTCCGGAAATCAAGCCTTAAACTACATAAATAAAACAATTAGATTGGTTGAATGGCAAGAATTAAAATTACGCCTGTTTTATAAACTAATTTTCATTTGACCTATGTTAGAAGCACTTGTTATTTTTTCATTCAAGAATTGATATTCGAACTTCCCGTTGTGCGAATAATTTTCCTGCGTACGATTTTGAAGAGGGCACATGTCTGGCGGTCATGTCTTAAGCGGGCGGTAATGAGTGGTTGTTTGGACGTCTTGAGTGATTTTTGATTATGTTTTCTCCTTTGGTTGACATTAAATTGTTAGCAACGGGAAATATTAAAATGCTTTCTCGACATATCTAAAGGATAGAAATACACGCACGATCTTTCGGCTCTTTGCTGCAGACTTCATTACAAAGAGATAAACCTAAAATGTATGACATTTATTTTTTTTTGTTTTTTAGTTTTTTTTGTTTTTGTTTTTTGTTTTTTTTGTTTTTTTTGTTTTTTTTTGTTTTTTTTGTTTTTTTTGTTTTTTTTGTTTTTTTGTTTTTTTTTGTTTTTTTTTGTTTTTTTGTTTTGTTTTTTTGTTTTTTTGTTTTTTTTGTTTTTTTTGTTTTTTTTGTTTTTTTTTGTTTTTTTGTTTTTTTTTTTTTTTTTTTTTTGTTTTGTTTTTTTTGTTTTTTTTTTTTTTTTTTGTTTTTTTTGTTTTTTTGTTTTTTTTTTTTTTTTTTTCTTTTTTTTCTTTCATTTCTTGTATTTTTGGTTTTTTTCTTGCTCTCTTTGTTTAATCCATATTTTAGTTTTTCTCTCATTGATCATGTTTTTTTTATCTTCTTCTTTTCAGCCTCTTTGTACACAATAAGCGTACACTTTCAAATGATAACATCTAAAACAAAACTTCCGCATCGTCAAATAGACTCGAAAGTAATTCGATGTTCTAATTTGCCAGTTCAGCATCAGCGAATGACTTTCGTGCAAAAATACGATACGGAAGTTTTTAACAATGCTTTTCCCTTAAAGGTCTTCATTTGGTTGAAGGAATTTGCTCCGGCATATTCACTTCACTTATTGGGTTCCACGCCGTGTTCATCCGCACCACTAACCATCCAAATCTTCTGCAGAGGCCATCTTCTTCTCCTTCTCCCATCTTGAGTGTGCTACTCGGGTATTTTTCTGTATCCATCGTTGAAATTTGTTGGAGCGAAGTTACAGTCCCGGTTAAGAATAACTAGCGCATTTGAGTAAAGGTGCTTCTGACAGAGATACATTTTTACGGGCTCCAAAAGCTCTCCACTCCTGCCGTCGGATCCATCGACGAATTCTTAGGCTTTCTATATCAGCGTGACATTTGATAAACTCACCGAATCGGTGGCTCTGCAACAAATATTTTTCAAGTGAAACGCTCATAATGACATGTAATCCACGGCGAAGAACGCCGGCCTTGCTCGGATGACGAAAAGGTCCATGGACGTTGAAAAGTATTGGTCGATCCGCAATTTCTCCATGTGACTAATTTGTGGAGTCGCTAAAATTTTAGACATGGGTAAGCGAGCAGATGTTATTTGTCTGAAAAAATTGGATTCGTCGTGATTCCAACTCTTCGTGCTACGTTGATTTGATCAGCGGTCCATGCGTCACCAGCCGTTGCTAAAGCCCATGTTGGGGCTACGCTACGAGGGCTCTTTGCAGTCCACTTGCTTATTCCTTAAAAGAAAAGGAAAAGGCCGCAACCCTCAGCTTGCCTGTGAAAAACAGAAAAACGCCACAATTCTAAGTCAGCTTGCCTATTGACAGGGAGAGGCTGCTTCAATTAAGGGACCAGCATGCCTGTCAACGGGGAGAGGCTGGCTTAGCGTATTATGCCGATAAATTTCTGTCGTTCTGTGTTGATTTCATCAATGTTCCGTGCGTCACCAGCCGTTGCTGCAGCCCATGTTAGGACAATGTTTACGAGGGCTCTTTGCAGTTCACTTGCTTGTTCCTTCAAAGGAAAAAATAAAGGCCACAACACTTGGCTTGCCTGTGAAAAACAGAGAGTGGCCACAATTCTAAACCAGCTTGCCTGTTAACAGGGAGAGGCTGCTTCAATTAAGGGACCAGCATGCCTGTCAACGGGAAGAGGCTGGCTTGGCGCACAATGCTCACAGGCTTCAGGGCGATTATGTCTTCAAGGGCGCTTCTTGAAATTGCGAGGAGGAAGGAAAACAGGATCAATTCCATGGACGTTGACGAATGTTAAAGGACGCGCGGAGCATTTTTTCCGAGCGATGAAATTATGGTATCGGTGAAACTGCGACATCAATGAAATTTTTGTCGAAAGTCAGCAAGCTGACGTTCGATTCCGGGAAAAATTCAGATTTATTGTGCTGTATTGATTTGATCAGCGGTTCGTGCGTCATTGGACGTGGCTACAGCCCAAACGGCTAAAATCTCGGGCCTAGAAAGACTAAAATTCGTGGACTAGTTGAATTTTTCAGCGCACAGAGTGGAAAAGTGCGAAATTTCAATTTTGAAATTGACGTACGCAGGGCAGCAATCCGACCGTAAGTATTCCAAGATTTTTTATTACGGACGTTGCTTCTGTTGCCGAGAGAGGAAAACAAAATGAGATTAGCAATCTTGCAAATCTTGATTGCGACTCCGGTATAATCAGGCATCGAGAACGAAATCTCTGCGTCGTAGGTGGTTCAGCGAATATTGGGTATTGCATCACTGTATCAGAGATAAGGACTGCGACGAAGGTAGTGTCTCCAGACTTGAATGCCTCTAGAAATGCGCGATCAACAATTTGATGAAATCAGAAACCTCTTGAGATGAAGTTCGGGGCCTGTCTCGCCTCCTTTCCGGATTCCGTGATTTTGAACAGTCACGAGAAAAATCAACGAAGTTGAATCAGCATGAACCGTTTGGAGCGTCTGCAACATCGTATGGATACTTCCAACAATGCACCATCGAACGCCAAGATGCGCCAACTGCCTCACCAACGAGGTTACGTCAGCGTGGACCGTTTGGAGCGCCTGCAAAGTCTTACGAATACTTCAAGCATTGCATCATCGAACGCAAGGATGCGCCGATTGCTTACATGGCGCTCGATCAACGCCATTTCCGGCGAGGGCTGCTATCTCATCAGGATATTTTCACCAACTCGTGAATTGTTCGCCACCTCAATGATTTACCGCGGCTGTTTGACTTTGACTTGAAAAGAATTTCACTTGATTAAGGAGGAATTTCAGCCAACTAGAGATCAGAATATGTCCTTGTAATTTTCACATGAATTTTGTATGAAACGAAAGTCGTAAGTGTGAGGATGAATGTGATTTGAGGACCATTCGTTCTAAGAGTTCGGAGACGGAAAATATCTTCTTCGGGATACATTCATTGACCAAATCGAATCCAGTTGCCTTCTTTGAATGAAAATTCAACTAATGGTTGGAACGAAATCCGGTCGAAACTCCCGTGAGCACACGTCAAGAGATGGGAAAAGGGCTGGAAACGTTGCGACGATAGGGATGTTTGGCATGAAACCCACGGACCGAGAAAAAACGACACTTATTTAAATTCAATTTACAACACTGCCATAGTAAGGAAAATAGCCGCATGACCATCCAAACGTCACCACTCTTTCCCCTATTAAACATTCATTTTCAGGAAACGTTATCAATATTTTTCTTTAACATTTTCAAAAACAGTAGATTAAGTTGCGAATGAAATTTCCTGAGGATTGGGAAGAAAAATATCCACTAGTTTCCTTGAAAACTGGTAGTTTATCGGAGGAGATTTGGCGACGTCCGAAGGCTCATACGACGTAATCTTTAGCAAGGCAGAACAGTGAAGCTGCAGACAGCCCCTGCAGGCTATAGGCATTTATACATTTCAAAGTCACAAGTACACGAGATTTGTACTTGATTTTGGAAACACGAACTAGGTACTATTTCTGGCTTATTTCAAAGACAACGTACGTCGTGCCATTAGTTCTATTGTCTAGATAGGTGCTTTAACAAAAGATTTAGAGTTATTGGTACTAAGTAACTGCAGTCAAAAATAATAAACATAAATAGGGCCGACGTTTCCTTCCAAAAATTAATTTTAGCAGTTTTTTTAAGCGCGCGGTAGAAACATATCAAGTGTTGTTTGAGCTAAAACGCTATGGTTGTCTTGAAAACGATCAAAATCGCTTACTGTATTGTTTGTCAGAGGGCATCTTTGATTTGTGGCTTATGCTGCTGTACTTGCTGTTTTTTTTTTGCCATAAAATGTAGAGTTACAGAGAGAGCCGGAAAGACATGTTTTCTTTCCGGGAAAAAATTGATTTTTCTTAAATAATACAGGAAGCAATTTTGGTCATTATATGACTAATACCATACCCATAGCTCAGTCTGAACTCGAAACATTTCTTACATAAATTACGTCTAAAAAATGATCAAATTTAATTGGACTGCATTTTGCAATTTGGAGCTATAAATTCTGGCTCATCTGAAAAAACAATTATGAGCATTGGGAAACTAATGGCACGCACGTTGTTTTTAAACCGGGCCGGAATTTATGGCTCCTGATTGCAAAATGTAGTCCAATTTAGGTATGTACTGTGCTATGCTGCGACTACTTTTGACCAAATTTCGGCAAATCTTGATTCATGGGTATTATAAATCAAAAGTAAAATTTGAAAAAAAGGCCAGCTATTTGACAAAAAAAATTAAATGAAATAAAAGTTGATTAAAAGCTGGAGTGAGTAACCCTTAAACACTGAAGATAGGAAAATCAGCTTACAATTATAAACACAGTTATCAACCTTTCCTGAATTCGCGAAAAACTGAACGTACAACATGCGCTACTTGATGTACAACATTAACGCATCAAGTAGAGGAACGCATCGAGTAGAGGAAATACAACTTTTCGCAAGTTCTCATTGATTATTCAGTTAAAATCATATATTATAAACATTCCACACACATTTTAAAATTATAAACACATTTAGTTTCAGTAATGCTACAGTCGAAAGAAATTCATCATCACCATACGAAACATGTTTGAACGTTGCCATTTTCATTACTTGCCTGCCATCTACTCAACTTTCTCAGAGAAAATACTAAATACAGCTGCGATGTTAGCATTATTCGCGAAAAACTTAACGAGGAAGATTAGGCGTCTACGTCACTGTCATGTCAGGCCTGCCATGATCAGCGCAAGACTTAAAAAAATTGAGAGTCTATTCATGCTCAATGTCAGTTACATTACGATTACCGACAACGGTAATGTTACACAATTATATGATTAGAATAATTTTCTTGCAGACTGAGTTGCAAGAATTTTTGACAGCGAGGCGTCAATTTACTGAAAGAGTTGCTCGCACCGAGAGGATCCTGACAAACATTAGAGTTTCTATACATGGGTGGGAGTGGGAACATTTTGCGGGGGGGGGGGGGGGGCAAAAAAAACACCTCGTCAGGGAAAGTAAGGGGACATTAAAAAACACCCCGTGAAGAAGGATTGGTGGGACCACTCCGCAGTTCTAAAGAGGAGCTGAGAGGATTGCTCAAACCGTAAAGGGGATACGGGGGGCCTCCCCCGCAAGATTTTGAAAAATAGAGTCGTCTCAGGAGCAATTCTGAGCTGTTCTTACTGTCAAATTACACTGCACCTGATATTATATAAGTTCCGCTCATGCTTTTACGACTTCTAGGAAACGGAAACGCCTTCCGAATTGAGAACGAGGAGAACAGGGAAGGAGTGACTCAGATTTAAAAGTCGAGAAAACTAACGATATTAACGAAAAAACACAAAACTCTACCCTCTGTCAAATCGACAGCCAATCTATGCTCAGATTCCCAAGCTTAAAAGTCATGTTCAAAATTAAGGATGTCTAGTGTTCTTCCTTGAAGAACTTGATCCATATAAAATTTACTCTAAAATAATTTTTCTCGCCAATTAAGTTCAAACTTCATATTAAACTAAGTGAGTTCCAAACACAAGAAACCTCGCAAATTGTCTAGTTTCACGATGCAATTTTGTAGAACTAAGTTTGAAATAGAATTCCTGCTTCACATTAAATGATTGAGAGAACAAAAGCGCCGACGCCGATGACACGAAGTACTTCATAAAAACCTAGAAAACTTTGAGCGTGTGAAAACGCGTGACCAAAAGTTAAAGGCAGCTGAAACCAAAGGCGGCTAGCGAGTCAAAATATCACCAAGGAATGTCCCTGTCTATAATAAAAGATAAGAGGGGGGAAATGCTGATTTTTCTAAATTTGTTAACTCATTTTTCCTTGATAAAAGGATGGACTTAGCCATTTTACTAATATTTCCATCCCAAATCATAAATTGGGTTGAGGCGATAACACGACAGTTGATCGAAATCAGAACCATCCAAGTGATCAAAGATAGAAGCTTTTATCTTCTCTTTGTTTTAAAAAACAATATGAAACGTTCCGATCCCTTCTCCATTGGCGACCTTGAATGATACTACTTCGGGTTTTTTTCCAGCTTCTTTGAGCTTCATGATGTTTAAGTTCAATTTTTTTAAGTTTGACAATATTCCGCTTCTCTATGCTATCCTTAAACTCATACATTGAAATCCGGGGCGTGAACGTCCATTTAGCACCAGGGCGCAAATCGGTGTGATACAACTATTCCTCAGTAACGAATTTTACAGTCTTAAGGAGAGTTCATACTTAATTTCGTAAAGCCTAGTGGGGGGGGGGGGGATGAGCTTGCGTTACGCTGTGTTACAAGGAGGAAGGGGGTCAGTGCCAGCGTTACCGAACCCTCTCTGTTGGGTAAAAATACAGAAAATCCGAACTGCATCATTCTCAATTCTTCATGGTTATTTTTGTCACACTATCTTTGCAAAGAATTCAGTAATCCAGCTACATATTCAACAGTCTCCCACATTTTCTGAGATATTAAAGGGGAGGGAAGTCTGATAAGAATTACGTAATGATTGAGGGGGTCCGTGGTTGCGTTATGAAGCATTACAGGGGGAGGGGGCGGGTCTTAAATGCCGGAAAAGTGCGTTACGTTACTTAATGAACGCCCCCTATAATACGACTCAAGATCATTGGTTGAAAAGTTTCAAGTGAGCTATGATCTCTTAAATCAATTTAAACTGATTGAGTTAATTTTTTTTCTTTAAAAAAAAGAAAGGCATTCCACATTAAAGTTGGAAATCTGTTACCTACATGAGCGATTAACTTTACCTATTCTTACTAAAATAAATTGTTCATGTAAATTTTTCTATCGCGTTGTTAAATTAGCAAAATTTAAAGTGACAAAATCAAACTTATCGTTATATTGATCTAAACTAGCAGATACACGTGTTCAGGAAATATGCGTGGTGCTAAGAGACTCTTCGATGGACAGTACAAGAAGCAAATAAACATGAACTGAAAGTCTAAAAAGGTCGTCATCGGTCAAGATCCAGAAAAATGGCGAACCCAAGAAATTGTCTCGAACTTTAATCTATGATAATGAATTTCTTGAAGAGGGTGGCGGACGACTCAAAAGTTCGAAAAAACTTAAAAATTCTCGAGAATGAAAATAATTGTGACGATTTGGAGGAGCGATATTTCAGTCACCTAATTCATTCTCCATGACTTGTTACATGGATATCACGAGAGTATGCGGCTTGAAAGATGGGTTGCTTTTAAAAACTATGACATTCATTTTTAATTAAACCGCTCCTTGAAGGGACCAATATTTCCAGGAAATAAAGTGCCGGGAACGGAAAGTAAGTAGAGGGAAAATTCTAGCAAACGTTTCTGGGAACGTTCACAGTAGCCTGGAGAATTTGCACGAAAACATTTTATCGCTTTAACTGAGAGAATGCTTATTATGAGCCGGGCTCATAGCATTTTTTAAAAAAAATTTATTGTATGGGAAATTGTTGAAAACAAGTTTTAAAAGTGAAACAATGCAACGCTTTGAGAAGTCATCAGGAGGCAATTCCCATTTACTTAAACACAATGATTTTAGCAGATTGGGTCATTTGATTATCATATCTCTTCCAACAACTCTTCAAATTAAAATACAAAGGTATTCTCGTTCTCAGTTCGGTCAGTATAGTTTCATCTTGCACATGAGATTTATCAAATTTTCGATACCTGCAAATTCTCCACTACAGGTAAGATAAAAGGGGGTAGAGTCTCAGAGTATGAAGGACAGGGCCGCCAAAACACAAAATGGGCCCGGGACAAATTGAAGTGACGGGCCACTTGGGGGGATTCCCCCAATAAATTTTTGAAATTGAGGGTAAAATAAATGCAATTTTGAACTTTCTCAATGTAAATTATTTCAAACCATTTCGATAGCGCTGATTGCCGAACGTACCAAACAAGAATTAAGAGAATAGATGGATCAGAAGGGCTCGTAAAACTGCGAGTGAGGTCCTCAAACTTGGTCAATACGTAAAAATTGTTCTTATACTCAAAAGGTCCGGGGACGGATGAACCTGATGCTCCCGTCCCTCACAAATTTTAAAGCCACTGGAACCACTTTGACCCCGGGCCCTAATATTAGAGACCCGTTTACCTTCCCCCTGCCCCCTTCTGGGCGGCCCTGAGTAAGAGTACATAAAGTAACAGTAGAATTCGCAGAAGTAGTAGTAGTGATAGTAATAGTAGTAGTTGTAAAAAAATTGTGCATAATTATGTGAAAATCAATCTCCGAATAAGTAGACAAATTCAATGAGAGGTTTTAAAAACGATTTTTTTGAGGGCTGCATCCGACTTAGAACCTATTTGAACCGATTATTTTCTAAATCACGTGAGCGCCAACCTCTATTTTAGTGGTAGAGTGGTTGTTTTCTCTTTGTTTCCTCTGATGTAATCAATCAAGTCAGATTTCAAAATAGCCTTCTACAGGAGCACTCATTTTTTGGAATTCGAAGATTGTCAACAAAGCGAAATAAAACGGGTTTTCTTGTTTTTCTTGCATTCGCAATGTTGGCGCTTGCGTGATTTGGAAAGTAATTGGTTCATTGCCTCCCGCGTTCAAAAGTAGAAGATTCAAGAAGCTGCAAACCTACTTCTACCGCGTGACGCACGTGACTTTTTCAATTTAATTCAAGTCGGGGCGATAGTGAGTCGTCGCTTTTTTCCCTTAGGACACAATTGAGGACACCGCACCAAGAACAGCCTATAGGCGTATAGGTCGTTATCACGCCCATCTGCTTTTCGGATTCTACGTACCCTGGACTATGCTGTGGTAGCGATAGAATATAGATAGGTAACGGCTCGAGGTCGAAAAACTTTGTTTTTTTTCGAGTTAAGTCAGGCCTCTGGATCGATGGGTGCAAGAACGACCTATAAACGGGCCTATAAGCTAAGGGCCTATAAGGTGCTAGTTACCCCTTTCTTTACTCACTATCGATATTCTTTCATTTTGCGTTAATGATTTATACTTCATATTGCCACCAAAGTGACTGTTGGGCGTAATAATGGCCTATAAGCCGCTTTTTTAAATTAAATACATTAGAGTGTAAACCCAAAATGTATCGCAAAATCTACCCGGCATCCTTCAATAGAAGGGTTAGGTCACCCAAAAACACCAAAACAGGGTACCTGCATAGAAAAGTCTGCGCAGTACATCAAAAACAAAACTTTAAATGCGTTTTTCTCAAAACGCGGTTTCCAGTCATAGGCTGTTCTTGGTGCGGTGTCCTCAATTGTGACATTTATAACTACGGGACGCAAGTCGGATGCAGATTTTTCATAAAAGTAAAATTTGGTGCCTTAGTAAAGGGTGAGAGGTGCATTCGGCCCCAGAAAAGTTCCGTTTGACCCGCGTTCCGTCCGGCTCCCCGGAACGGAACCCGGGCCTTTCGCCGAAACGTGCAAATCACGGCAATGACGCCCAACCCAACGGCCGGAGGCCAGCGCCGGCGGGAGTTCGATCCGTAGACTATGCCTCACGACGGCAGGTCTGCCAAGAGTGGATGATAGACAAGGAAAATGGCCTCCCAGATCACCATCATAAAGAGCGCTCGTTGCATCAATAGGTTAAGACCGCACTCCCGTCAAAATGAAGTCATCGCTGACCACACAATGATGGGAGTTTCTGATCGTAACCTGATGGTGCGACGAGAGCCAGGTGAAGCCTCGCGGTTTGTCAGACCGTCAGATGGGCAGTACAGGTCGTACGATCTCTCGAAAGCTTTTTCCGGGGAAAAAGCGATCGACAAATCGTTCGACCGACTGCCCACCCGACCGTCAAACAAACCACACGCAATCACCGTTTGTTTGACCGTTAGATGGGCAGTATAGGTCGAACAATCTCTCGAAAGCTTTTTCCGGGGAAAAAGCGATCGACAAATCGTTCGACCGACTGCCCACCCGACCGTCAAACAAACCACACGCAATCACCGTTTGTTTGACCGTTAGATGGGCAGTATAGGTCGAACAATCTCTCGAAAGCTTTTTCCGGGGAAAAAGCGATCGACAAATCGTTCGACCGACTGCCCACCCGACCGTCAAACAAACCACACTCAATCACCGTTTGTTTGACCGTCAGATGGACAGTATAGGTCGAACGATCTCTCGAAAGCTTTTTCCGGGGAAAAAGCGATCGACAAATCGTTCGACCGACTGCCCACCCGACCGTCAAACAAACCACACGCAATCACCGTTTGTTTGACCGTTAGATGGGCAGTATAGGTCGTACGATCTCTCGAAAGCTCTTTCCGGAGAAAAAGCGATCGACAAATCGTTCGACCGACTGCCCACCCGACCGTCAAACAAACCACATGCCCCGTCACCCTCAGTCCCGGTTTCCCACCACCCCCCCCCCTTCCAAGACAACATCCTCGCGGGAGGGATCAACATTCACCCACTCCTGATCTCAATAAAGTCATATTTTTGTGCTTAAAATTTCGTGAAAAACACAATAGTGCCACATGTTTTCTCTGAAATCCATTCCGAAGCCTAAAAAACTGTCCAAGTTCAGTCCGTATTGGAGGGGATACCCCTCGCAACAATGAGAGTCCACCTCCGTATCCAAGCAAATTTTCCATGCAAAGATAGGGAGCAAATGCATCAGCAGGATTGCCGTGGTGCCGACTTTGAGTCCCCACACAAAGTGGCAACTCTGCTAATGTACGTGCTTCTATCTTTGCATGGAAAAGACTGGATGTAGAGGTGAATTCGCAACGTTGCGTGGGATACCCCCTCCATTACGGCCTCAACTTTGAGA
Source organism: Bemisia tabaci (assembly GCF_918797505.1). Classification (NCBI taxonomy): domain Eukaryota; kingdom Metazoa; phylum Arthropoda; class Insecta; order Hemiptera; family Aleyrodidae; genus Bemisia; species Bemisia tabaci. The sequence continues at coordinate 34,268,633 of NC_092798.1, read as the reverse complement.
GCTTCTTTTGAGCTTAAGAATCGATTTCAGGGAAAATCAGTGGCACCATTGTGATTCTCACGAAATTTGAAGTTAGAAAAAGTACTAAAGCTGATTCGATGGACGCCATTTTTAGTGTCAGAGCGGCTTGCGATATATCGCATCGATTCGTTTCATAATATCAGCTACTTGTCTTTTTTTTCAAATTTTGAGATCGCACCTCAGTTGTCATGAGACAGAAAAATTCTCGTACCAAATTTGACAAAGAAATTTAACTTAAGAAAGTTGTGATTTTTTTTAGAGGAATATCGGATTCGATACGGATATCGGAACTGCACTTGAATGTAATATTTTTCCTCTAATAATACCACGTCTTTATTGAGTTGAATTTCTTTTTCAAAGGTGCAGGAATTCTTCAGTCCCATGACAACTAAAGTGCTATCTCAAAATTCGAAAAAATAACAAGTAGCTGAAATTATGGAACGAATCGATGCGATTATCGCACGTCGCTCAGACACAAAAATGGCGTCCGTCGAATCACCTTAAATCGCTATCACATGCAAGAACTTAATTAAATTAATTATGTAATTCAAAGATAATTTTTTTTTAAATAGTTACAACACTTAAGCTAAGATAAGAAAATAAAAGAAAGTGAAAAGAAAGAATCAAAGTCAAGAACGATTTAATTTTGTGAGGTGCAAATTGCTATTAGTGAGGAAAGTGAATAGGAAAGGTAAAGAATGACAAATATTGAAAAGAGAAACTCTCAAATCGTGCTCAAATCTACCTGTAAAAGCAAGAAAAAGGAAAAGGGGAAAAGGTGAGGGGGAGGGAGAGGGAATGAGAAGTATGAAACGCTTCTTATCAACTCAGTGAGGACTAGCAGGACGGACGGTTGAGCTAACCAATGTGTTATCGGCAAACGATAAAAGAAGGATTCGACGAGGAAGGATGTATGGTCGCCAGTCTGGAACCACTGGCTGAAATCTGCGGATCTGGAACCACTGGCTGAAATCTGAATCACAGGCGTTGTCATATTTCCTTCAATAAAAGACGGAATTCACTGGGAAAATTCGGAATATTTTTCCTCCAATTTTCCAGACAATTTTGTTCGCAATTTACTCTAAAATATCTGAAAATTTCAAGGAAAAATATGCATAACGTCCTTCAAAAATCCATGTTTTATTCGGGGAAATTTGGCAACTCTCGAATTATCATGCTACGTTAGTCCTTAGCACGTCAGTTTTGATGCACCGATATGAAGTTAGAGAATCAATAATCTGATTGAGATATATTTCGTGTGGCCTTATCTCCTTGGATATGGACAAATTTTTCTGACAAAAGTTACTTTTCCTTGTAACAGCAAGTTATAATTATTCAAACGGGCAGGGCAAAAGGTGTCCCTCAACCTTAGAATCATCAATTTCAACATGATTTAAAAGTTACAACAACTCGAAATTTTCTAGGGAGTCATTTGGGCTGGGACAAGGGAGTAAAAAGAACCCCCTCCCCCCTTCATCTATCCTTCTTTTTCTCTCCAATTTCACCTGATGAGCCTAGTCGACGAAAGAGGACACTCAAAAAATAAGATTTAAAAATGAAAAACAGGTAAGTAATAATAAGTAAATAAAAAACCTAAGGTTTTTCTCTACCAATGCTTATAGAAACCATCTCATGATTTTTCCTGTCTTTATATTAAGCACGCCGGTCATGACAATCCATCAGAAGGGGCGGAGGGGGGCGCTCCTTGCGTTCTTCTCTAAGTTTCCGAGATAATAACTATCACAGTAGACGGGAGGAAGGAGGAGGGGGAGGGAGAGAGGGAGAGAGAGAGAAAGCGAGGGTTTGACTGAAGAAGCCGCAATCGTGCAGACTACCTGCTATGAAGAAAACTCAGATTCTAGAAGAGCAATAAGTGATAATGTTGAAAAACAGAAAATCGACTGAAATCGTTCCGTGCGGCTTCAGGATTCTGAGAAAAAGGGTTCTCTGCCCGAAAAACCTGACAGGAGACACAAGCCGTGAGGGCTCGCATCCGGTCCCAAGGCGTCAGTTTTCGTCGCCGATTTCTTATCTTGTCCGTTTGGCTTCACTCATTCACTTCAGGCAAACCACAGGGGGAAGGGGAGAGACCCCACAGCGTGTTGGAATCGGGCGGGAGAAAATCGCCCGGCAAGCACAAGATAAGCGAGAGGGAAAAAAGGCGGGAGAACTCACCGCCGCTCCTCTGACGTAAGGACGATCCGAGATTTTCGAGTGAGCCCCGGAGAGTATGGATTTTCATGTAAAACAGGGCTCACGTGGAAATTCAGTTACACTTTTTGGTCAAAAGACCGACGAATTGGACTTCTTTATGCAATTAGGATGTACAATTTCAGGCTCATCTGTAAAAACACGTAAGTGCATAGGGAAAGTAATGACACATACGTTGTTCTGAGACATTGCTAGAAATGATAGTTCCGAATGGCAAAATGTAATTCAATTGAGAGATTGAAAAGAACAACAATCGACACATTTTGCTCGGCGTTAGGAAAACCGGAAATAGCGCCCCAAGTGCAACAGGACAGAAAAATCAAAACAACGCTGCAGCAGCCTTTGAAACTTTGGCAAGAGGGGTTGAAAGGTCTTCCAACTTTCGAAAATACTAAATTAGGATCATTTGGAGGATACTTATTGAGTACAAGATTGATACAAGTCTCAATTTTCAACTAACGACGTGGAAACATTTCACAGAACTGTATTCTCACAATGAGCAGCATTTTTGAATTACTAAAACTGTAGCGAAACTTCTCTGTCTCAATGAAATTGCTCAAATTTTACACGGGATTTGCTCATGTTGGAAAAGTAATCCCTTGAAAATCTGCGAAAAGGAAAGTTGGTGGGGGGGGGGGGGGGGGCAAGCAAGGGCTTGTACGATTGGGTTGAAATGATAAGTTCCAGTTAGACACTTCAAAATGCAAAAAGAAAGATGAGGAATAAAAGGAAAGCTCGAGATGACAAAAACAAAAAATTCCAATTCAACGACTCAACCTTCCACGATAGATTTTTAGCTCACATTGATCATACGTGGAGCCCTCAAGTAATAATGAACGATTTAGTCAACCAATGAAGTAACATAAGGAGAGGCTGCAATAACATAAAAAACCGGGATGTTTCGAAATAATAGCAATTTCATTTCCGACCGGAAAAAAAAACCAAAAAGGAGTCGTCGATTTCTCTCCAATCAACATATTTCCTACACTTTTCAAAGCAGACAAAACTTGCCCGAAATTATCATCTGAAGGTACAAATGTAAGACACAATGTGAATGAAAAATTCATATTATTTTCATCGAACAACCTAGGAATTCTCAGATGAGGGAAAGGTAGCGTGGTAAGTCTATATTGGTAACCTGAAATGAGAGGGAACAAAAATATTCATGGAAGGGCTCGGAGGACAAGGCTCATTCAGTACAGTTTTTGAAAAAATTGAGATATTCATACTCATCTAAATCTAATTTGAGAGTAGGCATATTCTTATAAAATTCACAACTAAAATCCAACTTTAATGCATCAAAAAGTGAGTTTGAACTTCCTTTCCACCATTAGGCCCCAAGAAATTTTGAAACTATAAACACATATTTCTTGGAATAGAAAAAATTCAAAAAATTTCTGTGCGCCTTGTCCTCCAAGCCTCTCCATTTAAAAACTTGGAAACATTTCCTTTCAGTGGGTTGTGAGTATGAGAGAAGAGGAATGACTAGGTAAAGTGAGAAAGAAACAGGAAAATCACAAGGGTAGATCACATGACAAGTAATACATATTTACACCTTAGTTGGGCAGAATTTAAATCAGAAGTAAGTAAATTATCTCAAACCTCGATCACAGACCAAACCGTGATAAACAGAAGCAGTAGTAGCCAAAATTTCCCATCGAGAGAGCCCATCACAAGATTCAGATCCGCGTGAAGTTGAAAAGCTTCGCTTTGACCGAGGGAACCGACGCGAAATGTCCACATCTCCAAACGAAATCACACCACGACAAACCGAATTTCCGCAGGATTTAATTGCACGACGATATACAAAACAACGCAGACGAAATCACACCACGACTAACCGAATTTCCGCACGAGTTAATTGCACGACGAAATACAAAACGATGCGATCAAAATGAAAAACATGACGAGACGGAAGGCGAATCACGCGATGCAGTTCCGAACTTCCGAAAGCATGTACCGACGAAAACCTCGAGACATGGAGAATGAATTCAAGAAACAGAAGCGTTAAACACGGCACAGATTATCGACACACTTCATAAAGAAACACACGAGACTTAATTACCGACAAATGAGAAGAAAACTCAAAGGAAACTCTAATAATTTTGAAGGGTTGTTGAGGAGCCGAAGCGGCCGACGCGTGCGCGACCCGAGACATGCACCGAATGCGACTCAAGTGAGCGACGCAGGCGCTGGCTGGCCGAATCTTTTCAAGGACAGACTCGCACTCAATCTCGGGCGGCCGTTTTTGGAGGGTGTAGCTTCCCGCCGCTAGAGGGGCTCGCGAGCCAGCCTCCGGCCGGCTTCCGAATTTTGACGATTTGCTCGCACCTTCGCTCTGTTCTGTGATCACACGTTACACAGATGCCAGATTTTTCGAATAATCTTGTGGGGTCTCTCTCGAAGTAAACGACTTATGTACTTTATACAAACACAAATCCTCAATTATATTATAATTTCTTTCCTGCCGTTCAAGTCTTCCTTTTAAGTTACTCCTGTTAACTAATCCAAATCAAAATGTACTTACCTCTCTTCTCTCGCTCATTAAATGTCACACTGTTTTTTCACACTCACATTTCATTAGATGTGTACACAAATTGTTATCGTTGTTGGGGGTTTCGTCACAAATAAAGAACTCTACTTGTGGCTGTAAGTCGTTTCCTTGACCAACGAGTTTTTTTTCCTCAGCTCAACGAAGAACCGCCAATAAAATAGTTTTCCTTGTTGGAAGGAATCAAAATCTCCTCGATACATAATTAGTAGGGTGCATCATGAGAATTTTTTCATTATTTTGTTTGAAATTTTTAGAAAATTTAGATCTGATTGCGAAGAAAATTCTCTGAAAAACGAGAGGAGAAATATTCACAGATTTCCCCGAAAATTCGTATTTAATCAAGGAAAATTTGATAACGTCTAAAGCCTCATTCGGCTTTCCTCTATTTCGCATGGCAGCATTCTGGTAAATCCTGATTCCAATCTTGAATCGGTATACGGTCAAATTCAGCCTCCTCATAAAGAGCCTCGCCAAGTTTAGCCCCTTTTTTTGGATACCCGAGTTGGTCAACGGGACAAGGCTCAAATGAAAGCTTATAGTAAGGCATACTTCCAAGTAGAAAAAGTTTCAACTTGAAGTGACACCTCGTTTAGGCTGTACAGCGTTGCCAATTTTTCATTTTTATGTGCTAAAATCAAGGAATTCTGGACTATTGTTCCAGTGCATCATAATGAAACGGACTAGTGCATCGGCTGCATCGGTCTACAAGCTGAATACTACCCTGAGACCGATTTAAGGCCATCGTGAACTTTTCGAAGCAGTGTAGCCAGTTTTTTTATTTATTTTTTTAACATAGAATGAGGGTATTTTTTATATTTTTGGCGAAAAACGTCCCTTCGTGGGCTAATACTTTGACAAGTATGGGCTAAAAGCATTACCACACGATAGTAAATGATCGTTACTTATGGAAAAAAATTGAATTCCTAAAGCAATGTTGCCAAGTTAATTTTAATTTCTTACAAAAGTAAAGATATTTTCAAGTGAATAATCGGTAAACGTAATTTTCTAGGTACTTCTTCCATTCTGATGGCTATTTCAATAATGGAGTCCCCCTGGACTCTCCTTCCGTACGTCTTTGGCAAGGAAGTTGAGACATTGAAGTCGAGAATGCCCAGACTGGAGACTTTTAGCATCCGACAACGGAAGAAAATGAAACGCAATTACTAAAAATATCAATCTATACTAAAAATCTTGAAAACAGATAAAAATCTTTAAAGAGGTAAAAAAAATCTACGGTGCCCCAGAGTGTTTTTGAAAATTTATTCACCTTTTGCGAAATTTTTGGGGTAAATTTTTCACTTTTCCTTACGAGACTAGGGTTACATGTGAATTCGTAGTGGTTTTTCACCAGTGGCACGGGCCCCGGAACCAGGGACCCAGTATCCCCCCCCCCCCACTTGTGGCGGGCCTGGACTTAACTATAAGCTGAGGGAACAGGTGAGAACACTATGTTTGAGAAATATAGAATAAAAAAAACTTATGTCGATAGGCGAAGCCTTTGCTACGAAGGAGAGTAAAAAATTCTTTATGAAGGCCACTGAGTGCGCGCTTATTCTGGCCCTGGTTTTCAAGAAGCTGCGAATGAAACAAAAACAAGTTGCTAGTAAAATAACATATGTATAATTTGAAGATTAGCTTAACAATAGAGGTTGCATGTGGTTTGTGGTTCTCGTGGCTTCGTTCTCATTCGCTCCGTCATATTCGTTTGCAATACGCTCCTGAGCCTGCGACTAAAAACATACAGAAAACAATTGATGAGTAAATTATGTTAAATGATCTAAAGTTCAGACTCTTGAAGAATGTGATAAGAAAAAATACTCTTGATTCAATTGGGTTTTTAGCTTGAATGAAGAGCTAGGCCTCTTAATTCAAGTGAAGTTCCTTTGATTCAAGCAAAAATCCGATGTAATCAAGAGTATTTTTTCTCGTCAAATTTTTAAGAGTCTGGACTTTGGATCCAAGAGATTTTGTGTCTAGTGGGGCAAAAAGTCACCTCACCTCTAAGGGGTTGACAGCGTAGTGGCAAGGAGGCACGGCACCGACCTTCGACATCCATCATAGGCGTAGCTGGGTCATTTTGCTGGGGGGGGGGGGGGGGGGGCTGGCCCCAATGGGGGGTCCGGGAAATTTTTGAAATTGTAACTCTATTTGAGCGCATCTCGAGGCACTTGTGGCGCTTATCTTCCTTCAATTTCTGCCTAAAAATCGCCCAGTATTATGCATTTTAAGGTTAAGATACTTTGAAATTGTTGCATTCAACAGGTTATTCTATTTATAGACATCCTCTCACGGGCCACGGCGACAGAGACTTACCGTTGAAGAAGGTGTTTTTCCACCATCCAGAATTTCTGGGGGGGGGGGAGGTGGGTCAGATGATATTATTTCCAATTCGGGGGGGGGGCAGGCCCCCCCTGCCCCCTTCCTACGCCTCTGACATCCATGAGTATCAACCAGCGAGTTCCTTAATGCTTTCGTTAAACTGGGGGGCTTCGTAAATTTACAATGTGTTTTTCTCAGTGTGCGCCGTGGTCGCACGCAACAACGCAACGCGGCGCCCCCGAAAACAAACATAAAACACTTACAGGTGGGCTTTGAGGGAGATTATGTTTGATTGAACCTCGAGCCCTTTTCTCCTCGTTGCCGCGATGCGAGACTGTCGTTAGCGCTAAGGCTTTTCCGCTTTAAAAGGAATTCGCAGGAAAATAATTCGGATCTTGACTACATGACACTCCTGGATCCGCATTTTCACCTTTTGAGATCCGCTGTCAAAAGCTCGGCGAGTTGGGTTGGTGGGAGCCGTGCGGGAAGATGCGACGGAGTAATAAGGGGTGTATAGGCTGCCAGGATGGAAAAATGCAAAATGCTGAAAGAGGATTATATCCAGAATGAAGCCTCTCCGTTTTTTAAAGGGAATTTCCGGGATTGGGTTTCGTTTACTTATAAAATAACCTTTGTTCCAGGCATTTTCGGCATATGAGCTGGGAAAGTGCTACTTCAGAAAAATTTTGATATGAATTCTTCTTTGTGTGACCGTTTAAAGAGTTCGAAGAGGCCTCAGTCCAAACGCAAGATTTTTAATAGAGCTATATCGGTTATAGGACATTTCGTCAACGATTTTTTGTCCGCGCACCTGTTTTTTCCAGTAATTTACGTCCACGCGTTTTTCGGCACGGGAGTTTTGGTCCACGTGCCAGTTGAGACCCAAAGTTAATGGACCCACATGTAAATACAGACGGCAATTGCTCACGACGTTTTTGGATGAAAATGTATAATGTCTTGGAAGAATGAGGGTTTGCTTGTTTTTTCTGTTTGGTCCAACGGAGGAATAATATATAGTTGAGAGTTTTGGTAAAAATGGGGAAGCATCAATTCCATGAGACAAAATTCACTAAAACTCTCTACACCTCTTTGGTGTGACAGGACTTAATTTTCTTTTAAGAAATTTCCACCTTGTTATACCTGAACCGGATAAACCTCCATATTTGCCTCAGCTAAAGGCTCTTAGATTTTTCCTGTGTACGATAATTATCTTGATTTATTTTGCGAGGAAAGATCTGTACTTTTGCCTGTCATTCTTAATACGTTCAATTTCGTATGATACTGTGCTACACCTCTGTTTTGAAATAGTTGCTCCAGGCGGCGCCGCACGGCGGGCGGGCGGCCAGCGCGAAGCGCGCATTTGCGCCTAATAACCTAAGTGGATACTTCAAGCATTGTGCAATGCGTGAAGTATCCACTTAGGTTTATAGGCGCCAGAGAGCCTCGCTCTGACAGCACGCCGGCCGTTCCGCTCTGTTAGGTCTTAATACTTATACTCGCATAGTCAGCGTTTTTTAACTCGTGATTTTGAAATGTTAGCACACTCTGCATTGATTATTCTCATTTAAATTGATGGGGGAAAAATATGTATCAATTTATCAAAGGAGAATAATAATATAACGTGTGTTTTTTAAATATTGGTGGTTCCATGTCAAATTTAATAATTTCCAAGGCACTTTAATTTTTTCTTTTACATTTTGAGCTTTTGTTGTGCTGCAGCGAGGTGTACGCGCAACCAAACGCTCAAAATTTGACGTATTTGACTCTAAAAGATCGATGTACAAACGGGTTAAAACTAAAGATTGCGTGCTTCTTGGTTTTCTTTCCTCTTTTATTCATTTTTGCAGTTTCTGTCGGCACAACTGCGGCTCATTGAGATTAATGTCGCTTGGAAAAGGTTTTACAAATATTTGTCACGTTTCAGAAATATAAATGTTTTTAAAATGAAGTAATAATTTCATAAAGAAAAAATTTAAAAAAATAAGAAAAAGTACCTATACATGTACATATGAGGTATATTGTGCATCGAATGTTTTAAGGATAGAAATAAAACCAAATATTCGCCAATGAAAATTTAAAAAGATGATTCAAAAGGAGAAAGTAATAACATTTCATTTAGAAAATGAGCAACCATAACAACACCTCCTTCTCTCTCAATTTCTCATTTCCATATTGTCAATATAATTTTACATGCCAACTAAAATAAAACGCTTGGACCAAGTCACTATTGCTTATTTTACGTATAAGCATGGGCGTAAACTACTGGACAAAAAGGGTGCGCGGACAAAAAATCGTTGATAAAATGTCCTGAAACCGTTATATCTGCTAGGTTGAGGCTTAATTCTATGAAATTTTGCCAAAGAACTCTCACCAGTGCTTTGATCAATGCGTTGAGGGCAATGGCGTTTATTTTGGTGCCTGGTAAAGGCATAGAATGGCATTGTAACCGCCACTAAAGTACCCTAAACATGGCATACCGGAATTTTAAGTAACTTTCTCTGGGCACTTAAAATCGTCGTGACATGTTAGGTTTTTGAATAAAGTGACTTGAAAGGATGATTCTTGGTTTGAAAAACACATTTAACTTTCGGAATATTTTGCGTGTAACTAGGCCCAGACGATGAGAGTCAAAAACTAATTATTCGATACCTGGGCGTGTTTAAATCAGAAAGGATATCCATTGTGACACATGAGCGTTGAGAGTCATAAGAGTACATACTTGAAAGGGATCATGTCACGATGAATTTAATTCTTTTTGATTTAAATGCGTCCCTTTCAGGTTCTGAAATTGACTAATTCAAATGGTGTCGTCTATCAAACCATGTAGCCTTTACACAGGAAAATCAAAAAATATTCTTCGGCGTACGTTGACCTTTCCACAAACAAGACAATTGGACTATTTCTGCCAACGGAACTATGTGCATTATGACGTGAGCCCTGTTAAACACATATTCTTATGGGTCTCAGGGCTTATGTCTTCATGTACATAGTTCCGTATGATAGAAATACGTCCAATTATTGGAGAGTGAAAATCGAAAGCCTGGTGAGCGCCGTCAGGTATTGCAAAGACTGTGCACGATGATTTTCTCCGTCAAGAAACCGAAATGCCCTTGCACTGGAACTTCATTCCACTGAAAAAAAAGTGTTAGGGCTTATCACCTAAAATTGTGGGACTACCACACACAATATGTTGGATGATACGGACATTTCTAATTAATTGCGGTAAAACCGCAACTCAAGTTAGGGTAGTACCGCAACATTTGGGTTAGTAACCTAATTTATTGGGGTACGACCACGATTAATGCGTGTACTACCACGATTGATTAGTGTATTACCACAATTAATTGGAAATGTCCCTATCACACAATAAACTCGTGCTTTTTTTCTGTGCCGGAAACATCTAAATTTTGCGATCAAGTTAGTGGCAAGAATTGGACAACATTTTGCAATTAGGAACTACACTTCCTGGCTCACCCGTAAAAACACTTACGTGAATGGGGAAAATATTAGCGTATAGGTTGTTTCAAAACCGAGACAGAAATTGTGGTTCCTCATTGCAAAATGTAGTCTAATTGCTACTTTCGGGCCACGGATCCCGGTTTAATGAAAAAAATAGTTGTGAAATCTTACCAACTAATGATGGCGGTTACCGGGTTTTGAATTTCCACTCTTCATTGATATGTGAAAATCCCTCGGCCGCTCACTACCTGGTCTTGAAAGTCTTCACTGGGAAAAAAATACATTGGATCTAGAGTCCAGACTCTTAAAAAAATCGACAAGAAAAAGCACTCTTGCTTCAATCAGAATCTAGCTTAAATCAAGAACCAAGCCTCTTAATTTAAGCGGATTTCATTTTGATTTAAGCTTAAATCCGATTGAATCAAGAGTATTTTTTTTCTCAATGTTTTCAAGAGTCTGGACTCTAGATCCAATGTGTTTTTTTTTTCCCCAGTGTTCATAATCAGAAAATCATCACCCGCCTCCGATTGGAGATCTCAGACAGTTAGACGCATGGTTGAAGTACCTTCTGAATCGTCGTTTCAGGGCTGGTAGCTTCCGGTTTTTTTTTCGCAGCGTTCCAGAGATGATAAATATACAGGGTTATTCAAAAATCACGTACTACTGGCCATAACTTTAGTTCTAATTAAGATATCTATTTGCCGTTCGTGACGTTTTTCTTCATATTGAGAGGGAAATTTTTTAAGGCACTTTCTGGTTTTTAACCCCCTCAGGGGGAGGGGTTCAAATCAAAAATTTCAAATGCATGGCCACCCCCCTCATGGCCAGTGACGCGTGACTTTTGAATAACCCTGTATATGACGGCTCAAAGGTTTAGCACTGCAATGCCAATGAGAAACGCCGTATATGGATTCGAATATGTTGTAACTAAAATTCAGTGACTAAAATCCCTCCAATAAAATGTTCATTTGTGAAAAGGAGTCTTATGCATATTTTCTGTTGAAATTTTCAGATAATTTAGATCTGACCGCGAATAAAATTCCCTTGCAAATTCGGGGGGAAATATTCACAAATGTTCCCGGAAATCCACGTTTCATCGAGGGAAATTTAACAACGTTTGAGGGCTCATACGGCGTTCTCCCCTAGCACCAGGGGAATCATAGCTTGGATTCGTTATTCCATTCTTGTTCCGAGTAACACACCCCCACCACGAACGTGGCTTGCCGTCAGAGGTGGCGGGAAACTAGTTTGGAAGACCGTCAGTCAAAACATCGGTAGGATGACAAGATAGCATCCGCATCCCTCGTGTGCATAATTCAGGGACTCGGATAAGTAATTAACTAAGTCGCGAGGATGCCAAGATGGTTCATAAAATAACAGGGTTAAGTTTCCGCCGAGTTGTGCGGATTAATTAGCTTCCGACCGGTAAAATTGCCCGAAGAGCGCGTTGTCGAAACTCGCAAAAGGCGATTAGAATAGAGGGTTTGATGGTAGGTTATAATAAACCCATGATAGGATCCAGAGGGATTCTGTCTACACCTCTCCTTCTATACTGTCGTTTACTGTACTCTAAGATGAGGCTAAACTCATGTTGGGTGCAATGAAAAAAAAATATGGTAGATTTCACCATACTCTGACAAACACCAGACTATATGGTAGCATTTACCATTTTATGGCAAGTATCAACAAAGTTCCGGTGAATACTACCTTACTTCTGGTTATTTTCACTAAATTTTGTCTCTGTAAAAAATCAAGTGGACTTATAGTAGATGTTACCATACTTTTTTCAGAGTGACTCTTCATAGTTTCCTACACCTGGTGTATCAGATGCGCTCGTCATAGAATCATTTCATGTTCGAAGATAAAAGGCCATTCCAAATTACAATAGGATTAGTGTAAATTCTGACGTTCTTTGCGATGTATGAGTCTACGTGATACACGGTTTTATGAGTTTACACTAGGAACTACGAGCTGAAAATTCTAACAATTTGAAAAAAAAAATCAAAAGTATGCCCCGCGCGCGGATGGACGATCTGTTTGAAATATTCCGGTTTGTATGGCGCTTAATTTTGTAGCATCATTGTAACACCGCGTGTTTAAGGTAAATGATGATTCTGTCAGTTCGTTTTTTTCATTGAGTATTATTTCTTTTTCAAAAATGTGCATAAGTGATAAATCTAATAAAGACCGCAGAGAAAGTCAAATAATCTAATCCACTATAACTTATCCACCATACGACCTACCACCGTACTATCTTACTTCACAAGAAAAAAACACTAGAAACGTGGCTCGAACTGCGTCACAGTGTAGTAAAATAGTGCTGGATCCACATTACATTAGGGGGAAGCCAATGCCAAAAAGTTCACAAATTTTAAATTAGAGTTTAAAGTCACAGATTTCCTATTATCGGTACCGGTGTGTCACTACAGTAAGTTTAAAATGTTTTGTTCGATCTGTCATCGTGCATGGCACGTTGTTCTCAAAGCGAAACTATTTAGACGGAAAATATGTCGTCTCTCGCCCCACCCCAAAAGTAGGGAGTTGGAAACTGGTTGACAAACTGTAGCTCGGCACAATCATCAAATATTCACGCGTGCACATTCGGAAAACTTGAAATTACTTTCCCCCATCGCTGAGGCGCAAGACTACCCCTTCTCTCTTCCATCGTCCCTCCATCAAAATCAACTCGAAATGTAAGCTTCATGCGAGTTGGTATTCGTTTCGTTTCGAAGGAACTTACCTAGATTTGCTGGGTCACGTGTGAGCACGTGTCGTGTGAGATTTCAAATTTCGGTGGAAAAGCCTTGCCATACCTGCGAGTATTTTTTCTCTTTTTTTTAAACCATCGAACTTGTTGAAGTTGCATTTTGAGAAGTTGCGTTCTTTGTTGAGAGGAAGAGGATCAGTTGCTATACTTACTCCCTTTGAAATTAAAAATCAAACCTTAGTTGAAGTAGAGCAAACATAATTCGGGAGGTCTCGTAAGAGAGACAATTTTCCGGAGGGCAAACTCAGTAAAGCCCGGTATATTCCCGACAAGTTGATGGAAATGGACACAGTGCGAATGATCGGGCAAGCCCTGGAATTGACCTACTGCGGGCCGATTATTGAAATGGACAGACAAAGTTATAGACAAAGAAGACATCAGGGGTATAGAGCGATCCTATTAGTTGAAATGGGTGGTTCTTATAGACTAAGGGGGTAAATGATGGACTAACTACCGGGTCTCTTGTGGGTTGCCATTAGTTAGTCTATTACCTACGTCCTTTGTCCATTACAACCACCCGCTTCCACCAATAGGATCCTTCCATATCCTTTTTATTGTCTTCTTTGTCTATTGCTTTGTCTATCAATTCCAATAATCAGCCCGCAGGGGCCTACTTCCTTTGCTGAGAACCCTGTTAACAACCGAAGAGTGGATGCAAACCAATCCTTTTGAGGCGGAGGACTTCGACGAAATAGATTACAAGTGGACAATAATAAGTCTACCTTTAAAGAGAATTCTGCAAACGGATTTTCCTCGTCTAAAGTTGGGAAACGTTCGGTTGATCCATTGAGTGAATTCTATGGTGATGCTCAAATTGTCCACAATGTGTATATGCATTTTACTGCCAAACACATTAAAAAACAAATTGTTATTGAAAGATTTTACCACTCAACCAGGAAAAGGCCAGAACTCGTCGGGACTCACGGGCAGCATGTCCAGTCCATGCCGTCCACCTCTGCAGATATCTTTACTCGACTTGTAAATGCGGAATCACAAGAATCTTTAACGCATACGGATATGGAGCAAGACGTGTTCGACGTGTTTTACGCAAAAAAAATTATGGCAGACGGAGATGGGCGCATCTCGTGAAATAGATCGTACTAAAGAGAGAGGAAGCCTCTGCAGTTCATATCGGCCCTCTGCGCTGGAAGTTATTTGGTGACACTGAGTGTGACAAGGGCTTGCAGCCAGAGGGGAGTGAGGCAGGACGACTTTTGGCGTCATGCAGATTACAGAGCGACCTTTGCTCTTCAGAAGGAGGATCAACCTTCACTGAAAAAAAAGGTGCTTGGCTCAAGCCTGATAATTCTTGAATTTGCCGCCAAGATTTCGTTTTATCTTGATTTAAGCTGAATTTTTCTTGATACAAGCAAAATAATGATTGGGTTAAGCGAAAAAGTAGTTTGTATTAAACAGCACAATTCTTGATATAAGAAAAAATACTTCTTGGCGGCAAATATAAGATTCTTTTTTTTTCAGTGTTTGGTGCAGATGTTGCAGAGAAAAGTGTTGCAGACGATAGGCCAGATTGCCATCTCGCCAGATAACCGAGAGGAAGAGCTGGATCCAACAATCTAGAAGAAGTAGAATTGAAAAAAGTGTGAATTCATTACTTCCTGGTTTTATATGTACTCGTATTTGTTTTAACCAAATTAACCTTGTATGATTCTGCAGGTTTTAAGAGCATTCCTTCTTCTTCTTGTTGATTTTTTTAGTTTTAATTGAGAGCTGATCTTTTCAATTTTATCCCTCTGTTTTTCAAGTGCAGCGTGTTGCCCAGAGAACAATAAAAAGGAATACGGTTCGAATTTAAAAAATATCAATTGGATGAAATCAGCAAAATAGGGCCGTGTCTACATTCAGAATTGAAGGAAAAGACTAAAATAGGACACAAAAACCGGAAGCTAACTAATTCAAACTCGATTTTTTTTTTTTTTTTTTTTTTTTTTTTTTTTTTTTTTTTTGTAGTTCTTCCGGGAGAAAAAGTGGCGAATCTTATCGAAGATATGACAATTTAAGCGTCTTGTTCCACCGGCTGTGGTAAACCAAAGTCGGGGGTTTCGATTTCCATCCGTTTCGCGCTACCACCCCAACATGGGGTGGGTTTCGGCCAGATGGTCATCTAGGCGGTTAAACTATCATATGTTGGTTTGGGCTCTAATTTTGAAAAAAGCTTTGATCAGAAGCTGGCTAGGGAGATCGGGGACCGAAGTCGAGCCGACCAACTAAACCAAACTCACGGCTGCATATCTGCCCGGATGACACCGGAATCATCCCTATCGAGGGATATCTCTCCGGCTGCAACACTGTTAGGTGTTGAGGAGTTGGAACTGCACTTCATTTTTAACCTGAGAACTTTAGTGATGTAAAGGCGGATTTTATCCCAACATTCCTTGGATTCCAACATAAAAGACATAATATTTTCAGGAGAAATGGTGCTTTTTAACTTGTTCTCTAAGTCTGTTTTAAGTTCCGTAATCGAGCTACAGCCGAAAAAAGCATGTTCCGGTGTATCCTCGGCAGATAGGCATAGGGCGCAGAGAGGGGAGGGAATCAGTTTAAATCTATTAAGGTAACTGTTGAAGCAGCCATGGCCGGACATGAATTGTGATATGAAGAAGTCTGCTTCCCCGTGGGATCGTTCTATCCACGGCTGTAGAGATGGAAGAAGCCTGTGGAGCCAGCGATCATCTTGGTTACCTACGGTTGTCCATCTGGCGTTCCATCTTCTATTTATGTCTACTTCGATCTCGATAAACTCGATATATGAAATTGAAACAATTCTAACTATTCTATACATCGAGACGAGACGTAAGCACTGTTTGGGAGACTGGGACAGTCTGAACACCGAATAAAACGCCTTCAAAACGGCGCGATACATAAAGTTAGTGTCCCACAAATCTCAAGCATACGCTTGCGCTGCTTTGCTACACTGCTACACTGTCGTGCTAAGGAAGAGCGCCGTATGAACCTTCATGCGTTAAATTTCCTCCGATAAAATACGAATTTTCAAGGAATATTACGCAAAAAGGTGCGACGATGAAAAAAGAATCGCGGAAAGTGACAATTCAACCGAAAATTGTGGAGATTCCGGCCTCCGAGGAGGAGGAGGAGGAGGAAGTGGCGGACATGGACCATCAATCCGAGTGCGCGGAAGATCGCGGAAACGTGACCGAAACCGGAAAAGAGTGCGCGGAAGCAGCGAGTCCTCCGCGGGAGGAGATGTTTGCAGCGACTCAGGCACTCCAAGACGAGGAGTTAGAATTGGAGGAAGAAAAACGAGCTTTTGCGGAGAAGAAGAAAACGGAACAGAGGTCGAGAAAGATAGACAATCATCCGATAGCGAAATTGCTTCAGGAATTAATACCCTTCGCGGACCAAGGGCTAGCACCGCTTCCCCGAGTGATCGAAGAGATGAGGTGTATGATGTGCGATCCGGAATTCTACTCCAGTCTTGCGGATCCTTTTCAGAAAGATCTACTGAAGATGTTCCGCGCATGGGAGTTACAGATGAAACAATTGAAAAGAACAGGAGAATCGCTACGCTCATGTGGTTGGAAGGATATCGCGATGCTCATGCAAAACGATACCTTCTTCACGACATTTACACGAACGGAACTGGAACCGCCGGTGAAGAATGCGCTCTGCGACTTATGGCTAAACTTAGAACAGGAACATATTGCATCGCATCGCATGGAGGACACCTCCACGTCCTACACACATGCGACTACAACAATTCCACCTGTCGCTGCTACATCACCAAAGTCCTCAGGTCCCGGTTCGGGAAATGGGTGGCTAGAACGTGCGCCAGCTCAAGAAACATTTCATTCGAAAGATGGCGTTCTATCGCAGTATATATGTCACACGGAACACGGGTCGTGCTTAAAATTAACCACTCCGGGGGAGACTGGGTTCGAGGTGGCGAAAATCGAACTCTACCCGTTCACGGAAGTGGTGAACGAAGATCGTCTCAATTGGTGGAGGGCGGCACGGACCAGAGCTCTCGTTCATTTCAATTCGCCTTTGGACCCGGATCTAAAGACGATAAAACGAATACTGGACAGGAAGGCGCAGCAAATCTCGGAGATGGAAGGCACGGAAAAGAGGGTAACACGAGTGGCATCGGACAAACCGGAACGCAAAGGTCCCACAAGGGGGAACAAATCCTGAATATGATTATGACGTCAGCTGTAACTCCTTTAGCCCGCTTTTTTGACTCCCACTTATGGCTCGAATCACACTATAAATGGATGCCAAATGATCAGAAATCCCTCAGGCAAGCGTTAAAATTAGCGCAGTATTCTATTAGTAAAATGTCGGTAATTAAAATTTTCAATCATGTTAATAATATTAATACCGATAAATTATTATTCGCTAGTGATACTCCTTCAGAGTATTATTTCAATATTACAAAATCCTTCGATATATGCATGGAACTTTTGAGCTGGCAGATGGGTTTCGAAAATATTAAAAAAATTTTACAGGATATTTTTGACATCTTAGAAAAAGTGCGCCCAAAAGTAAACACTCTCTTCATTTTGGGTGCCCCAAATTCGGGGAAAAATTTCTTTTTCGACAGCGTAATACACCTCATGATTAATTATGGGCAAATGGGAATTTTCACACGCCATGACAATTTTCCGCTGCAAGAGCGCGTACAGAGGAGAGTAATATTATGGAACGAACCGGCAGCGGAATCAGACAGTTTCGAAACTTTAAAAACAATCCTGGGGGGGGGGGGGGGATACTTGTAACCTTAAGGTCAAATATTGTATGGACCATATTCTTCATAGGACCCCGGTGATAATACTCTCTAATAATTACAAAATATATTGGATATTTTAGATCGGAGATAGGGAGTCACGGATTTGATGTCACAGTATTAACAGAAACGAAGAAGAAAGGACAAGGCTCTGTAAGTGTAAAGGAATACGATTTGTTTTATAGTGGCGTGGAAAAAGATCAGCGAGCTCAGCAGGGTGTTGCAATTCTTATTCACAAGAGTCTACGGAAGTGCATCACTACATGGGAAGCTATTAACCCCCGAATGATAAAGATGAATATGGCAGTGTTTGGCCATAAAATCACCATTTTGGGAGTGTATGGAGTCAACGATGATTCTACTGTCGCAGTGAAGGACCAATTTTTTGAAGAATTGAACGAGGAGATCGGCAAGATTGGATCCAGGAGGGAAATCATTGTGTTGGGAGATCTCAATGGTAGAATAGGACGTCAAATTAAAAGTAAGATCGTCGGCCCTTTCGGAGAGGCGGCACTAAATGATAACGGAGCCCGTATCATTGACGTATGTGAGCAAAGGGCATTTGTTTGTGTTTTAAACTTTTCCCCTTCATCTCTTTGGTTTGAAGATTGACAATCTTCTATTAAAAGACTCACCGAGCTGTTATCAATGCGTTCCGCCACTGGCCTTGACTTCACCGAATTGTACTCTCTGTTCTTTTATATTTTAATTACATCCCTCATTGTTACTTTTCTGGTATTAGTCATAGTCCTCTCAAGATGTCCCGCCCACACAAGCGGAAGAGGCCAGCACCATCGAAGCGTCGTCGATACCGAAGGATTGTTCCAGCCATCCAGCGCCGCCCAACATCTGGTGTAAATTTTCCATCCATACTTGGGTATGTTAAGACCATAACTAGTCTACTGCCTGTTAACACCACCATCGTAAGCAGCATCCTGAGTCTTGTTGATCTTGCTTTTAACTGGTACACGACTATGTTTGGTGCAAAATCATACACCCGTGGTGCGTACGCGATGTTTATGGTAACGCCAGCTCCACTTATCTCAGAGTCTCCACTTCTCGCCCCTGTCGAAGTTGAAAAGCGACAGTACTACTCCTTTCCTGGTTATCCAGTTAAGGTTTTGTCTATCACCATGCGTCTCAAGAATACCGTATCGCAGTCCGAGAAATGCGGACAATGGGCTGCCGTACTAGTACCGTTCCGTGAGCGACACGACTCAAGCCACTATCCATCCGTTATTGAATTCATTTTTGAACATATGGTTCCGCTCATAGGGGAAGAAGAAAGGTCCCTCTTCGATCTGCTTCAAGACTTCGACGACGGAAGACGACGTCATCGAAGTAGAAGCCGAAGTCCATGCCGAGAAAGAAAGAGGCTCCTCCTCCGAACTCCCCAAAATTATTTAGAGGAGGAGTTCGTATCAGAACCACCCCCGAAGAAAGTTCCCCATGTTTCTTTGGACGAACTGCAGGGGTGTCCGTTGACACTTCTGATTCAAGAAGCGACGGAAGTAACGGACCTCGGACTGGCTCCTTAATGAGAAAAATGACCGATATGAGCGAATGGATGGAAACCAACCCCCAAGAGGACAACCAAATGGAATACAAGTGGACTGTAATAACCCTTCTATTGAAAAAGATAATAAAAGAGTACTTTTCTCCAAAGCAATTGAAGATGATTGGCATCGAGTCTTTCTTTCCGCACATAACAACGAGAGAATTGTCCACGATGTTTACTACGCTGGAAATATGCCGTAACCATGTGTCGGGCTGATATGTCCGGAAATATGGTCGTTTCCGCTTCATTCCAGAGCAATTTAGAACCTCTCTGTATTTGTTTTATTTTTTTTTTACATCGTCATTTTAAACGACAATTGTCAGTACGAAGTGTACAAAAACTTCAAAATCACGAAAATGTTGAAAACCCAAAGCTCCGCGAGTTATATTAATCGCGCCGAATCTAAACACAGTGCTACTGGTAGGAAACTCTTATTAGCGCCTGCAAGACTGCATGAATACTTCATACATTGCGCGTTAGCCACGATGCGCGGCTGCGCGCTCTCATTCATTGGAAATTCAAGATTTCTCAGTGTCAGACCCACCGGGCCACCGCGGACACGAACCTGGGTAAACCGCAAGCCTGGGATCCTAGAATCAAGGGAATATAGAGATTTCGCAAACCTGTAAAAATGTTTTTCATGACTTCCCAAGAGCTTGCCATATTGTTCTTTCTGATGAATTAGTGAATACTGGTGTCTCTGAGTCCTTAATACCTGGGTTGATATCTCTACTATATGTATATTACTAGAAGCTATCGGACTTTTTAATATATTACCGTATTACCTCTGGCCTCCTAAATTTTTATTTTTTCTCACAGTTCGTACAACCGTATATTCTTTTGAGTCAATTTTCGTTATTTCGGCGGCTATCGTTGGGGGCTAGTCCCTGAATGATCCCGCTCCACTTAAATAAATTTACACGGGCCGTGAAATGGCAATGGGCCTCATCGCGTAGCGCCCTTCTGAGGGTTGGACCGCCTATTGTTCAGGAGGCGTACCCGCGTACCCCCTGGTTGGTTCATGATAGAGGAGAGGCTAATCTACTAAAATTCCATTTTGGATTTTACTGATATTTTAAATGATTTTTTGCACGAATAAATTATCACCCGTTTGATTTTACACCAACATATTCAATCAATTAAATTAAATGTCTCACTCTAGAATCTTCTAAACTGCGTGTAGTTGAAAAATGATCGACACTAGGAATTCCGTGATTCATGGCCGATATTCCTCATATTCTCTTAATTTTTCCTGATGACATCAAATTTCCCGAATTTCCCCGTAGAAGGGCGACTTTGAAAAATATTTGATTTGAACAAAACTCACTTGAAGCTTTGAGAGAGAATGTTTGCACATTTTGGCCATTAATCCTTAATAGGACAGTCTTATCAACATAAAA
Organism: Bemisia tabaci; assembly: GCF_918797505.1. Taxonomy (NCBI): domain Eukaryota; kingdom Metazoa; phylum Arthropoda; class Insecta; order Hemiptera; family Aleyrodidae; genus Bemisia; species Bemisia tabaci. The sequence goes on along the minus strand of NC_092798.1, from coordinate 34,247,582 downwards.
ACATGACGGTGTGTCTCCAAAAGAGCGCTGATGCACGAAATGAAGTGAAATACTGCATGGACCATATACTCCACAGAACACCGGCGATAAACGCAAAGTCCATCCTTTAACTTTAATTTATCTCTCTTTAAGTTTCAATATTGTGGATGAGACTTTAATTAATTTTAACAAAAATTATTTAGATGAATGCGAGCGTGTAAAGAAAAATTTTGAAACGGACTACTCGCCTCACGGACGATTCGATCCGGACCTTATAGACGATTTTTAAAACAAAAACCAATTTTACAATACACCCTTTTACGAGCAAACTCTTTAATTTTTTCGGTTTTTACTGAAAGCAGAAACCCTTCAATTGTAAAAAGGGTGTGAAATCGAGACGATAATCACAGGATACGGTAGGCTCGCTTCGGTAGGGATCCCACTGCCGCGAAGCAGTGGCGTGGCGTGAATCGCGATGTATCGATTGTTCTGCCATTTAAACCTATGGTAAATAATCGATTATCAAGGTGTTCGCTGCGAACACCCTGTTTATCGATCCTTTTCCATAGGTTTAAATGGCACAACAATCGATATATCGCAAAGCACGCCACGCCACTGCCGCGAAGGCAACACTGGTCGCGGGATACAGGGTATTCGGGGACGCAATCGTTGTAATGTACCCAGAGTCAACTGGGAATCGGGACCATTGTCTCCGAGCCATTACTTATACGCCCGTTTCATTGGTTCCTTTGCTGAGAGCGTCTATTAATACTTCCCAACGCTTTCCTGGTACCTTCTCTCAATTTTTTTAATCAATCAGCGAGCTCCAACTCCGATGCGCCACTCTGACGAACCATCGTCGGGATTTCTACCGCAGTAAGGAAAAACGACGTAAGCTCATTAAGACGTAACAAAAGTTCTATACCATCAAAACACATATTTTCCGGCGAATTTATGCATATTTTCTTCGGAATTTTGAGACGATTTACTCGTGAATACTTTTATATTCCTACATTCTAAGATATCTGAAAATGCTAATGAAAAACATTCCCAAAACATAGGTAAATGATCCAGAGCAATTTGACAACGTCTGAATGCACATACGACGTTCCGCCAGAGAATGGTAGATTACGCCTTGAAAAACGGTTCTCCACCCGCCTGCGTGGCGTTTTGTTCCGGATCTCTCGCTTGGTTTCCGACGCTTTGTCTTCGTTAAATCAGAGATTTTCAGAGCTCCCTCCCCCCTTACTGTTATCTCTGTATCTTTTTTTCGACGGATTACGTGGTTTTGAGTGTCAAGGAGTGAACATCGACAAGCTCTCCGGTGAGTCGTCCTCCCACGGGAAAGAAGTGGAGTCTTAGTGGGTGAACGACGGATGGGCAACGTATTGTAGATGGAAAATCAGTTGTTTTAACACATGGGGTTTAAATCTCTACTAAAAGCGATCATTAATTGGACTCCATTTTGCAATTAGGAACTACGATTTCTGGCTCAATTCAGAAATAGCATATAAGACGTAAGTTTCCCTATGCAGTCGGGGGATTTTATGGATGAGCCTAAAATGGTAGTAGTAGTTACGTTTTGGGGGTCAGGGAGGCGGATGGAGCATTTTACATGAAAGAATTCAAGAAGATTGCAAGAGTGGACGTAACTTTTTGCATCGCACCTCTCAACGCCAGCATTTTACGTGAAAGAATTCAAGAATATTGCAAGAGTGGACGTAACTTTTTGCATCGCACCTCTCAATGTCAGCGTTTGAGAAAAGGTGTTATGCATACTTATGAGATGCACCAGCACCCATCACAGCGTTAATTATACAATATGCGCGGACATGCAAATTAAAGATTCAGCGAGCGATCAGATACAAGCAAGTGATCAGATAGATATGGATCTTTTGGAGGTTCCTTTAATAAAAGCACTTGTTAATTTATTTTTTTCACTGAGTTTAAAAACAAAAGAAGTTGTAGTTAGAGAGTTTGAAGCTATAATATATTTTTGGGAAATTCAATCAGAGTTTGAAGCTGAAATGCTTTTGTCGATTTTTGAGTGGTATACTGAAATTTTAAGTGAAACCCAATTTATTAAATTTTTAGAAATCAAGTATTACTTATTTTCAACAATACGACAGCTAAGAGTAGTTCTTCGAGAAGAAGATGAAACTCCAATGGATATCGATGGATAACGTCATGTTTTCAGGTATTTTACATGTTTTAACACACATGGTAATTTAAGAATCGTTTTTGTACATCATTTCAGATGGATGACAAAACAATTTTCTCGGAAATTCTACCGCAAATATCACATATTGCTTACGTAGAAAACCTATACGTCACGGATGTTGGTGTGATCATCCGTCTTTTGTTTTAGATACAATTCTTACTATGATCTCAAATATTTTTTTGGATGAATTAGTGGATTTGTTGATACATCATAATAGGAGAGAGTTGCTACAGTTTTTGATTCGATATAAACAATTTTTACGAGCGCACGTGGATTATATTGATTTTAATTTTCTTGTTTGGCTAAATAATCCTGAAACTATAATGGCGTATGTGGAGGGGAATCTAACGCCATGTTTACGGGACGATCATGAAATTGCTCCAGAGTTATGGTTGAAGATTATGTACACTAATGATTACATATATCTATCCTCACACCCATTTTCTAACTATTCTATACATCGAGACGAGACGTAAGCACTGTTTGGGAGACTGGGACAGTCTGAACACCGAATAAAACGCCTTCAAAACGGCGCGATACATAAAGTTAGTGTCCCACAAATCTCAAGCATACGCTTGCGCTGCTTTGCTACACTGCTACACTGTCGTGCTAAGGAAGAGCGCCGTATGAACCTTCATGCGTTAAATTTCCTCCGATAAAATACGAATTTTCAAGGAATATTACGCAAAAAGGTGCGACGATGAAAAAAGAATCGCGGAAAGTGACAATTCAACCGAAAATTGTGGAGATTCCGGCCTCCGAGGAGGAGGAGGAGGAGGAAGTGGCGGACATGGACCATCAATCCGAGTGCGCGGAAGATCGCGGAAACGTGACCGAAACCGGAAAAGAGTGCGCGGAAGCAGCGAGTCCTCCGCGGGAGGAGATGTTTGCAGCGACTCAGGCACTCCAAGACGAGGAGTTAGAATTGGAGGAAGAAAAACGAGCTTTTGCGGAGAAGAAGAAAACGGAACAGAGGTCGAGAAAGATAGACAATCATCCGATAGCGAAATTGCTTCAGGAATTAATACCCTTCGCGGACCAAGGGCTAGCACCGCTTCCCCGAGTGATCGAAGAGATGAGGTGTATGATGTGCGATCCGGAATTCTACTCCAGTCTTGCGGATCCTTTTCAGAAAGATCTACTGAAGATGTTCCGCGCATGGGAGTTACAGATGAAACAATTGAAAAGAACAGGAGAATCGCTACGCTCATGTGGTTGGAAGGATATCGCGATGCTCATGCAAAACGATACCTTCTTCACGACATTTACACGAACGGAACTGGAACCGCCGGTGAAGAATGCGCTCTGCGACTTATGGCTAAACTTAGAACAGGAACATATTGCATCGCATCGCATGGAGGACACCTCCACGTCCTACACACATGCGACTACAACAATTCCACCTGTCGCTGCTACATCACCAAAGTCCTCAGGTCCCGGTTCGGGAAATGGGTGGCTAGAACGTGCGCCAGCTCAAGAAACATTTCATTCGAAAGATGGCGTTCTATCGCAGTATATATGTCACACGGAACACGGGTCGTGCTTAAAATTAACCACTCCGGGGGAGACTGGGTTCGAGGTGGCGAAAATCGAACTCTACCCGTTCACGGAAGTGGTGAACGAAGATCGTCTCAATTGGTGGAGGGCGGCACGGACCAGAGCTCTCGTTCATTTCAATTCGCCTTTGGACCCGGATCTAAAGACGATAAAACGAATACTGGACAGGAAGGCGCAGCAAATCTCGGAGATGGAAGGCACGGAAAAGAGGGTAACACGAGTGGCATCGGACAAACCGGAACGCAAAGGTCCCACAAGGGGGAACAAATCCTGAATATGATTATGACGTCAGCTGTAACTCCTTTAGCCCGCTTTTTTGACTCCCACTTATGGCTCGAATCACACTATAAATGGATGCCAAATGATCAGAAATCCCTCAGGCAAGCGTTAAAATTAGCGCAGTATTCTATTAGTAAAATGTCGGTAATTAAAATTTTCAATCATGTTAATAATATTAATACCGATAAATTATTATTCGCTAGTGATACTCCTTCAGAGTATTATTTCAATATTACAAAATCCTTCGATATATGCATGGAACTTTTGAGCTGGCAGATGGGTTTCGAAAATATTAAAAAAATTTTACAGGATATTTTTGACATCTTAGAAAAAGTGCGCCCAAAAGTAAACACTCTCTTCATTTTGGGTGCCCCAAATTCGGGGAAAAATTTCTTTTTCGACAGCGTAATACACCTCATGATTAATTATGGGCAAATGGGAATTTTCACACGCCATGACAATTTTCCGCTGCAAGAGCGCGTACAGAGGAGAGTAATATTATGGAACGAACCGGCAGCGGAATCAGACAGTTTCGAAACTTTAAAAACAATCCTGGGGGGGGGGGGGGATACTTGTAACCTTAAGGTCAAATATTGTATGGACCATATTCTTCATAGGACCCCGGTGATAATACTCTCTAATAATTACAAAATATATTGGATATTTTAGATCGGAGATAGGGAGTCACGGATTTGATGTCACAGTATTAACAGAAACGAAGAAGAAAGGACAAGGCTCTGTAAGTGTAAAGGAATACGATTTGTTTTATAGTGGCGTGGAAAAAGATCAGCGAGCTCAGCAGGGTGTTGCAATTCTTATTCACAAGAGTCTACGGAAGTGCATCACTACATGGGAAGCTATTAACCCCCGAATGATAAAGATGAATATGGCAGTGTTTGGCCATAAAATCACCATTTTGGGAGTGTATGGAGTCAACGATGATTCTACTGTCGCAGTGAAGGACCAATTTTTTGAAGAATTGAACGAGGAGATCGGCAAGATTGGATCCAGGAGGGAAATCATTGTGTTGGGAGATCTCAATGGTAGAATAGGACGTCAAATTAAAAGTAAGATCGTCGGCCCTTTCGGAGAGGCGGCACTAAATGATAACGGAGCCCGTATCATTGACGTATGTGAGCAAAGGGCATTTGTTTGTGTTTTAAACTTTTCCCCTTCATCTCTTTGGTTTGAAGATTGACAATCTTCTATTAAAAGACTCACCGAGCTGTTATCAATGCGTTCCGCCACTGGCCTTGACTTCACCGAATTGTACTCTCTGTTCTTTTATATTTTAATTACATCCCTCATTGTTACTTTTCTGGTATTAGTCATAGTCCTCTCAAGATGTCCCGCCCACACAAGCGGAAGAGGCCAGCACCATCGAAGCGTCGTCGATACCGAAGGATTGTTCCAGCCATCCAGCGCCGCCCAACATCTGGTGTAAATTTTCCATCCATACTTGGGTATGTTAAGACCATAACTAGTCTACTGCCTGTTAACACCACCATCGTAAGCAGCATCCTGAGTCTTGTTGATCTTGCTTTTAACTGGTACACGACTATGTTTGGTGCAAAATCATACACCCGTGGTGCGTACGCGATGTTTATGGTAACGCCAGCTCCACTTATCTCAGAGTCTCCACTTCTCGCCCCTGTCGAAGTTGAAAAGCGACAGTACTACTCCTTTCCTGGTTATCCAGTTAAGGTTTTGTCTATCACCATGCGTCTCAAGAATACCGTATCGCAGTCCGAGAAATGCGGACAATGGGCTGCCGTACTAGTACCGTTCCGTGAGCGACACGACTCAAGCCACTATCCATCCGTTATTGAATTCATTTTTGAACATATGGTTCCGCTCATAGGGGAAGAAGAAAGGTCCCTCTTCGATCTGCTTCAAGACTTCGACGACGGAAGACGACGTCATCGAAGTAGAAGCCGAAGTCCATGCCGAGAAAGAAAGAGGCTCCTCCTCCGAACTCCCCAAAATTATTTAGAGGAGGAGTTCGTATCAGAACCACCCCCGAAGAAAGTTCCCCATGTTTCTTTGGACGAACTGCAGGGGTGTCCGTTGACACTTCTGATTCAAGAAGCGACGGAAGTAACGGACCTCGGACTGGCTCCTTAATGAGAAAAATGACCGATATGAGCGAATGGATGGAAACCAACCCCCAAGAGGACAACCAAATGGAATACAAGTGGACTGTAATAACCCTTCTATTGAAAAAGATAATAAAAGAGTACTTTTCTCCAAAGCAATTGAAGATGATTGGCATCGAGTCTTTCTTTCCGCACATAACAACGAGAGAATTGTCCACGATGTTTACTACGCTGGAAATATGCCGTAACCATGTGTCGGGCTGATATGTCCGGAAATATGGTCGTTTCCGCTTCATTCCAGAGCAATTTAGAACCTCTCTGTATTTGTTTTATTTTTTTTTTACATCGTCATTTTAAACGACAATTGTCAGTACGAAGTGTACAAAAACTTCAAAATCACGAAAATGTTGAAAACCCAAAGCTCCGCGAGTTATATTAATCGCGCCGAATCTAAACACAGTGCTACTGGTAGGAAACTCTTATTAGCGCCTGCAAGACTGCATGAATACTTCATACATTGCGCGTTAGCCACGATGCGCGGCTGCGCGCTCTCATTCATTGGAAATTCAAGATTTCTCAGTGTCAGACCCACCGGGCCACCGCGGACACGAACCTGGGTAAACCGCAAGCCTGGGATCCTAGAATCAAGGGAATATAGAGATTTCGCAAACCTGTAAAAATGTTTTTCATGACTTCCCAAGAGCTTGCCATATTGTTCTTTCTGATGAATTAGTGAATACTGGTGTCTCTGAGTCCTTAATACCTGGGTTGATATCTCTACTATATGTATATTACTAGAAGCTATCGGACTTTTTAATATATTACCGTATTACCTCTGGCCTCCTAAATTTTTATTTTTTCTCACAGTTCGTACAACCGTATATTCTTTTGAGTCAATTTTCGTTATTTCGGCGGCTATCGTTGGGGGCTAGTCCCTGAATGATCCCGCTCCACTTAAATAAATTTACACGGGCCGTGAAATGGCAATGGGCCTCATCGCGTAGCGCCCTTCTGAGGGTTGGACCGCCTATTGTTCAGGAGGCGTACCCGCGTACCCCCTGGTTGGTTCATGATAGAGGAGAGGCTAATCTACTAAAATTCCATTTTGGATTTTACTGATATTTTAAATGATTTTTTGCACGAATAAATTATCACCCGTTTGATTTTACACCAACATATTCAATCAATTAAATTAAATGTCTCACTCTAGAATCTTCTAAACTGCGTGTAGTTGAAAAATGATCGACACTAGGAATTCCGTGATTCATGGCCGATATTCCTCATATTCTCTTAATTTTTCCTGATGACATCAAATTTCCCGAATTTCCCCGTAGAAGGGCGACTTTGAAAAATATTTGATTTGAACAAAACTCACTTGAAGCTTTGAGAGAGAATGTTTGCACATTTTGGCCATTAATCCTTAATAGGACAGTCTTATCAACATAAAAACATGACGGTGTGTCTCCAAAAGAGCGCTGATGCACGAAATGAAGTGAAATACTGCATGGACCATATACTCCACAGAACACCGGCGATAAACGCAAAGTCCATCCTTTAACTTTAATTTATCTCTCTTTAAGTTTCAATATTGTGGATGAGACTTTAATTAATTTTAACAAAAATTATTTAGATGAATGCGAGCGTGTAAAGAAAAATTTTGAAACGGACTACTCGCCTCACGGACGATTCGATCCGGACCTTATAGACGATTTTTAAAACAAAAACCAATTTTACAATACACCCTTTTACGAGCAAACTCTTTAATTTTTTCGGTTTTTACTGAAAGCAGAAACCCTTCAATTGTAAAAAGGGTGTGAAATCGAGACGATAATCACAGGATACGGTAGGCTCGCTTCGGTAGGGATCCCACTGCCGCGAAGCAGTGGCGTGGCGTGAATCGCGATGTATCGATTGTTCTGCCATTTAAACCTATGGTAAATAATCGATTATCAAGGTGTTCGCTGCGAACACCCTGTTTATCGATCCTTTTCCATAGGTTTAAATGGCACAACAATCGATATATCGCAAAGCACGCCACGCCACTGCCGCGAAGGCAACACTGGTCGCGGGATACAGGGTATTCGGGGACGCAATCGTTGTAATGTACCCAGAGTCAACTGGGAATCGGGACCATTGTCTCCGAGCCATTACTTATACGCCCGTTTCATTGGTTCCTTTGCTGAGAGCGTCTATTAATACTTCCCAACGCTTTCCTGGTACCTTCTCTCAATTTTTTTAATCAATCAGCGAGCTCCAACTCCGATGCGCCACTCTGACGAACCATCGTCGGGATTTCTACCGCAGTAAGGAAAAACGACGTAAGCTCATTAAGACGTAACAAAAGTTCTATACCATCAAAACACATATTTTCCGGCGAATTTATGCATATTTTCTTCGGAATTTTGAGACGATTTACTCGTGAATACTTTTATATTCCTACATTCTAAGATATCTGAAAATGCTAATGAAAAACATTCCCAAAACATAGGTAAATGATCCAGAGCAATTTGACAACGTCTGAATGCACATACGACGTTCCGCCAGAGAATGGTAGATTACGCCTTGAAAAACGGTTCTCCACCCGCCTGCGTGGCGTTTTGTTCCGGATCTCTCGCTTGGTTTCCGACGCTTTGTCTTCGTTAAATCAGAGATTTTCAGAGCTCCCTCCCCCCTTACTGTTATCTCTGTATCTTTTTTTCGACGGATTACGTGGTTTTGAGTGTCAAGGAGTGAACATCGACAAGCTCTCCGGTGAGTCGTCCTCCCACGGGAAAGAAGTGGAGTCTTAGTGGGTGAACGACGGATGGGCAACGTATTGTAGATGGAAAATCAGTTGTTTTAACACATGGGGTTTAAATCTCTACTAAAAGCGATCATTAATTGGACTCCATTTTGCAATTAGGAACTACGATTTCTGGCTCAATTCAGAAATAGCATATAAGACGTAAGTTTCCCTATGCAGTCAGGGGATTTTATGGATGAGCCTAAAATGGTAGTAGTAGTTACGTTTTGGGGGTCAGGGAGGCGGATGGAGCATTTTACATGAAAGAATTCAAGAAGATTGCAAGAGTGGACGTAACTTTTTGCATCGCACCTCTCAACGCCAGCATTTTACGTGAAAGAATTCAAGAATATTGCAAGAGTGGACGTAACTTTTTGCATCGCACCTCTCAATGTCAGCGTTTGAGAAAAGGTGTTATGCATACTTATGAGATGCACCAGCACCCATCACAGCGTTAATTATACAATATGCGCGGACATGCAAATTAAAGATTCAGCGAGCGATCAGATACAAGCAAGTGATCAGATAGATATGGATCTTTTGGAGGTTCCTTTAATAAAAGCACTTGTTAATTTATTTTTTTCACTGAGTTTAAAAACAAAAGAAGTTGTAGTTAGAGAGTTTGAAGCTATAATATATTTTTGGGAAATTCAATCAGAGTTTGAAGCTGAAATGCTTTTGTCGATTTTTGAGTGGTATACTGAAATTTTAAGTGAAACCCAATTTATTAAATTTTTAGAAATCAAGTATTACTTATTTTCAACAATACGACAGCTAAGAGTAGTTCTTCGAGAAGAAGATGAAACTCCAATGGATATCGATGGATAACGTCATGTTTTCAGGTATTTTACATGTTTTAACACACATGGTAATTTAAGAATCGTTTTTGTACATCATTTCAGATGGATGACAAAACAATTTTCTCGGAAATTCTACCGCAAATATCACATATTGCTTACGTAGAAAACCTATACGTCACGGATGTTGGTGTGATCATCCGTCTTTTGTTTTAGATACAATTCTTACTATGATCTCAAATATTTTTTTGGATGAATTAGTGGATTTGTTGATACATCATAATAGGAGAGAGTTGCTACAGTTTTTGATTCGATATAAACAATTTTTACGAGCGCACGTGGATTATATTGATTTTAATTTTCTTGTTTGGCTAAATAATCCTGAAACTATAATGGCGTATGTGGAGGGGAATCTAGCGCCATGTTTACGGGACGATCATGAAATTGCTCCAGAGTTATGGTTGAAGATTGTGTACACTAATGATTACATATATCTATCCTCACACCCATTTTACACTTTAGAAGATGAAGAAGCAATTTTTGATTGAAAGGTTTGTTTGTTTTTTTCAGAAAAATGACTTCAGAAATTTTCACAACATTTTTAACGTTAAAAAAGAAAATGGAGGATCATCAAAAAAATGTCATAAATCGTTTTAATGAAATAGTTGAGAGGACTAGTTTTACCTCTGAGACTGAGTTAAATCTTACCAAATGTTCTAAAATTTGGGCAGAAAAAATTTTAGGATATTCCAATACGAAAGCTAATATTATAATTCATTTTATTCGGCGCGTTTTAGTTGAAGTTCATTATTGTGAAAAATTTCATATCAAAAATATAACTTTAACTTGCCCTTACACCATCCTGTCCATATCGGATCCCAAATTTCCAATGATCACTTGTTTGACGCCATCTGAAGTTAAGAGTTCTAAAGTGTAAAATGGGTGTGAGGATAGATATATGTAATCATTAGTGTACATAATCTTCAACCATAACTCTGGAGCAATTTCATGATCGTCCCGTAAACATGGCGTTAGATTCCCCTCCACATACGCCATTATAGTTTCAGGATTATTTAGCCAAACAAGAAAATTAAAATCAATATAATCCACGTGCGCTCGTAAAAATTGTTTATATCGAATCAAAAACTGTAGCAACTCTCTCCTATTATGATGTATCAACAAATCCACTAATTCATCCAAAAAAATATTTGAGATCATAGTAAGAATTGTATCTAAAACAAAAGACGGATGATCACACCAACATCCGTGACGTATAGGTTTTCTACGTAAGCAATATGTGATATTTGCGGTAGAATTTCCGAGAAAATTGTTTTGTCATCCATCTGAAATGATGTACAAAAACGATTCTTAAATTACCATGTGTGTTAAAACATGTAAAATACCTGAAAACATGACGTTATCCATCGATATCCATTGGAGTTTCATCTTCTTCTCGAAGAACTACTCTTAGCTGTCGTATTGTTGAAAATAAGTAATACTTGATTTCTAAAAATTTAATAAATTGGGTTTCACTTAAAATTTCAGTATACCACTCAAAAATCGACAAAAGCATTTCAGCTTCAAACTCTGATTGAATTTCCCAAAAATATATTATAGCTTCAAACTCTCTAACTACAACTTCTTTTGTTTTTAAACTCAGTGAAAAAAATAAATTAACAAGTGCTTTTATTAAAGGAACCTCCAAAAGATCCATATCTATCTGATCACTTGCTTGTATCTGATCGCTCGCTGAATCTTTAATTTGCATGTCCGCGCATATTGTATAATTAACGCTGTGATGGGTGCTGGTGCATCTCATAAGTATGCATAACACCTTTTCTCAAACGCTGACATTGAGAGGTGCGATGCAAAAAGTTACGTCCACTCTTGCAATATTCTTGAATTCTTTCACGTAAAATGCTGGCGTTGAGAGGTGCGATGCAAAAAGTTACGTCCACTCTTGCAATCTTCTTGAATTCTTTCATGTAAAATGCTCCATCCGCCTCCCTGACCCCCAAAACGTAACTACTTTCGTGCTGCAATTATTAACCTTTACTTCAAAAAATTATCATTATCCGAGATTCAATTTTTTTGCTATTGTGCTAATTGCATAAGAATAATTATTCAACCTTTCAGTGAGAAAAATTGTGATTTTTTACTTCAAATTTTTTTCGGATGATTTTTTTTTTTTGATAAAACTTGCATTTCTGATAAAGCTTCGTTTTACGGAAAACTTCTTTCTTGCTATGTCCTTGAGAGATTCAAATCCAGACGCAAGTCAGCATTTTTAAGAGGCTCCCTAAGCCGGAATCCCGAAATGTGCCGCCGTACATAATTATGAAGATTTAGAATACTCGAAAAGCAATCGAAGAGACTTAGAATCAGATGTCGAGCTGTCTTGGGAGCCTGAGAGGTTTTGCCATTTGCATCAACTCAAGTCGAAACGGTGTTTAAAACGCCTTCAATTTCCGTGAATGCAACATGCTGTGCAAACCACGTACGCTGCGGACGCTGCCTTGCGATAGTGGTGTCTGGTCTAGATTGAGTGGGATAGTGAGAATTGGTGGTGGTGAGATTGAGGGAGATGCTTGCCGGGGAGCCGGAATTTTATAGGGCTCTTCTGGATCCGGATCAGACACAAATGACGAAAATCTGGCGCGGCTGGGAACTACTGATGAAGAAGTTGAAAAGAGATGGGAAACACCTCATACATTGTGGATGGATGGATTTACGGACGTTACTAGTAAAAGATACCTTCTTCATGTTATTTACGCCATACCGAAGAAATGCCCTCAGGCAATACCGGTTTGTACCCAAAAGGAAACCAGAAATTTAGTTAATTTAATAGTTTTAATTAATTAATCACTATAAGTATTTTAACCTCTTCCAATAATCCTGTAACAAAATCACTATGAATCATAATTATGTCCTTATTCCTTTTCTTATTAGACTGTATACTATAGGCCTTCTCGCCAATTACTGTCTTAATTGGTTGTAACTTGTAATTAAACTAATAAATATGTTATATAAAAAAAAAAAAAAAAAATGTTATTTACGCGTTTGGAGCTGGAAGAGCCGATGAAGAGCGTCTTTTGCGATCTTTGGCTCAACTTAGAACATCCACTTCCTATGTTGCAACACACGGGCGGCACGTCCACGCCGTCCACCTGTGCGAATGCAACAACTCAACCTGCAGGTGCTACATTACCAAAGTCATCAGAAGAGATCTCGGACGGTGGTTGGCTCGCAAGTGTGTTGCAACAGCAAAAATCGACCGACAAAGATGGCGTAATTTGTCAGTTTATCTCGCATCAGGAAGACGGCGCCCAGCTAAAGGTAGTAACTCCTGGGGAAATTGGATTCGAGACTTGCAAGATAGAGATATATCCGTTCAACGAGATAGTCAGAGAAGAACGAATCGACTGGTGGAGAACAGCGAGGACACGGGCTTTGGTGCATTTCAACTGGCCACTGGATCCGGACCTACTGACCATCAAACGGATTCTGGACAAAAAGGCACGAGAAATCGACGCGATGGAGGGATGCCAGAGGAAACTCCGCAAGAGCGCTCTTGACGTGAATATCATGCGATCCTCTGTGATCATAATTATTTGCAGGAACATTTACGTAAATGCCTCGATGTAGAGGTGAATTCCGCGTAAATGTTGATGACTTTTGATACTTTTTTCAATCTTTAATTCAGTTAACGCTTTTGAAGTTATATTCTAAACCCTCTTTTGAAACAATTATTTTCGAACGGTCCATTGACAGTGCTAAAATTTTCATGAAACAAGCTTTAATCCATGGATTTTCAGAAGATTTTGAAGAATAAAATTGCAATTTTTCGCTTTTAACTTCAACATTTCTCCAACTCATAGAATTTACGTAAGAGTTTCTCCCGAAATTGCTTCTCAAAGGATACAGACCCGACAAAGAGAAGGAGAAAATTGTCTCACCTTAGAACGTATTAAGGAGTTGGTTGAGTTACACGATGAATGGTTACTAAACTGTGAGGTTACTGAATGTGAGAAAAAAGTGTACATAATTGATGGAAATCAGGATTAGGAATCCATATTCCTAGATTGTCTGAAAGTGATTGATACCATACTCTTAGACTTTTTTGCCAAAATAGACTCACACCTGAGTTCTTTTCAACAAGAAATGTTATAAATTTAGTTTTTATTATCGGTTACAGTTGTAGTTTCCCCAATAGTTAAACATTTATTGTACTAAAAGGCAGTCACTATTTTATAACTTCTTTTTTTTTCTTATTCTAGGTTATGGTCCTAGTTTTTCCATTATTTATCAATTTAACATGCCAAAAAAGACAGATTCAGCATTTCATGAAATCACAGGGATTTATTCCTTAAAGAGTACTAATTGTAAAGACGTAGATGTGTGTTTACAAAAAGTGAGTCATCAAGTTATTACTTTTCTCGAAGAAAAAGTAAAAGAAAAACGACTCAAAATAGTCATTGATTTAGAATGTAAGTATTTCAATCCAAAAGTGGATTATGACTTATGTCCATGTGATATGTTTATGTGTGTTATGGCCATGTGGATATGATAATATGACTTATGTCCATTCCTCTCCTATAAAAATACTTTTAACCCAAGGAGAAGTTTCTAAAGTGTATAGTTATGCATCTAGAACAATTTCAATTTCAGCAGATGAGTTTGAAACAAGAAGTGAGTGGACTTTAGTTTCTTGTAAAACTTTCTTCATCAACTTGTGTAAGAAAGTCCCTTTGAAAGGAAGTGGTCACACTGAATTACCCGCTAGTTTAAAAGCGTCAAAGTCTGTCATTAACATCCAAAATAGTGATGATGAATGTTTCAAGTATTGTACTTTAGCAAAATTTGTTCCATTCCCGAGTAAACTCTCATCTTATACAAAAGACCCTTCATTGTTTGAAAAATACAATTGGACAACATTTCCTGTAAGCTGGGAGGATTTTGATAATTTAAAGGCAATAAACCCCAACATTTCCATACACATTTATTCTTTGGAAAACTCTTTAGACCCCTATACTTTTTACCCTCTTCGAGTCCCGTTACAGGAAAAACAGACAATAGAGATCTCTTGTTATTGAACGGCCATTATTTTTATATTAAAAACTTAAACGCTACGATCATGGATATCACTGTTCTTTCTAATAATGTTGATCAGCTTCAGCAACTACATGTTGCGACTATGAGTAGTACAATTATATGTTTCTTTCAAGCTGGCTTGGTACAGCATGCTGCTTCCATCCCAGAAAAACACACCTATAATGTGAGAAATGTGTCGAAACACTATCATCCATTCCTGAAAAGTTTTATGTGATATTAGAGTTTATACTGGATGTAATACAGCAAATTTCAGTCATGACAAGCTTAGGAAGAAAATTTATAATAATTGGTAGTAACTCGGGTAAAAGACTTTTTGTAAAACCCGAATGTGAACCTTCCAATTTACAATCGGAAAAAATTGTCTTTACAAGCCCCTTTAAAAATTTACCTCTCATCCATTCCTTTAAAAAAATGTGTAACCGTTTTGAAGTATCACAACAAGAACTTATATCTAAATGCTATCAATTTTTGTTACACCAAGAGTCCGACCATTATGTAGATAAATATTTCATTCCGATATTTAGAACTAGGTTTTTAGCACGTATGTCCCTTATTAAAATCACATACCCTTAAGTTTTGATGCTTTTTTTCCTCTTTTAGATGTAATATTATTCATGAGGAGGAAAATGAGGGAAGACAACGAATGGATTTTAGATTACGTACCCCTCAGATGAAAGTGAGTCAAATTAGGTTCCCTCAAGTTGATCTTTGATTTCATTTCTCTTTTTTTTCTGTATTTTTCAGTGGCTGAGGCATTACTACGCAGAATGGAACAGCTGCAAGAAGAATTGAAAGGGATGAAAAATAAGACAAAAGGGGCACCAGAAACGACGGAAAGGGGAAATTGAGGAAATTGGAGAAACTTCAAAGAAAAGAAAATATGTCTCTAAAAAAGCAGAAAGTAATTTTATAAAAAACCACTGTTACTAAATAAAAGGGTTTACAATGTAACCTTAGATTCGACAAAGCAGGTATATATAGGGAACGACCCTAAAACTGACTTCAAAGTATATGTAATATTATTCAAGAGTTCCTATCCCCAAGAGTGTATGAAGTTATCCATTTCAGAATGGGAAGCTTTCAAAAACATTTTCCACCAATTACTACTTTCTTCGAGGAAAAAAAGAAAGTCATCGATTTGGAGGGCTTAGAAATAGTATTTGAAACACCTTATGGAAATCCAAGTATAAACCTTTATGAAAAAAAAATACACTTTTTATACTGTCACCTCCAAACGCAGGAAAAAACGTTTTTTTATTGTGTCGCGCAAGCTATGATTAATAGCGGGTATATTGATAATTTTAACAGATTTTCTTCCTTTCCATCAATGGAAGCTGTTGATAAACGAATTCTTGTTTGGAATGAGCCAAATGCTGAACCATCTGCTTTTGAAGATTTGAAAAAACTTTTTGGTGGAGATCCATGTAATTGTAAAGTGAAATTTAAAGGAGACAGTATTGTTATGAGGACTCCAATAAATGTTCTTTCTAATGAAGATATATTTCCTGCAGATAAAGCGTTCCGAACAAGAATGCTAAAATATAAATGGAAACCAGCCGTATTTTTGAGAGAAGTAAGAAAAAAACCTCATTCGCTTGCTTTTTCCTATTTATTAGCTAAATACAATATAATTGATACCTTTAAATTACAAAATTTTGATCTAAATATAGTATTTAAAAATTTGCCGCAACAGGATGAAGACGGACCGTCTTCAAGGAAAATTAGTACCTCAAATACTCAGCACATTTCTCAGTGACTAACCAATAAAATTCTTTGTATTCCCCTAATAATTTGGTGGAAAAAATTCTGTAATGCTTTACCCTATGTGATGAACAACTATAGATCCCCTTCTGTACATTTTAACAGCGAAACTGATACTGAATCAGATACTACTACCAGTTCAGAAGAAGATACTATTGAAATTTTACAAAAATCGCAGAAGTTGCACATTCCAAATACCCTATAATACCCTATCACCCTATTTAGGTACTGTTCACATTTTTTTGTACCTTATTTATTCCTTTACTTTAATTCCTTCTTCCTTCTCTCTTCTTCCAAAATGTCACGATTAACCGACACATCCTCGGACGATGAGCCGCTGATCCTCACAGCAACGCCGCTAACCCCACCATCAAACACCGGAACAGCGCTTCTCCGAGCGGCAGTCAGGCTGCAAACCTACACGTCCCCTACGACGAGAGAACCGACACGCCCGACACGGCCTGCGAAGGTCACTTCCAAAGGCCCCGGTCGGCAACACCCACAAATGGGCCGACCGCAACTTTCCGTCAAGGCCTAATCAACAGAGTTCCGTCGGTTGGGCCCGATGCCCACCTCGGCCGCAAGGAGTTCGGGCCCCTCCGCAGCCGCTACTACCCCCAAAACCACCCGAAAGACACCAGAACCACCTTCCGCGGCATTTAGCCACCAAACAGCCACCCTCGTCCCTCGAGCGTTCCCCAACAAGCGTTCGGGGAACGCTCCTGAAACCGGGAAGACCTAACGAAGGAAAATTTTTTGAAGGCATCCCCACGGCCGAACTTCAACTCAGGCCGTATCCCTACTGCCCCCCCCCCCCCCCCCCCGTCGGGCTAACGTCGGCTCAATCCAACCAAAGAGTCGACCGTCCACCAAGGTTAGAGGCATTCCGAGAACGCCATCAGCAGGGCAGCCGACCCCTCGCCCAACGGCATCCATTGAACCGCAACCACGGGAGCCGCCCACCAGCACGGCCACAAGCTTGCTTTTACCCGTCAGCAATGAGGAGCTGGCTATCTAGGCGGCCGAGGCAGCTTACAAGTGGTGGGAGATCGCCACGGATGATGAGGACTTAGTCCTGGCCTCCCAGCAAGCGCCCACCCCGCCTCGTCCTCCGAGCCCCATCGTGATTGACTCCCCCAGCCCGTCTTCTGCTCCAGATTCAGCAGAGACGGTTTTCGATTCGAGCTCCTCCTCCTGCTGTTGTTGTTGTTGTTGTTGTTGTTGTTGTTGTTGTTGTTGTTGTTGTTGTTGTTGTTGTTGTTGTTGTTGTTGTTGAGAAGATCCGTACTCCTTGATATAAACGTCCCTGGTATTATAATCGTAATTCGATAATTATAAAGCACACATGGAGGAGCGCACCTTTTCTTAAAGATTACAAAAGGAAAATCCATCCTTTAGTTTTGATTTATTTATTTTTAACTTTTGATATAGTGGATGAAACTCTAATTAATTTCAATAAAACTTATCTTGACGAATGTGAGAAAGTAAGAAAGAAATTCGAACAAGATTATTCCCCGCATGGACGCTTCGATCCTGGTTTGATAGAATGGGGGGGGGGGAAGAGTGAACAGACGACAATGATGACACAAATGAGTAGATAGAGGTAGTATGTTCTGGTGTAGCGATAGGATTTGAAATGCTCAAAATACAAACTTACTTCAATGGAATTGCTTATGACGCGCGGTTCTGTCTCGATGTAGCGATAGGATGAGAAATGTCGAAAATACAAACTTGCTTCAACGGAAGTGCTTACAACTCTCGGTAGAGGTAGAAGTTGAAGTCCGAGCCAACTCTCAATTAGAAAACGGACAAATTACAAATTTACTTCTTTTTGCGGTTTCTCTTTCGATTACGTATTCTCGCTTGGTTGCGATTTGATTTAGCTTGTGTGGGCCCATTGGCACGACATCGTTATTTTGCCACTTACCCTTCATCTCATTACGACCTCCTTTACCTCGTAAACATGCCAATTTTTCCCTACGATTCGTACGTGAACTTTACAATGTAGAATTTCATTTCCTGATATTAACATTTTCATCTCAATGACGCGCTCCGTTTGCTCTTAAAACTTGGCAGTATAGCTTCCCAATTAAATTATTAATATACCATTACTATATATTAATATATAATAATACTCTTTATTTCAATAAACCTATTCCCATTGCTCAAGCTATACTAGACATATCTAAAGTGCACTTTTTTCATTTATTTTATGACATCATAAAAGAAAAATATGGAGACAAAGTATTCTTACTTGGGTGTGATACCGACAGTTACTTTTTAGAGATTCAGGATTCCGATTTTTATGAAGATATTTTAGAATTTATGGATTATTTTGATATGTTCGATTACCCCCCCCCCCCCCCCCGCGCCCCCTGACCACATAGCTTATTCACTTAAAAATAAAAAAGTTACGGGAAAACTGAAAGAAGAGTACCATTCAGTTCCTATCCGATGTTTCGTGGCCTTACGACCGAAAATGTATTGCGTAGAGACAGTTAACGGGGCTCCTAAAAAGCGAGCTAAAGGTTTGAAGCGAAGCGTTGTGGAACGAGAAATAACGCCCCAGCAGTATAAGGATTGTCTTTTTCTTAATAAAGATTTTACTCATACTCAGAATATCATAACCCGGAAGAAACATGTTCTTTACACATCGAAAATGGTTAAAAAATCCCTGTCTAGTTATGATAACAAGAGATTGTTTTTAAGGGACAATATTTATTCCATTCCTTATCACCATTGTGATTGGGTGAAATACAATGAAAATTTAAAACGGGTGCATGAAGAACTGTTATAAAAGATAGCGGAGAAAACATTTGAAGAATTAACGTGTACTGTGCAAGAAGAATTGTAATTATCTGTTCTTGAAAATAGCAGTCTTGAAGCTTGTTATTACTTTTTCTTAATTTTACCCTTTCTGTTTTCTTTACCCTTTCTTTTTCCTCTGTTGCCTCTCCTTTCAGTCTCTCACCTAGATTGCCCTGACCGCAAGAAGCAAAAAGACAGCACAGCAATCCTCCTCAAAGCAGTAATCTTATCAAGAGGAGGTCGTTCGAAGCCACACACAAGAAAATTACGTTTTACCTTTACGATCATGGAAGTCACTGCTTTGTCTATTAATGTTGAACAACTTCATCAAATACACGTGGCGACAATAAGTAGTACAATTGTACATTTCTTTCAAGCTGGCTTGGTACAGCATGCAGCTTCCATGCCAGAAAGACAAATATACTTGTACTTGGAAAAATGTGTCGAGGCGATAGCATCCGTACCTGAAAAGTTTTATGTGATTTTAGAATTTATACAGGACGTAATACAGCAAATTTCCATCATGAAACGCTTAGGAAGAAATTTTATAATAATTGGTAGTAATGCAAGCAAAAGACTTTTTGTAAAACCTGAATTTAAACATTTTAATTTACAACCGGAAAAATTGTCTTTAAAAGCCCGTTTAAAAATTTACCTCTCATCCATTCCTTTAAACAAATTTATACCCGCTTCGAAGTATCCCAACAAGAACTTATATCCAAATGCTCTCAATATTTGCTACACCAAGAATACGATCATTACATAGACAAATATTACATTCCAATATTTAGAACTAGGTTTTTAACACGCATGTCTCTGATTAAACTCCTACCCTTAAGTTTTAATGTTTTTTTTTTCCTCTGTTAGATGTAATATTATTTATGAGGGGGAAAATGAGAGAAAACAACGAATGGATTTTAGATACCTACCCCTCAGATGAAAGTGAGTCAAATTAGGTTCCATCAAGACGATCTTTGCTTTCATATTTCTTTTTCTTGTTTCAGTGGCTGAAGCTTTGCTTAGAAAATTGCAGCAGCTACAGGAAGAATTAAAAGGAATTAAAACCAAAGGGCAGCAGAAACGTAAGAAGGGGGGAATCATAGAAGAAGTTGGAGAAACAAAAAAACGCAAATATGTATCTAAAAAAACAGAAAATTTTATAAAAAAACCTTTACTGTTGAACAGGAGGGTGTATGATTTAACACAGGATTCCACTAAACAGGTTTATATTGGGAATGACCCGAAATCTGATTATAAAGTGTACGTAATACTGTTTAAATGTAGCTATCCACAGGAATGCATAAAAATGTCTATTTCTGAGTGGGAAGCGTTTAAAAGTCAATTTTCTACACTAACCACTTATTTTGAAGAAAAAAAAGAAAAAAAGAAAAGTCCAAAAGGCATAGAATTTGATGGGTTCGAAATTCAATTCGAAACCCACTACGGGAGTTTAAGCATGAAACTTCTCGAAAAGAAAAGTAAATCGGAAGTCATTTTCCAGAAACCGTCTTTTGCTACTTTAGAAAACGTATCGACGTTAGTGACCCTAGCAATAAAAGAATGTGCTAGTAGTAAATCGAAATTTAGAGAAATGAGAAAATGGGACCAAGACCACGAAGTGCAAGAAGGATTAGATACGTATTTATTTGCAGAAATGACAACGTTTACAGGGAGAAATGACACTTCTCCCCCTGTGTCCTCCTCTTCAGATGAAGAATCTGATTAGAATTTTAAATTGTCTGTTTTTAGGTTTTGAGATTTGATAAAATTGTAAAATTGTTAATGTTTTTTTTAATTGTCTCTTTTATGTGATGAAATTTGTTTGTTGTCATGAGAGTTACTGTAATAAAAATGGTACTTTGCAAATTAATTTTTCCTCTTTTTACACCTTCTTTTTCTCGAAAAATCCTTTTTTAATTCTCTTTCATTCACTTAATAGAAAATTACCTTATCAATATAGGAACAACTCCGTAATGTATGGTTGCAAAATAGAGCACCAAGCAAGCTAGCACCAAGCACCAAGTAGTAGCCACAAGAAGTAGTTACAGAGTAGTTTCTATATATATAGGATGAGAAATAAGAATTTTAGTCAAATGCTGGCAGTCAATTGAGAGAGAAGGAGCTACGGTCAAGCTACGAATTGGCTACGAGGTAGCCAAAATAGAACTGTACCCCTTTACGGACATAGTGCACGAGGACCGGCTGAATTGGTGGCGGGTCGCGCGGACACGGGCGCTGATCCATTTCAACAATCCGCTCGACCCGGACCTCGTTCCGATCAAGAGGATATTGGATCGCAAGGCGAAAGAACTGGACAGCATGGAGGGGACCGAGAAGAGAGTTTCTAATTTGGAAACTCTCTTGGTAAACTTGCCACTTGCCACTTTGGAAATTCCAAAGTGGCAGCAGACAAGGGCAAAGGAACCACAAAGGCGAGCAGATCTTAAGCATAATTATGTCGTCCGCAGTAACACCGTTGGCCCGTTTCTTCGATTCTCACCTGTGGCTGGAGAGTCATTACCGTTGGATGCCCAACGATCAAAAATCTTTGCGCCAGGCTCTCAAACTGGCGCAATACCAAATAAGTAAGATGTCTCCCATACAAATTTTTAATCACGTCAACAGAATCGATACAGACAAGCTTTTGTTCGCATCAGATACTCCTTCCGAGTATTATTTTGGAATAATTAAATCTTTCAAAGTCTGTTTGGAATTATTAATATGGCAAATGGGTTTTGACAACATAAAAGATTTTTTACAAGATATATTTGACGCTTTAGAAAAGGTGCGGCCCAAAGTAAATACTCTGTTCGTATTGGGTGCTCCAAACTCAGGAAAAAATTTCTTTTTTGACAGTTTTATACATTTAATGATCAACTATGGACAGATGGGGAACTTTACGAGGCATGACAACTTCCCGCTCCAGGAATGCGTCCAGAGAAGAGTCATCCTGTGGAACGAGCCGGCCGCGGAGTCGGGAAGCTTTGAAACACTAAAAACTATTTTGGGGGGCGATACATGCAATGTCAAAGTAAAATACTGCATGGACCACATACTTCATAGAACTCCGATTATAATTTTATCGAACAATGACATTTTCCCAAAAGATCCTGCTTTTAATTCTCGCATAATTCGCCATAAATGGAGGGCCCCCACCTTTTCTAAAAGAACATAGACGCAAAGTGCATCCACAAACATTAGTTTATCTTTTTCTTTGTTTCAACATTGTCGATGAAACGTTAATTAATTTTAATAAAAATGATCTAGACGAGTGCGAGCGTGTAAAGAGAAACCTTGAAACTGATAACTCGCCACACGGCCGGTTCGATCCGGACCTCATAGAATGGGGGGAGGAATGGACGGACAGAGAAGAAGCAAACACAGATGATGATTAATTGATTTTTTATAATTTTATTTAATAAAAAACTTATGTCTATTGTACATTTTTGTGTTTTCACTTAAATTATATGAACACCCTTTATATCAGAAATAGACGGTTTTTTTTCGTTTGACCAACTTGGGCATATCGCTATTTTCGGCCGGGTGAGAAATAACCGAACCCATAAATGTAAGTCCCGAGGGCAAACGATTAAAACTGGCCCCAGAATTAAAAGTCATAATAGTATCGTTCCATTGAACAGGTGTGGCGCCTCCCGTCAGACAAGAATCAACATGATGACTTATATGAATAGTAGAAGTAACTTCAAAATAAGCGCAAGAAATTTGCCACGAAGATTCATTTTTTGCAGGGTTCAAATTGGGGGTGGGAAGCAGCCTTATGTGAACTTGAGGGTGAGCATCACGAAATTCCGCGACATCGAAATTATGAGCCGTAGGACCCAATCCGAGTTGTCCGTCGTAACTATAAGTGATGGGAACAACAAGGGCAGTATAATTTTCAGCTTCATTAGTACACTGAAAATCACCGTAAATATTCATATTTTCAGAGGGGTTCAAAGGGTTGGGTGCAGTAGTAGTTCAAGGGTTAAAACGGTACTTGAAAGAACCGAAATACTTTGAACTCAAAAAATTCTGATTGGCCTGCATATAATTCATATTTACGCCTCTTTTTCCTTTTAGACCGCCGTTGGACGGTGAGTAAGAATAATCTGTAATTGGAACACCGATAGAAGTGCTAAACATAAAACGATTAATAATTTTATCCAAACGAGGATTATTTCCTTTACGAGGCACGTAATTACTTTTGGCTTTAATTTTAGCGTCAGATTTTTTCTTTTCATTATCATTATAAATATATGCGGCGTATTCATCGACCTGAATGGGATACCCGAGTACTGCCGCTTTATCAGAGTCATCATAATACTTGTCCATCAGTTCTTTATGAGACAATTTTTCAAGGGAAGTGGGAATCATAGGTTCGTCGGCCATTCCCTGGTAATGCGGCTCTCGCCACCGGCGAACCCCCCTCCGGCAAATATCCCACAACCAAGACGTGTCCTCTTAGTAAGCAAGGCCATACGAACGCCACTAGAATTTATTCTCAGTCTCCTACCAGGGTATCAACAGAGGAATATGGAGAAGAAGCGGAATCGATCCGTGCGACGAGCCAAGGGCACCAAAGGGTGAACCAGCAGTGGTTCAACCCTCGGTCTCCCTCGCGACCTTCCCCGCGGCACCCACAAGCGCAACCACCTCCGCGGCGCCGTCCTGAACGAGGCAACCCCAGAGAACCCGTGAGAAGCGTCTAAGACTCGGTTAAGACCCCGAAAATTTAGATTAGAATTCAGATTAGAAAGGATTTAGACTTAGATTAGAAAATTTGCATAATGGTCACACCCGTAGGACTTTTTTCATTACAGACCGATTGAAAGAATAAGCGGAAAAACCGGTCAGTTCGTGTTCAAAGAAATAGCGCTGATATTGCTGGACGGTGGAACAGTCGCTCATTTTCTCATGAAGCCTCCCCACAGTTTCGCTCACCTGTCGCGGGAGAACCGCAAACAGGTCTCTTGGCTGGAACGCCGTTACCATGAGATCCCTTGGAACGCCCGGTTCGTGGACTAATACCATCTGTGCGATTTGCTCAACTGCATTTTTGCGACTTTCGCGGGGGACGTTTACGTTAAGGGGCTGGAAAAGGTGCGCTGGCTTAGCGCTTACAACGGCACGGGCGTTCCGATCATGGACTTGGCCGATATGGGATGGCCGTCCTTTATAAATTTACGGCAGATAGGCGTTGAGTCTTGTCTCATGCGTCGTAAGGTTTGCGCTCTGAGGAACGCGTACATGCTTTACTTTTGGATACACCACAACCGTTTCCTCTCGACCATCCCCCCTCCTCCCTCCGAAGAGCCATTCTTCCCGGACGATGATGATGATGATGATGATGATGCAACGGTTGGCAACGCTTCGGAATCGGCTGCTCCGGTGACATCGCTTTAGACACATCAGGTGAGTGTCTCCCCCCCAACCCCCCCCCGAAAATCACGGCCCCGTCCTGCCGATCCTCGGCAACCGACCCCCGCCGAGGCTCGGTCTGGTTTCGAACGTGACTAATGTTTATTTTTTTCAATTTTGTAGCGATATGGCACAAGCACAACTCGATCGCGCTGCGAAACGAACGAAGAAAACCGAGCGGAAACGCAATTTCTTTTTCAACAGACTTTTCTCCATGTCGTCCGGCCGGATCGTCGTGAGTTACGACTCGCTTGACAATTTTCGAACTGTGGTCCGACTGGTGCCGAAAAGCAAGTGCGAGATATATCTGGACGAAAAGCATCGATTGAATTTGCGAACAAATATGGAGACATAGAAAGGTTTTTCAGGGAGTCTTTCGACCACACATCCGCCCTCCACGAAGACTCCTCGTTCAGCGTGCAATTCTGCACAACTCCCGCTCGGGCGGTTAGAATATGGGCCGCTGGCAACCGTTCCTGCTTTCTCGTCGATAAAGAAGGTTGGCAGCATCACCGTCTTGCCCTCCCGGAAATAACTAATGTAGTGATACCTTACGAGAATTTCGAATGTAAGGTGGTAACCATTTTTAAAAGCCTGGTCGGAGCCGCACGCGCCCAGCTTTTTTGGCCTACCGACCACAGCGTGCAAACATTAATGATAGACTTGAGCCCCTTCGAGGAGTTATGCGACCCGAATCACGTGGGTTTAATTTACGAATGGACGAATATATGTATTTGCGCACAGGAGCTGCTGAAGGCTGCAACAGCGGATGATGAGGAGGAGCGCTCTCCGCACTGAGAAACATTTTTTTTTATTTATCAAGGTTTTTTTTTAAAAAAAAAAAGTTTTCTCGCAAGATTTTTCATGTGTTTGTAATTTTTAGTTTGCAGCAATCAACGTCACTCAGGGATTTTTTAGATGTAAAAACAGTTGTATCGCAAGGTTTTCTTGCACTTTTCCTATTTTGCCAGGTTTAGTTTGACTTCCGCTGCAGACATTTCTTGTGAAATGACGTTCCAAGGATTTTTAAACATCTGCCACTCTCTACCAGTGCGGAATTAAACTTCAAAGGTGGGAACCCGGTTGACGAACACGCAGCCTGCAGCCCAGAGTGATTCTACAGAGAACTTCGCCGCCCACGAAATTTCGTACACAGTTCTCTACATTGTCCAGAGAATCTGCCAAGTTCGCCCGATATTGTATCGACAGGTAATGATGTTGCAACCCAAACAGAGGAAGAAGAATCCCCCAATCCGAAATGCCTGATATGTATGAAAAATCCAATCATAATAGCATTCTTACCTTGTGGGCGTGTATCCTGTAAATATTGTCTCCCAAAAATTAAATGGTAGAAAATATCATGTTTGCAGAGGTATGGTAATCAACATAACGTTTTTATTTTTTTAAAGAGTTGCCTCATAGTTTAAGAATAATAAAAAAAATCCCTTAGAACCCAAGGACTGGTTATTTTTTCTTTGCATTAATACAAAGTTACAATCCTCTCGGGTCAAGTGAAAACTGTATTAACATGAGCAATTTTTCCATGAAAAAAACAAGCAGGAAAGCTCTACACGTTAAGGTCAAAATAGAGTAAAATATGCGAAATACTTGCAAATTTTTTCGAAGTCTTAAATCTATAACGTCTAGTTACAGCGATGGGTGTCGAGGATGAACTTTTAAATTGGAGTAAGTATCATATTAAGACGGATAATTGACGATATAATACGGTAAAATCCGTGTTAAATGTTATAAGGATAATCTAAATTTTCAAATTAAAATGCGGAAGAGTCGCAGCAGTATGAATTGCGATTATTGGTGTTTAAAGCCTAATTTTTAGCAGCGGGTTGTTTCATAACTTTCAAATTGTGTGCTGTATAATCGCACCGTGCAACTTTGGCTAACAAATATCTGAACTTACTCTTTGAGTCTCCAGGCTGCAATTTCGGATTTTCTTCGTCCGATTTAATCCTTTTCGTACCGTAGGCGTGTGCTACGTTGCAACCCACGGGAGGCACGTGCACGCCGTCCACCTCTGTGATGTCAACAGCACATGCAGGTGTTACATCACAAAAATTATCAGACGAGAACTTGGAAAGTGGGTTTCTCGCAAGTGTGTCGCAACAAAATCAATCAACAGCAAAAGATGGAGTAATCTGTCGATATATTTCACATCAAGAGGGCGGTGCCCAATTAAAGTTACTAACACCCGGGGAAATTGGGTACGAGACGGCCAAGATCGAGATTTTTCCCTTCAATCAAATCGTCAAGGAGGAACGCATGAACTGGTGGCGGACGGCGAAAACCCGAGCCAGACTTGTTGGCGATAAAGAGGATCTTGGACAAAAAGGCGAAGAAGATAGACGCGATGGAGGGAACAGAGCGGAAGATCACCAAATCCAGTCAAGCAGAACATCAGCAGCAAACGTCCCGAGGCACAAAGGGGAGCAAATATTAGGTATGATTATGAAAAGTACGGTAACACCCCTAGCCAGGTTTTTTGATAGTCATCTATGGCTAGAATCGCATTTCAAGTGGATGCCTAACGACCAAAAAAGTCTGCGACAAGCACTTAAATTAGCCCAATACCAGATAAGCAAAATGAGTTTGATTCAGATTTTTAACCATGTAAATAAAATTGATACAGATAGAATGCTATTCGCATCGGACACGCCCTCCGAATATTATTACACGATTAAAAAATCGTACGTCGTACGAAGAAGTAGAATATGCAAATCAGAATGGAAATATGCAGATTTTTTAAAATATTGCTTGAAAATACCTCATCCGTTAAGTTTTGCTTATTTACTCATGAGACATAATTTACTGGATAGTACTCAATTTTCGAATTTGAATATAAAAGTTTTATCAGCTCCACTTTTTAATGATGTTCGTTTAATTTTTGAACAAAACGAATCAAATGAACAAATTCCAAGCAGCAAATCAAAATTAACTTTAGGGGCCCTGTAAGCCGTCGTCAGTAAAGCCTGACAATAATTTACACCCTTCCCATCCAATTTTTCCTTTACTCCATTCTCAGTGTGACCCTTCCCGGTAAGATTTGCCACAGCTCGGACTCCAGAGGCGAAAACCTCCCTGAAGCATTTCCTGATGAAAACGGAGTCACCCGCACTTCCCGCTGGAGACTCGGTCATGAACTTTGGAAAAGAGGACCGGGATACATGATTGAACTTTCGATTTTTTGCTAATTCAATAGGTGTTTCGTTAGGTAGCGGCGCCTGAACTTGGGGAACAAGGGAGCCGGGAATGTTTTCGGTTGAATTTACGGTAGTCATTGGGATATCTTTAAGTTGAAAATTAACCATTTCAACTTCAGGGACGATAATGTCGTATGCAAGTTACGTTATCTCATCTGACGAGGACTTAAACGAGGACTTGCTGGACTTGCAAATGTTAATCGCCGTCACCACTCTTTGACCCGCCATCCGCTGACTTGCGAAACGCCCGCTCCCCTGCCACGTTACCCGTCGCTGTGCTGTGAGCCGACCTTTCATCCGGTGCATTCGCATCTCGTTGCACCTGACCTTTGCCTTGCGGACCACTGCTCTGTTTTTGGTAATAAATTCCATCGACTTATGCTAAGTTTTTTTGATTATTTAATTGGCGCAGTTAAGTAGCCTTCGCGAAGGGCTCTTGCATTCATCGCGAAGTGTCAAGTTTGCCTTACCCACTTAATCGCGGAAACGAACCCACGTTCAACGTTCTAAAATAAAATCGTACAGAAAAACGGAACTATTTCATCGCGAATACAGAGGCTTTTATCTTCCTGAAGAAATGTTTCTCCCCGCTACCAAATCTCTGTCGGAAGTGCCGAGTACTCTGCTCTATTCTTTCTCCCTGGGACTGTTGCGTTCACGGAGAGAAATGAATGCGACGAAGATTTCGTTCAGTTCAAAAATGTAACATTGTCACTCACAGGCCCAACATTACCAACGGCGCCCTCCACAATGCCAGCACTGTAATTTGCTTGGCATATTTGAAACGTCATGAGGTTCACATTGCAGCATTGTAGAAAACATGGTCCATGCTCTA
This sequence comes from Bemisia tabaci, assembly GCF_918797505.1. Taxonomy (NCBI): domain Eukaryota; kingdom Metazoa; phylum Arthropoda; class Insecta; order Hemiptera; family Aleyrodidae; genus Bemisia; species Bemisia tabaci. The sequence goes on along the minus strand of NC_092798.1, from coordinate 34,218,722 downwards.
ATGCAACGTGCTGAACGCGTACTGCGCCGCTCATAATGCAGCGTTGTTGAATCATCTATTTTCGGTTGTTTGTATATGACATTACCACATTTCGCCCGCTGCATTTTGCTCAAAAATGTGGGGCTCATAGGACTTTTTTAGTTCCCATACTTATGAATGTGTTCAACACGGCAATTTTCTTTGTTGAATTGGCTTTCACTATGATACTGTAAAATTGTGTGTTTACAATCGCAGGTTGGAAAAGAAAGTATTTCTGTCTTAGAAGGATCGAAATCTTCCTTTTCCATTAGGAACACCGTTTCAGCCACCCAATGTGTCCCTGTCGGTTGTCCCGATCCGTTTTGTGATTGACTAGATAAACCCTGTTTATTTGCCATCTCTTTCGTCTCCGGTCTATCACCTGCCCCCACACATCTCATAAGTGGCAACCGGCATTGGCATTTCGAAAGTTGCACTTTCAAACGACACGTATGCACCGTCGCTAACGCTAATCAAAACTGTAGGAGAAAAAATTCTTGAAAAGACTCGATTTCTCGGTCCATCCAGATATGCTCGAGGCATTGCTAATTTCTTAGGCCGTGGGTTATCGTGGTTGACCGGCAATCTCGATGATACGGACAAGGAGCGTTACTATGCACTCTTGAGAAATTTGGATAAAAGCCAGATTTCTGTGGAAACACAGGTTCACCAAGAATACAGTTTAACTTCAGCCATTTTTAATCAGAATAAAGAAAACGAGAGACGCCTTGAATCGAACGAACGGATTTTACGAGATAAAATTGCTTTAGTGACTAAGTCTATGGCTAATAATTCCATATCTTACAATACGCACTTTCACACTATCGAGACAATCGATTACATTTTAAGCTATAGTTTGACTTTCCTACACATTTTAACGGAAATTGAAAATTTCATTCTGTTTTGCGCATCTGGGACACTACATCCTTCCGTCATTTCTGTTGGCGACATTCATGCTGAAATCAAAACTATTAAACAATATTACAATGAGTCCATTCCTGGTAATTTGACATAACTCTCTTTTTCGGAAATTTTTGAAAATTGAGGAAAGTTTAAGTATCTCGAAAGATTAAGCACGGCAACAATGGTCACGACGCCCCGCTTCCCACGCATAAACGGATGCAAATTTAGAACAGATAATCAGATTAGAAACTGAAAATAGAATGTTAAAGACGCAGATCGCCGACGAAAAAAAAGAGAAGCTGGAGCATATCGCCGCAAGAGACGAGAAAATCGAAAATCTTACTCGAATAAATGAACGTATAGCCAATGAGAAATTAAGTCATAAAGTCATAATGACAAGAATTGGCCACTCTCCGTAGAATTGCCCATACAGGATTATTCCAGGGGTATTAGAAGTCATTAAAAATTACGCGTAATTCAGCTCACTATCGAGGAGTTTACGCAAAGTTTCCGGCAGCTAATTAAAATCAGAGATCACTTAATTTTTACTACAATGTGATGGGAAATACGCGATTTTTAGATAACTGCGCGCATGATATTCACGAGCGACGGAAACTTGAATGATTGAAAAACTATGATTTTCCTTCAATTTCGCGTGATACTACATACTAACTCTGGAGTTTGAATAGTTGCTCGCTTGTTTTCCTACGTGTAAAAGTGAGAAATGACGCGATTTTCGGCTCAGTGTCGCGTGACTCACGCGATATTGCCGATGGATTCGTTAAATCCCAGGGAGTTAAGCGTTTTTCACATCGATATCGCGGGGAAACTGCGATTTGTACTGCGATGAGGTAAAAAAAAATCGAGAAATTACATGCTAATCACCGCAAAATCGCGATTACTCCGACCGTATTAAAGGTCGTTAATAATGACGCGTAGTTCAGCTAAATAACGCGGCATATTTGCAAAATGTCCAGCGGTTGAGGCAGTGAAAAGGTAAATATTTTGTTTGCGGCTTGTAATATTTCATGAATTTCATCGTTTCTTGATCCTGAAAACGACGAAAACTTTCGTGAAACCAAAGAAGACGAAGAAATGTGGTCAAAAAGAAGTCTCATTCAGGGATTCTGAGAGAGAGCGACGATGTCATCGAGGTGGAGATACACCATTCGACGAGCCCAGACCCTCAATCGGATCGCATATTGAATACCCAAGCCTGAAGAAGACACTCGTGAGTGACACAGACACAACACTAGCAAGGCAGTGCACATAGTTTGTATAAAATGTTGCATTCACAGGCATTGAAGGCGTTTTAAAGACCGTTTCGAATGGAGTCGATGCAAACGGCGCGCGCGAGAGATATTGAGCTGAAATATGACGGAAAACATTTCCTTGCGATCTATTAAGCGCATGGCGATTCACTCCTTGGATCAAACTTTGCCTGCACGTACACATCCGTTCTGTTTGATTATATGTTCAACGATAGTGATATTGATTTTTCGTCTATACACTGGAAAAAAAAACACATTGGATCTAAAGTCCTGACTCTTAAAAACATCGACAAGAAAAAGTACTCTTTATTCAATCAGGATGTAGCTTAAGTCAAGAACCAAGCCTCTCAATTGAAGCGGACTTCCTTTTGATTGAAGCAAAAATCCGATATAATCAAGAGTATTTTTTCTTGTCAATATTTTCAAGAGTCTGGACTCTAGATCCAATGTGTTTTTTTCCAGTGTGAAGTTGAACAAGTTCCACTTCTGCAAGTATGGAGGAAGTCAATGTAAATGCTGGTTCACCGACCAATTATCACGAAGAGTCGGAGGAAGAGTTGCGATCGAACGCGAGTACCAGAGAGAAGGTCCGACGACGGTTTTCACGACCAGTCCCAAAAAACAATAGACTCCATTCTTGCAACCCATGGGTTCCACATCCATGTCGTCCACATTTTCTACTTGAAAGTAATTTTCTTCTTGAAGGTTTCCATCCTAGCTGAAACACGAGCTAATTGACTTTGAGATATGGCTTCTCCGTCCAGGAAAACTAATGGTGAGATGTCTCTATCGCTCATAGACGAAAGGATTCGCCTACATTGTGATAACCCTGGCCAGGCTGTCATCAATGATGTGACGAAGAGGTATCCACTACTCGCAGATTTGAATAACAAAGGTATTATAAATGTAGCAAAGAGATCGTCATCATTCGTTGATAGCGCAACGCTGTCAAAGACGGTTGAGGAAGCTATTACTAAAGACAATAAGACCGAAGCAAAGACTATCGAAACGCTAACTAACCATATAAAAAGTCTTGAAAACAAGCTCAATGGCGTGTCTACAAATTCAGACAAGTTAGCAAAAAATCAAGAAAGAGACAGGAAGTTACTTAAAGATGCGATAACTAAGGACGCCGGAAAAATTCTTCATTCTGATGTTCTTCAACGATCTGTTACTCAAGAGCAGAAGATTAATGCAATGTTAGCCAAGGCTAATACCAATATAAATGGTCATGTGCCTAAAATTGCTACACATAAACGCTGTATGACGTCTTTGAACTTTTTCCGATTTATCATGGATTTATCACTCATTTTCATGACTATATTCAGCTTAATTATTTCGAGTTATGGTTTAACGCTTTTCTCCGCTACCTTTATAACAGTATTTAGGATTGTTATTGATATAACTATAGTGTCGTGTTTGATTTTGAAGCAGTGTATAGATAAGAAGTACAATTTATTAACTGAAAAGAAAGATTTACTCGTTGGACAATACCAAGAAGCCCTTGGTATTATTGCCTTATATGGCGATTTCAAAAATATTAATACCCTGGCGAATGACTCCAGAGTCATGGGCCTCTGACTTTGCATTTTCTTCCTAGCTGGTGATGCTCGTGTGGCGTTAGGAAATTTCTGGGACTGACCCCCCGCAGAAACTCCTAACTCTTAAATTTTTTTGGTCCAACATGATATTTTTTGCAATCCGTGTACTATATACTTGTAGGTTATATTTACATCATCCGACTTCGCCTTTGGTGACAAACAACAAATAGACTCAACAACCCTATGTTATTGTTCACAATTTTGTCCCCGCAAGCCCTCCTAAGACGAGTCATCCAAAACCTCTTGTTCAGCCCTCTGACACGACCACGTCTCAACCTCAAACATGGATCTATTAGCGGTTTACTGCCTCGATACGATTTTTAAATCTAGGATGGGACGCGATATAGTTTCAATTCCCATGAGTTCTATCACTATTATCGTATCACTGTCACATGAACTTCCACCTCTCAAGATAACAGCCACGCTCGGACTGCCGATTGCGGCAGCCTAGCACTCCTACCCAAGCATCAAGCAGTATCGAGCTCTAGACGATTCCACCGCCGCTCTAATTTGGTGTCCTCTCAAAAAACAAAAATTAAATTTTGTATGAAATTTCGGCCCAATCCAAAAAAAAAACCTCACTAAGTACCTGTTAAAAAATAAAATGGGGAAAAAGATATCGAAAGCGTATATGATGGCAGTACCGTTTGGATTCAGCGTTTAAAAGGAGGTGATTTCACACGGCCCAATTTCTCCCTTGATGCCCGTGCACTATGCTAAACAACCCAAAATTGTTCACGCAAAAAAATCAAAATACTTACCTATCAAGTATGATGGTCTGGAACACGTTTCAATCCATCGCTTTGAATCCAACGATTTTTGAATCAAGGAGGGGGGGAGGGTGATATTTTTCCAATTCCCATGAATTATATCACTGTTAACATTCGATTTCGACCTGTTGCCGCCCTCGGCCTTCCGATCGACACTCTTACCTAAACATTTAGGCTTCCCCGAGGAATAATGATTCCAAAGTGAGGATTCTTAATTTTGCAAGTTTTTTTTAACTTTATGTTTAAAATATATCTAGATCAGTCACAGATTTGTCTTAGTTTCAGTCTTAATTACTTTTATAATCTTTTTGTCAACAATTGAAAGTTAAAATTTGCAGCACAGTCCCTTCATTCTTCCAGAGAGACTTCATCGACACCAAACTGTACGGTGACTTTTCGGATGTTGCGGCACACAACGTAAGACACCTTATCGAACATGATACGGAATCCGTCGAAAAAATGCTGAGAAATGTAAATATTGCACCAGACGAGAAGAAAATTGATTCAGTGGAGGCCATCCTCACACCTTTAGAATAAATGAAACAAGTAAGTTAACAGGCCTCATTTCCAAGTTTTGATTGTATTCGGTAAATTAGACATGCCGAATAATTTTATAACTATGTCTGTGGAGGAATGGAATGAATTTAAGTTATATTTGAAGCAATATCGGACCATCTGTCTCATATCGCGACCCCCATCGAAGATATCATTATTGGCAATACAAAATTAGTTCACTCCTCCACCACTCAGGTAATCCTATGAATCAAGACAGGAAATACCGATCATGATTTTTTTTCGCCATGAGTATTGATAAACTCAAGTAAAGTAGAAGTAAGCGGTATTTCTTTTATTTTTTGTTGTTGAAGAGGCTTCATAATTCTATAAATATTTCGTTTGTCACTGGAAATATGGACGATAAATACCTTTACCGAAGGGACACAGTCCCTTCATTTCTCCAGAGAGACTTCACCGACACCAGCCTGTACGGTGACTTCTCCGACATAGCGGCTCACAAAGTAAGACACCTTATCGAACATGATACGGAATCCGTCGAAAAAATGCTGAGAAATGTAAATATTGCACCAGACGAGAAGAAAATTGATTCAGTGGAGGCCATCCTCACACCTTTAGAATAAATGAAACAGGTAATCCTACGAATCAAGACAGGAAATTTCGATCATAATTTTTTTTCGCCATAAGTATTGATAAACTCAAGTAAAGTAGAAGTAAGAGGTATTTCTTTTATTTTTTGTTGTTGAAGAGGCTTCATAATTCTATAAATATTTCGTTTGTCACTGGAAATATGGACGATAAATACCTTTACCGAAGGGACACAGTCCCTTCATTTCTCCAGAGAGACTTCACCGACACCAGCCTGTACGGTGACTTCTCCGACATAGCGGCCCACAAAGTAAGACACCCCATCGAACATGATACGGAATCCGTCGAAAAAATGCTGAGAAATGTAAATATTGCACCAGACGAGAAGAAAATTGATTCAGTGGAGGCCATCCTCACACCTTTAGAATAAATGAAACAGGTAATCCTACGAATCAAGACAGGAAATTTCGATCATAATTTTTTTTCGCCATAAGTATTGATAAACTCAAGTAAAGTAGAAGTAAGAGGTATTTCTTTTATTTTTTGTTGTTAAATAGGCTTCATAATTCTATAAATATTTCGTTTGTCACTGGAACTATGGACGATAAATACCAAGCTCGATTATAGAAAATTATTAGATATTTTGATGGAAATTAGATTCATCTAGAAAATCAAGTAAAAACTTGATCTTTTGTTGAAAAGAGAGGTATTTTGGGCGAGAATGAAATCAAGTTGGGCGAAAATGAGGGAGGTTTTTTGGGCGGGTGGCCGAGTCACCGAAATACCGTGAATCTGGCAGCTATGCCTGCCGCAGAAAGATGAGCATGTGATAACGACGAAGGAGACTGATTTCGGGTAAACAGAACGGAATGCTATCAGGATGACTTCCCATGTTTGTCACCGCGATTCACCGCGTCGTAATTAGCCGTAGTAGCGCAGTGACTTCGCTTAAAACTCGCACGTTATGGATATCGAAATTTCATCGGTTTTTAGGACATTTCGCGGCAAACGGTGTGTTATAATTGAATTGTATAAATTAACGGAATCGAATGTTTTACAGTCCGGAAACATTAGGTTCAGGTGCGCTAATAAGAAGTGCGGGGCAAGTGTGCTAGTTGACGAAACTGTAAAAAAAGTGATCCAACCTAGTGCTGTTGAACATAATCATGAGCCATACACGTCGGAAGAAATAACCAAACAAAAATTTAAAGTTAGTGTCAAAAGGAAAGCGGCCGAAAATTTAATCGAAAAACCGAGTAAGATTATAAGACGCGAACTTTTATTAGATGGTGCCTGTGAATTATCAAATTTAGAATTGCCTGGTATTCGGAAAATGATGTATAAGGAAAGAAAAAAATCTCTCCCTGCTCCAATACCAAAATCGAGACAGGAAGCATACTGTCAGCTGTATGATTTACAACGCAAAATTTTAGTGAAAGGACAGCAATTCTGTTTTGTGAATGCAGCCAAAAATATGGTAATCTTGACGTGTGAATCAAATTTAAAATTGATGCAAGTGAGCGAACTTTTTTTCGGAGATGGGACTTTCTCATATGCACCGGACCATTTTTCCCAGTTGTATACAATTCACGTGTATAAAAATTGCTTTTACATTCCAGTCGCATTTTGTTTCTTACCCTCTAAGAGCTGCGAAACGTATCGTTTAATGTGGCGAGAACTGCAAAATTTGAGTCTTTCTCTGACTGGAAAAAATTTCGTCATTCCCACATTTTATGCTGATTTTGAATCTGCTGCTCATAACGCTATTCATGCAGAATTCCCAGATTGTATGTTACTCTGCTGCCGTTTCCATTTATCTCAATCCTGGTTCCGATTTATTCAATCCAATTCATTCCTCTTGCGAGAATATAACACTAAAGGCTCAGCGGTCGGTAAATGGTTAAGGTATTTTTTTGGCTTGCCATTGTTACCGCCAAACGAAGTGTTGGGTGGTTTCCTAGATTTAATGTCTATCGTTCCTGACGGCATACCTCAAGAAACACAAACGGAATTTTCAAATTATCTTCTGAATAACTATATTTTGACTTTGTCAAAGTATCCTCCAGATTTATGGGCCGGACCGCCGTCAAATTGCCCTCGCACTACAAATGGCAACGAATCGTTTCATAGTAACTATAATAAAGAATTCTATCATACCCATCCCAACATTCACAACGTGGTTGAAGTCCTACGTCAGATTCAAGCAGAAACGTTAACTAAAATAACTTCCGTCAACATGAATGTCACAAATACTATTAAACAACCGACAATTGACCGAAATAATTATGCGATAGAAGCCTGGAATACTTACGCGGCGAGCAAACGTGATCGAGAAGCTCGGTTGACTTACCTCAAGCGCCTAGGTCACCATTTCCAAGCTAAGAAAATTTAAATTCTCATCCAGATTTTATCAATTGACGACCAGCCACCTACAGCTGTGATATTTTTATATTACTCAACTCTACATACAATGGTGAGTGTGTTTCATACTGTTCTTTCATTCAACATGTTGTTCGGTGTTGCCACATTCACATATTTCCTTCAAAAGGTACCTTTTTTCCTCTCGCCCATAAGACCCCCTCCCTAATCGGGGGAAGGCTATTTTGCACTGTTTCTTACTCGCCCAAAAGCCCCCAACTTTTCATATAGTCTGACCACTACTATCATCAATAAAAATCAGGAAACTTTTAAGAGAGTTGAGCAAATCGAGACAATCTTGAGTGGGAAATTGAGCTATTTGCAGAAAATTCAAAACGAGACTTTCTCTGAAATTCACGACCATCATTTCACCGAAACTTTGAGTTATTTGTCTATTTGTTATGGGTTAACATTGTTGACATTATTCAAGAAATTGAAACTACTCTCCTATTTTTCAACAATCGCCAACTTCATCCATCTGATATCTGCTAATGATTTGCAGGAAATCAAAAACATCTATTCTTATTTTCACGAGTCAATACCGAATGAGTTGTTGTTTCTTGCCGGCAATACGATAACTTCTTGTAGTCATCGTTTTCGCTTGCCGTCTCGGAAGTAGTTTCTTTACTTTCAGCTTTTTGCTAAGCTTTTACTTATAATGAGTCCTCTCATATTTTTGACGTTATTCATTCATGTAAGAAGCTTTATTTTAAATTAAGAAACTCACAATATATAATGATTCCATGGTGAGGATTCTTAATTTTGCAAGTTTTTTTGACTTAATGTTTAAAATATATCTAGAGCAGTCACAGATTTGTCTTAATTTCATTCTTAATTACTATTATAATCTTTTTGTCAAAATTGAACGTCAAAATTTGAAACACAGTCCCTTCATGATAATGAAGTGAAATGAAGTGAAACCCTTCATGAACGTTACGGAGATTTTAGCGACATCGCAGTGCACAACGTAAGACACCTTATCGAACATGATACGGAATCCCTCGAAACAATTCTGAAGAATGTCAATATTTCCCCAGACGATATGAAAATTGATTCAGTAGAGGCCATCCTCACACCTTTAGAATAAATTAAATAGATCAATCTTATTAATCAAGACAGAAAATTTCGTTCATGATTTTTTTTCACCATAAGTATTGATAAACTCAAGTGAAGTATAAGTAAGAAGTATTTCTTTGTTGGTTCTTGCCGCCAATACGATAACTTCCTGGAGTCATCGTTTCCGCTCGCTTCTCGGAAGTAGTTTTTATACTTTCAGCTTATTGTAAAGTTTTTACTCATAATGAGTCCTCTCATATTTTTGACGTTATTCATTCATGTAAGTAGCTTTATTTTTAATACCCATTAAAACTATGCGCCGCCTCGCAGTCAGAAGCCGACCAGCTCTCCCAGCATCCCTGCAGCATCTCAACAACCTACGACATCCTACACCGCCCCTTCAACATGGAGAATTTTGGATCTACTTCATCACTGACCAGTATCCCGTGGCTAGAATCCATTGTCTCCGGAACCTCGTTTAGCGCAGCGGGGGACTCGGCGCCCGACTGGGAGGATTCGGGGAGCTTTCCGCGATACCTGCAGAGGCGACGCCTATCGGTCGCGGAGGCGCCCGTTGAGGTTCAGTTACACGATCAAATTGAGCCATCAAACTGAATCTCTGATTGGTGGAAAAAGACCGGAGGTAAGGATGCGACCAATGAGAGGCCCACTTTGATGGCTCAATTTAAATACGCTTGGATGAAGAGTGCGAGTTGCCGTCGGTCCCCCATCACAACTCCATCGTCTTGAGCTCCGCGAGATTAGCCAATCGTGGGATCCAGCAGCCAGATCTAAAATGACTTCCGCCCCTTTATCATTTATAGGTAAAGCCATGCATTACCTGTTCGGCACGGCCATATCGGATCAATTCCAGAGAGTTAAAACTGAAACTAGTCAATTACAAAAGAATGATGTTCGAATTAAACATAACTTAGAGGAACAAATAAGAAAGTGAAAATTGTAAATTCGTTATGCAGACTGCTGTGTTTGAGCGACTGCGTCTTTGTTCAAATTTAATAGATGAATCTATATGAATGAGTGAGATGGAGAGCGCACGCTTTTGCCGTTTACCTGCTAGTGTTGGGGACACCGCTGAGGAGAATAGAATGTACTACCTACAACTTTACCATTTAGATATGGTTAGAAATATGGGGGTGTCAATTTAGTTTTTCTTTAGAATAAGGAATAGTCTTTAGATCTAGCGGGACCTAGGTTCCCGCATTTTCTACCTACTCAAATATCGGTGATGAAAAATGTAAATATTTTTCGAAGTAGATCTTTATCAATTGTAAAAAATTTAACTTCCGAAACAGAAATATTGTCAAAAGCTGTTTATCGATTAGAAACTGAATCTAACGTCAGTCAACAAGCAAATAGAGCCAACGTCTATGGACGCAGAATACGTGATAAACTCGCTGAAGCGAATTCATTCCTGTTAGAATTGAAACTAGCTTTGGAGCACACTGCTCATGGTTGTGGCACGCCCCCGCGCCCCACACCACCACTCCATCGTCTTGAGCACTACTGGATGCCAGAGTGGCCCAATATTGGGGCACACTTGCATCTGGTCAAGAGTATGTGTACTCTTGAGCCGTGTGCATCTTATCAACGCAACCCTTTATCAGGATAGCATCGATATAAATACATACGGCTCCCCCGGCGCGAAGCTCTTCTGCTGACCCTCGCTTCCACGCTCGCGTAGCACTTTTTCCGCCGGTTCGCGTGTGCTCTCCCCTTCATCGCCGTCCCTTCTGGGTCCCGCTCGGTGTTATCCTACGAGTTCCGACTTCGTTTGTCTACCCTTCACCACGCTACCCCAAGGGTACGCCAACTGGTGGCAGCGGTGATTTTCTTTGGAAGCTCGTGGATTCAAAACTCTAGCCAAGCTGCCGAAAGGTCCAGGCTCCAGAACAAACGGATTCCAAGAGAACTACATAAGAAGATTCACCCCGCAAAGACTCAAGAATTGGAAGTCAGACCACCTCTATTGCCGAATTCTCACCGTCTGCAGAAACATCATGCCTAAAAGCACTGTCTAAATTATTTGGAAATTTGAAAACTCTCGTCCGTTCCTAAACCTGTTGGGGAATTAATTTCTTTTTATTGTGTCAATATGCCACCACCCGTAGTTAATAGAGTCAATATTTGTACAGATTTTTGGAACACAGGGATAAATGCTGAATTGTACCATAACAACGAATTAATCGATGGTGTGTATAGAACCCTAGATGATAAGAGAAATCTATCCGATTATGAAACAGAAGTAGTGGCAGTCCATCTCGGAATAATGTTATGGGGTCCGATATTGCCAAATTATCAATTTACAGTTAAAACTTGGAATGAAGAAATAGCGGGGGAAAATAAATACCCAAACTATTAAAGTAATCCGCACATGCAAGAAATTCACCAATATAATGTATATTTCGATTTATTTGCAGAAATCGCGTATTGGCAACCCTGCTGGGACTCGTTGTCGGCACAATGGCAATCCATGTAACTATTGAACCACTAAAATCAAGTTCTGGAATCATTTTCCTGTATGAATCATCGATCCTGATCTCTGGCCACCACTGGATGCTGGGTATCACTATTCCACTCAAAGAATGGCTACCCCAACTCACAGCTATTAATTCTTCGATTGGCGACCTGGAACGCAAAATTGGGGGTACGGAAACGTCCTCAGTGGCGTAACGGGCGCCCCCGCAGACCCTGCTATGCAGGGGGGCCCTGGCGCCTAGGGGGCCCTCGGCCGCCGGAATTTTTTTCTCTCTCTCTCTTTGATCCTCAGCTTTGGTTTCAAACTTTGGGCCTTTACTTATCGAGATGGGGCTTCTTCCTTTGATTTTTATTGTTAGCTCGGGGTTTTTCATACTTTTTTTGGACTGTTCCTAACTTTTTGTTTGCTGGAGGGCCCCTGCCTTCCCATGTCCACTCAATGATTCCACTTTTCGTATTTCGGGTTTTGGGAGGCCCAAGAATCTAAAAGCCTTGGGGGCCCTTTGATTCATGGGCCTAGGCTGAGCCCCCGCTTTCCTTTAGATCATTGATCCTTTAGGGGCTCCATTTAATCGGGTACTTTTACGTTTTTATTTTTTTTTAAATATATTTATTTGCGCAAACATGCAAGTGAATCAAATTCCACCTCAGAACATAAAGTAAAAGTAGGCTAAATCCTGCACATACCATACCTAAAGGTAAAAAGATATAAGCTACTGCCACTTTGATTTTTTGGTGGTTAAGGCTGATTTTCTCAAAAATTTTCGGGCTGCGGGCCTAGATCATACGAGAAAAAACGGGAAGGGGTGAGGAAGGGAGAGGGAGGGGATAATTTTGGAATTTTATCGACTTGGGAGGCCCCTAGAAAATATTTTGCAGGGGGGCCCAGCGGAAGTCCGTTACGCCACTGAACGTCCTCCTTCCTTGCAAACTCAATTCGAGAAAAGGTAAATCTGTACAGACACCAACTCTCTGAACTAAACAACAGCTTTCGCGAAAATCAGGCAATCATGGGATCGAGCAACCAGATCTAAAAGGACTTCTGCTCCATTATCATTCATAGGTACAGCAATGCCCTTGACTTTACTTTAAACCTTACTTAAAATAGTAGGAAAGTCTTAACTTTTAATACTTCAAACGTACTTCGGAAACTTTTGAAATTTTTCTCAAATTTTATTGTTACTTTGTACATACTTCACAAATTTCAATGAACTTTACTGTTTTCGAATTTTATAATTCACGAGTTTTCAGCAGATTTTTCCACAGATTTTCAACATTTAATTGACTTTTATTTACAGGTTCTTCAAACTCATCAATTATTTATTGTTCTATTTTTTATTACTCTTTGAATTTGTAATAATTTTGTTTGATAAATTCAGAAGAAATTCAATTCTACTCCATTTTTAAGTGCCATCATAAACGAAGAAGGTAAAACAAATTATTCAAGAGTTACTTGCCATTTTTACCAGGGTGCAGATTAATTTCTGATCAGTAACGAGAAGATCTATTTTTCTATCTATTTTTTCTATCATTTTTTTTTTTTTTATTATAACTTCGTTTTCATCCATTTTCTCCGAGTCCGTCTTCCGATTGATTTCATAATATGTGTGTCTTTTTCTTTTCTTTTCTTGTTTGTAATTCTGTTCTTAAATTTTTAATACTTCTTAGCCCTTAATATTCAACAGCTTCCTACCCGCAATATCGTTTGTAGACTAGAACTCAACTGTCCGAGAAATGCTAATAAATTGATTTTTATTGAGGAGGGGCGGGGATAGAAGATCAGGACAGGGAAGTTTGAGGGAAAAGAAAGTATTTGTCTTCGACGAGTGATCAAATCCGAATACACTTGTCTACCAGCGGCTGGTATATTTATTAGCAGTGATCGCTTCGCAGTGACCGGTATACTGAGTAGTGAATACTCAGCAGTGACCGTGCTGACTCAGCAGTGATAGTTGAGCAGTAACCGGTTTACTTAGCAATTTTTGTATTCGTTTCAGGTTTTGAATCATTTAAGAATACTGAAACGTTGGAATAGGGTTTAGGGATGAGGGGTTAGTGGTTATCCAATCTAAGTTTTAACAGCATCATGGATTAAGGCCGAGTAAAATCTGTTTCAGCAGACCTACTCGTCAGTTCCATGAGAATTTATCGCCACGGATAGGATAAGTACTTACCCCAGACTGATTGACTTAAAGTCAGATAATCTGACTACTACACGGAGAAAAAAAACTCGTGCGTGAGACCCGAAGTTTAGGTCATATGGATCTCTGAAGTTTTCAGATTGAGCATCTGAATACTTTAGGTCTAGCTGCCGAAGTTCGGATCACACATCTGAAACTTCAGTTCTTACATCTGAAGTACTTCGGTTCTCACATCCGAAGTACTTCAGATGTGAGAACTGAAGTTTCAGATGTATGATCCGAACTTTGGCAGCTAGACCTAAAGTGTTCAGATGCTCAATCTGAAAACTTCAGAGATCCATATGACCTAAACTTCGGGTCCCACGCACGAGTTTTTTTTCTCCGTGTAGGCCGACCAACCTGATGTACTCGGCGATTATTGCTGCGCAGTGACCGTGCTAACTCAAGAACGTTCACTTGACAATAACCAGTTTAAATAGTAAGCTACCGCATATTGATCCTCGCCTCACAAAATGAATGTTTCTGGGGTGGTTTAAAGATGTTGGTTGAGCTAGGAATAACAAAATCAACTTATTGTCTCGGCAAAGATGCGTGTAGCTTGATAGATACCACGAGGAGAAGCCGGTTGAATACCACTGACAAGTCGAAGGGAACAATTAGCTGACTGTGTAAATAGAATAAACAACTTCACTAAATTAGAAATGTACTTAGTTGGATTGCAAAAGAAGACAAATTCGGCCGAAAGAGTGGATTGAAAAAGAGCTAAAACTTGTATCGATCAAAATTGTAGGTTGTATGCGTTACCGATCTAACTATTAAAAAAGTAATTGATGTTTTCTTCCTAGAACAATTGTTATAATTTACATTTTTTCCAAATTATCTTGTTGATCTATCTAAACTATCTAAGTTGATTTTTTTCTTCCCGAGTTACTGATCAGAAATCCATCAAGGACAGACTGGATAAAATGTTCGACTTTGCGGAGCACCGTGCGCAGTTCCAACGCTTTGATGATACTCTCCTTCTTTTTAAATGACCGAAGGAAATGATAAGCATTTTCTGGATTAAAATAAAAACAACTTTTATTAGAACTAATTAAACTTATACTTAGTCTTAAACTTAAACTTACACTTTAATAGTTGAATGCAAACATTCGAACTGATCAACTTATGTCATGGCATTATTCGTGTTAGTTATTGTTTTTTTGACTGCAGAAGATCATTTGATCATTCTCATTTCCAAGTGCATTGGCAAAATTTAAAAAAATTTAATCTTCGACACGCTTAGGTTGAGTTTTTAGGTCATGTTTATTGATCTTGAGATTTCAGATGATCTCTAGAAAAAGTAATAACATCAAAGTTGAGACCTAAACTGATCTTGAAATTCCCTTACAGACGTATTAATGAGCAAAAAACAAGTGACGAAGATTGTTTTTCTTGGTATCTCCTAGAAAATCAGCTCTGATTTCATTGAATTTCACAATACTATCTGCAGCAATGTCAATTTATTTCTTATACCCTGAGTCATCGGAGATGTTTGTAAGAAATGAGCAAAGGGTGGATAATTGGATAATAATATGTTAAAGATTTGTAAAAATCTACTCGCTTCTTCCTTAGGAGATTATCTCTGTACTCACTGTGCTTCTCTTTCGTGCCTCCAATCATTGACGAGAGGGGCCCTATTTGCTGTTTGCATGGGTGAAAATCTATCCTTGTGGTTTCTCTGAAGAAGAAACTGCCTATTAAAAATATTAAAGAGATAATAATTTAATGAATTTTTTTTTTGCCTCATATTGCTGAGGATTGTTGGAAATCGAACGATTCAGCAGTTTAAATTCACTTGCAACTCAAGTCCTGCAACGTCGAGTTATGATATGCAAACTCAGCGTGCCTGGTGCGGCCGCTCGGTATCTGTTTCTCTTGTTTGCTCTACTTTTAGTCGGTCAGTCTGTAACAGCCTCGCCTCACTACACGATGTTTCCATGATAAAACGATTGTACTTTTCGCCAGATCAAACTCGGTGTTACTCAACTAATCAGGGATCAGGGACGAACGAGAGGAAGTCAGTTGCGATCCAGGAGTGTTTCAACAGGCAGAGTGGGAAGCGGAGGTCGAGAGAAGGTGTAAAGGGGAGCTCCTCGGAGACTCGTGCTCCGAAACAGACGAATCCGTGGAGGAGTTCTTCCTCTGCGAAGAAAGCATGGACGTCTCCTCAGAGAACGGATACGGAGGAGGAGGAAGCGAGAGAAGTTTTGGAGCTTTCACCGACCCTCTCGCTGGAACCGAAGGCGACGGAGGAGACGATGATGGACGACCTGCCGAGCACCCAGGCGTTGATGGAAGAGGAGGCGGACTTCATAGAAGGCAAGGACAAGGAAAGGCTGCGCAAACAAGCGAAAAGGAACGACTGGATACTGCTGATGACGAACCTGGTTTACCTGACGGGCTGCGGGCTGGTTCCTCTTTCACGGGTCCTGGATCTTCTGACAACGAGTCTGACGTCAACGAGTGGGGATGTACAGAACTGGGGGATCCTGGCGACAGGTATGTTGAAGCAGTGTACGAAAATTCTAGTGGCTCAAGGAAGGAAATTATTAACCTGTGGCGCGCCAGATTTGGTGGAAGTTCTAGTCGGAGATACGTCGTTCACGTCGTTTTTCGACTTGGAGCTTCCTACAGAAATCCGGAAGCTGTTTCAAAATTTCTGGCTCGCCTCGCCAGCGGGGCATTCCTGGTCTCCATCCACGGCTGCCACCTGCACTGCGTCCACGTCTGCCGGTTCGCGAACATCACATGCGGGTGTTACATTACCAAACACCTGCGTGGGCGGTTCGGGCGCTGGATGGCTAGAAGAAATAGCCAAGAACGTGAATTCAGCGAAAGCAGGTGGTGTGCTATCGCAATATACTTATGCTGCGGTAGAAGGAGGCCAGTTAAAATTTCAGTCCAAGGTCTTGGTTGGTAGGTAAGTTACCCACCTTTTAATCACTACACCTCTGCGAGACAAGGATATCAGCGATTCTCTTATCTTTTAACTTCAGACCAAATGATTTTGATTACCTATGTTGGTCAAAAAATCAATATTTGAGGAAAAATTGATAAGAACGTTTCTTGTAAGAAATTGTATTATCTTTAAAAATACAGAGAAGGAAATTCGGTAGGTGCTTGCAAAGTTGGGTCTTTCCGTTTCCGATGAGCTATGTTTACACAGTGTCTATCTGATGAATGTAATAGTGTTTTTTGTTGGATTTTAGGTAAATCTGGCAAAATATGTCCTTTTACTCCATGTACGTAGCAGAATAGAGGAGTTGGAGGCGAAGTTTCTGACTACTACAAAGCTGAGACAAATGAGGCAAAGACAAAGGTGGGCAGCCATATTTAATAATAATAATATAATAATAATATATAGCTTTATTTGTTGTTTTGTGCACATGGCTTTTACAAGATTTTTTAATGATCCGATACAATCTCTAAAATTACCGGAAGAATTGATATTGCTTCGTCGAAGAGTCCCAAGAATAAGACGAAAAGGATTTATCGACACTGTCGACCTATTACACAAAAGGTGTAGTCACATAGCAGCTCACAATGTACACTACCATTCAAAATGGGATGCAGATACTGTGAGAGAAATGCTCAAGGTTGCCAGTATGGCCCCAGACGCGACCAAAATTCAAACCGTACTGACTCTACTCACCCCTTTAGAATAAACAAAACCAATCATGTAATTCATGAACAGAATTTTGATCATGAATTTTTTTACCTCAAGTTTTTATATACTTATTTTTATAAACTCAAGTACTTGAAGTAGGTGTGATAAATATTTCTTTTTTGTTGTTTTATGGTTTGATAATTATATAATTATTTCATTACTCGATAATATGATATTTTTTTCTTTCATAAAACTAAAAATCTGGTATCAATGTTTCGGCGATGCGAGTCCTAGTCTTTAGAGTTGTGATAAACTGGTCAGAAGCTATTTCCTCTATGAATAGACTTGTGAAACCAGCAATAATGACCAGTAAATTGTAGGACTTCTAATGTTCACTGATTTTTTAATCACTGTTTCTTACTTTCTACCAAGAAAAAAACGATGGAAATAAGTTGTATCCTTAGAATCCAATCATTTATGATAGGACAATACTACTGCAATATTATTGTGCTTTCCTTGCGGTAGCATGTTGATCAAAAATCAATCAGTAACAGAAAAAGTGACGCAATCAGTAACGCATAATGCTGGTCTACTCCCTATTGATTATTGATAATTCACCCATTATTATGAGACATCCCTTTTTAAGAAAAATTACAACTCCTTGTCTCTCAAGCACCTCTCCGCTGTAAAACCTCCGGCGGCCCTCGCTAGAGCGTTCACTCTTCCGATTGAAAGCCTGCTCTGTAAGCTGTAGCGGTCATTGCTTGTATATAATTTTGAATAAGAAGTTTATTTTGTTACTACGTTCGTTTTTTATTGTTTTCAAATAATCTTTGAATTCCTTGATTTCCACAAAGTTTCCTTCCATTTTATTTCTCATACCCATCCACAATCCAACGGTATCTCAGAACGCTTCCATTCCACCATCGCCGTCACCGCACTTGACCCGTCATCCGGTGACTTCCCAAACGCGCGCTTGCCTGCCGCGTTACCCGTAGCTGAGCTGTGAGCCGACCGTTCATCCGGTGCATTCGCATCTCGTTGCACCTGACCTTTGCCTTGCGGACTAACAAGATCCTGAACTCCAACCCCCGCAGCTTGCCGATCGTGGGAAAGCACCCCCGCACAGACTTTATTCAGACTCATTACCGCGTCCTGTAGTTCTGTGTCTAGTAGTTTGTTACTGTTACCAAAAATGGACCAGAAGCAATGCGATGGAATCTTGGACCAAGTTGCGGGAGTCCAAGATCTTGTAAGCAAGATTGAAACCCTGCTCTGTAACCTGTAGCGGTCATTTCTAAATTCAAATAGTACGGGTTGCGGGCGCGAGCACTCGAAGGCGTCGCTAGCGCTATGGAATGCCGCGTGCCGATCCCCGTTGTGGTATTCGCCCGGAACTTCTTTCGGCAGAACTTCGACGCTGCGACGTGGAGCCTGTTTGCACTGTTGTCTGCCCGCCTCTTCGATCCAATCCTTTAAAACTCTCCTAACTACATGTACTAATGAGAATAAAGATAATGAATATTATTTTGTACCGGGCGCAATACCCAAACGGCACTTGAAAGAGAACAAAGTTTTTCTCGATAAACTTATAACTTTTAATATGCAAGAACTTAAAGAAAATCGTCCTGTAATTTTTCATAATTTCATGTTAGAATTGTTCAATGTAAATTTATGGAATAAGAAAGTTACCGATTTAAGCAGTAGCAAATTTGAACACGAAATATATATTCGTGTTGCGAACAGTTTCTATTTGATGGTAAATCATTGCATCAAAGTATCCAAACGAAAAATTCATACTCTCAAAGCTCAAAATGAAATTTATAAACATAATAACAGTTTACCCGAAGATGATTCTAAAATCGAAAAAACCGAAAGGATCGTCAAAGAAACCGAAGAATTCACGAGTAATTCAGAAAATATGTTAGCTTCGGTAAAATGCGTTCCTGTAACTATCATGAAAAATCGTCATACTACTTTGTGTCATAAAATTAATATCACTAGAGCTATACGAGCGTATCTAAAATTGACCGAGCATAAAATGTTTGAAATCCTAAGAAACACCTCCGGCGGCCTCGCTGGAGCGGTCACTCTTCCGATTGAAACCCTGCTCTGTAACCTGTAGCGGTCATTGCTTGTATATAATTTTGAATAAGAAGTTTATTTTGTTACTTCGTTCGTTTTTTATAAAAAACGAGCTCTACCGGAATCATGCAGCGTCACTGCCATCAACAACGCTCCAACATCATCCTGCCCATTAGTCTCTCTACATTTGCCCTCTAACCATGTTGAAAATATCCCAGAAACAAAGCAATTCTTGTTCTGTTTTCCAAAAAACGAAGCACGAGTTTTGCGTGCGAAAAGGGCACTTCGTTTTTCAACTTCCGTTTGTCATTGCCGGTCGAACTTTAATAGGATATTTTTTTTCTGCCGGCTTTTTATAGTCAAGAGTTTCAATTTTCATAAAAAAATTACGTCGCAATGTAATATTGAATTTAAGCCTATAAAAAATGACTTCAAACTTTCAAATGCCCTTATCTCAAAACTCGATTTTCCGAGAAGTGCCCTTTTCGTGCCTCGAGAAGTGCCTTAACTAATTGGTGAAAATTCTCGTGACGGGCAATGGACAACTGCTTAGGGAAGCAAACCTCCATTTTTATGACATTCTCGTTTTTATTAATATTATTATAAATATTAATTAATGATGAAATTGCCAACGAAGATTTTTTTTCATCATTCGAATCAGTCGTCTCCTTAAAGGATGGAGATTTATTGTACGACTCGTTTCCAAATTTCTTTACAAACACTCAATGATTCCTCTCCACTTGAAAAGGACGGAAACTTGACGGGGAATGGACAACTGCTTAGGGAAGCAAACCTCCATTTTTATGACATTCCCGTTTTTATTAATATTATTATTAATATTAATCAATGATAAAATTGCATACGAAGATTTTTTTTCATCCTTCGAATCAGCTATCTCTTTAAACGATGAAGATTTATTGTACGACTCGTTTCCATATTTCTTTACAGACACTGACAAATGCTCAATTTTAAATCTTCAAAAGTTTTTTCCTTTACCCCGTTTCCACTTTTTCTACATTCATTAAACTATCATGGCAGAACATCAAGATCCTGTTGTTGCTTTAATGGACAGAGCCAATGAAATAAGAGGATTCGCGGACCAATTACCCTTATGGGGAGAATTCGTGCAAACGGAGCCTCTCCTCCGGGAGTTCGTACTCGGTAATGTGAACATAGCACCATATTCAAACGGCTTCAATAACGCCGCGCTTGTAAATGGTGCGCGAGTGCTCTGTCATGGGCGACAAGGCAACGTCCCTGCTGCTGATCAAACTCTCCTTTTAGCAACAATAGGAGAGGCCATATTTCCAAATCTCAGAACTCGTCGCCTCCCAGAGGCAGAAGCCAGGCAACTGCTCCGCCTTGCCGTGTCACAAACGCTTGACTTCCCTGATCCTGACGTTGCAAATGCGATAAGAGAAAAAGCCATACAGCTTTATCCTGCACCTGCGGATGATACTGCTCTCGAATTATCGATTAGGGAAGGAAGTGCTGAAAACGCCATGTTTATTTTGGTGGCAGGTATGGAGCAACACAGACGGAAATTTCCAACATTTGGGACTGAGCTTCTGCTAGAAACTATCCTGGCGATTGTTAAGACGGGTGAATGTACGATCGAGTTTCTGAATAAGATCGCAGAGGGATGCTTGCTCTTTGGTTACCGAATCCAGCCTGATCGTGAGCTAATAAAAGCAACTTAAATGACATTCGGCGACTATTTAAACAGCGGTGACGTTGCGGCTATGATAGCCTACTGGAAAACACTAATCCCCAATCAGTGCCTTCGCATTAAATTAACAGTTGAACAAGCTGATTGGCACAACCTCACTTGTTATTCTAGTATAAAATCAGCTCTCGGACTCCATAAGAACTTTTATTGGGCTAATATATTTGGGCTCCATACTTACTACGCTCAACTAGGTCGATTCAAGATAGCTTTTGACTTGATCCAGGATGACAAGTGCTAAAAGAGATTTAAGCATTGCTAACGTTAATTCAATTCACGAAGATGAATTCGGGTATAGACATAGTAGTCAATGCTCAGATAAGAGCTGCAACGAAGGGTGAAGAGATCAAAAACAATCTAGAACACCTCGAACCCCCCACAGTCAGGCTATCCGATTTAGCAATCCCTGAGATTTCATGGATAATTCGAGAACCCGATGTGGATCTAAAGACTCATTTCAAGCAATTGCTCAGGTTGTATACTGCTCAAGAAACAGGAATGGAGACGTCTCTGTCCATTGGAATGGCTCTGATCGGCTGCGTAGATCTAAACTTTGCGAATGATGTAAAATCTTTACTCACAAAGGAGGCTATTTCTATAGTGCCTTTGAGTATTACTGACTTCACAATCGAACACAACTATACTGTGGATTGGAAGGACACCAGCGAATACATCGGTATGAATCAAAGGCATTGCATATACGTCATTTCGCTGCTATTGAATTTAATAGGTAAGACCTTGAATCCGACGAACTATACTCCATGGATGGAGCGTCGTACTAATTCATATGGAGCTGCACTCGGCTTCGAAAGAGATAGCACAGATCTCATCAAATATCAGCCCTCTTTGGAATTTTGCAAGCGCTATAATGCTGAAATCAGGGCCAGGTGGCAGCTTCGTAGAAGATGCTTTTTGGAAGCTTGGGTGTTATCAAAGAAAACAGGGCCCATCGGAACCGCAGCATCGACTGTGTTGGTCTTACTTCGCGGAGCGGAATTGACAAATTTCGCTAGCATTGTGCAACAACTCCTAGTCCTCCACCCCGAACTTATGGGGTGGAACGCGCTCGCTAAGTATTTTCCTAGCATAATAAAAGCATACCGGAAGTATTCAGCGATGGGTAACTATGCGGACTGGATAAAGCTTTTACTTCCAGACGAAATGGTGGAAGAGTTTAAGACTGGTCCGTATGGGGGACTGTAATGTCACAGGTTTAGCAATCCTGCGGACCCCAGCTGGTAGCCCCTGCCTCAAAGGGGGTGGGTAGACAGGGCTCTTAGCTGTGGTGGAAGCAACCTGTCTAGGAGAGGTAACTCCGAAATCAAACCCCCTGGTCCTCCAGGTTGGGGGTTGGGGCATCGGGCTGACTCCCCGATCCTCGGAAAAAATGTGCAATGTCAAAAAACCCAATAACATATGCCTCGGTAATCATGGAAATAAACGGACTCTTCGACTTAGATTACGGAAAACGACACTCGCTTTTGGTACTTGGAATGTGCAAGGCATTTCCAAGAAACTGACGGAAGTGGTATCGGAGATAAAGAACAACGGGATCGACGTGGCGGTTATAACGGAAACGAAGAAAAAAGGCCACGGATCAGAGAGCCTTGGGGACTATGATTTATTCTACAGTGGAGTGCCGAAACATCAGCGTGCACAACAGGGTGTCGCAATTCTGATTCGCAAAAAATTTCGAAAAAATATTAAGAACTGGGAAGCCATCAACGCTCGCATGATTAAGATGAACCTAACTATGCACGGTCACAGAGTCACTGTTTTGGGGGTATACGGGGTCAATGATGATGCTACCATCGCACTTAAGGATCAGTTTTTTGAAGAACTGGACGAAGAGGTAGTGAAGGTAGGACCTGGGAGAGAAGTCCTTGTGTTGGGAGATCTAAATGGAAGAACGGGATCCCGGGTGAACAGTAAAATCGTTGGCCCGTTTGGTGAAGTTACGGTGAACGACAACGGAAGCCGCATTATCGACGTTTGCGAGCAGAGGGAATTAAAAGTATTGAACGGGTTCTACCAACACAAGGATATTCACAAATATACTTGGGTCCAACCTACCCGCGGCTTAAGATCCATCATTGACTACGTGCTCGTTAAACAGGTAACAAACCTGAAGATCCAGCAGGTGAGGGTATGTAGAGGACTCTCCTGCGGTAGTGACCACTATTTCCTCAGAGCGGATGTAGCCTTTCCCGCTCGTGTGTCGCAGAACGATCAAAGCGACAATCAACAACCGGAGCGACAACGCGTACATCAAGTTCAGTATAACATCGATAGCCTAAAGCACCCGAGTGTCAAGGCTCTGTACGCAAAGCGCCTGGATGAAAAGTTAGGAGATGCGTGCGATGGCAGTACGGAAGAGCGGTATGAATTTATTAAGAATTGCGTTCACTCGGCGGCAGCGGAGGCCCTGGGGGTTTCTGATCAAAAAAATGATAACAGAAAACCGTACTGGTGGGATGCGGAGGTAGAGGAGGAAATAAATGTGAAAAGGAATAGGTATCATCAGTTTCTCTCTTCCCAAAAGTTGGATGATAAAATCATGTACAGACAGGCTCAAGCAAGAGTCCGTCGGGTAATCACTCGGAAGAAGAATGAGGCTTGGGAAGAAAGCTGTATGAAGATAAATACCTACCTTGGAGGCCGGAAAAGTACGGAAGGCTGGAAAGTGATCAAAGGGTTGCGACGGAATAAAATGCGCGACATCATATCTCCGATACCAATTGACAAGATGGAGGACTATTTTAAAGATTTATTAACGGAGAGGCGACCCGAGTTTCAAGGCGGAGTCATGAGCACTAAAGAAGATTCCAACGTGGAGATCCAGCTCCAAGATGTAGTGAAGGCTGTGAGGGAGTTGAAAACTCGCAGAGCTCCTGGACCTGGGGGTATACCGGCGGAGTTGATAAAATGTGGCACCGGTAAACTATTTGAACATCTGAGGAAACTCATGCAAGACTGTTTGCATGGTTCCGAAATACCAAAGGACTGGAAGGAATCTTGGATTACTCCCAGTCATAAGAAAGGTAGTAAGCAAGATTGCGACAACTACAGAGGTATATCGGTCACAGGAACCTTGAGCAAGGTCTACGGTAAAATTCTCAAGGCAAAGGTCGAAGAGGTTTGGAGCGGCCAGGAAGCCGAAGAACAGGCTGGTTTTAGAGCCGGTAGGTCTACCGTCGACCATTTGTTCACCATTACCCAGGTCATCGAGAAGAAAAGGGCGGTCAGCCAGGAGCTGCACTTGGTGTTTGTGGATCTTCAGAAAGCTTATGACAGCGTGCCGTTAGTGAAGCTTTGGGAAGCCTTGGAAAAAAGGGGTTTTAGCAAAGGACTTGTGGGGGCAATTATATCATTTTATAACGGGACGATAGCAAAAATTAAATGTCGTGGAGAGTTGTCCGGAGGTTTTTTCGTCACAAAAGGGCTAAAACAAGGCTGTTGTTTGTCACCAACACTATTTAAGGTTTACCTAGAGCACGTGTTAAAGGAATGGAAAAATAAGGTTGCGGGAATGGGCGTTCCACTCGTTGATGGGCAGACCCTTTATACTCTATGCTTTGCCGATGACCAGATCGTTGTAGCTCAAGATGAGGAAGATGCAGATTACATGACGCGGAAGTTGGTCGAAGAATATCGGAAATGGGGCATGGACGTTAGTGTGTCCAAGAC
Source organism: Bemisia tabaci (assembly GCF_918797505.1). Taxonomy (NCBI): domain Eukaryota; kingdom Metazoa; phylum Arthropoda; class Insecta; order Hemiptera; family Aleyrodidae; genus Bemisia; species Bemisia tabaci. The sequence continues at coordinate 34,193,800 of NC_092798.1, read as the reverse complement.
AGAGAAGCTGGTCGTGGGAGCAGCGCATCAACGGCAAAGCATAGAGCTTGAGGATGGACGGCGCATCGAAGAGTGTGACGAGTATAAGTATCTCGGTGTTTGGCTCGATCAGGATGGAAGGATGGATAGAGCAATTAAGGACAGGATCATCCAGGGCAGGAGAGCCATCGCGATGCTGAACGGGGTGCTCTGGGATCAGAGCATCTCAAAGGCAAACAAGCACCGGATATATGACGCCATCGTTAAAAGTATCGTGCTCTATGGTAGTGAAGTGTGGCCTTTGACAAAAAGAACGCAAGAAATGTTGAGGGCAACTGAAATGGATTTTTGGCGGCGATCTGCCGGCATTTCGAGACGGGACCGTGTCCGTAATGAGAGAATTCGCCAGGTGATGAAGGTTGAGAAAGATATCGTGCACGACGTCATGTCCAGGCAGTTATGCTGGTATGGACATGTGCAAAGAATGTCGGAGGAGAGGTTGCCCAAACAAGTTTTGGATGGGTACCACCTGGGAAGAGGCGACGGGGACGTCCCGTAAAGGGTTGGCGGCAGGGCGTTGACGAAGAGATGTTGCGGTGTCAGTTGCCCGATAACCTCTGGGAAGACAGGCATATGTGGCGTTTGGGTGTCGTAGAACGCCAGAGTGCGTTATAAAGCGACTTTATATATATATATATGACAAGTACTATGGATTTAACAAGGATTTGGGCGCCGCGTCATCAACACATTACAAAGATCTTGCAGGTGCAAGCATCCTTCTTCTTATCAAGGCGGATAACGAGAGAGGCTTGAGGAAATACAAAGGAATGGCGAACACTATCAATAATTTTGCATACGTTAAATTTCTTATACGGCAATATATGAAGGCAACCGTCGCTAGAGCCCAGAAAGTTGAAATAAACGACGAAAAGAAGCAGGCAGTTGCAGCTGATCTATTGCCGGTTACCTGACAGGCTGCGGGCTGGCTCCTCTTCCACGAGTCCTGGGTCTCCTGACAACAAGTCTAACGTCAACGAGTGGGGATGTACAGAACTGGGGGATCCTGGCGACAGGTATGTTGAAGCAGTGTACGAAAATTCTAGTGGCTCAAGGAAGGAAATTATTAACCTGTGGCGCGCCAGATTTGGTGGAAGTTCTAGTCGGAGATACGTCGTTCACGTCGTTTTTCGACTTGGAGCTTCCTACAGAAATCCGGAAGCTGTTTCAAAATTTCTGGCTCGCCTCGCCAGCGGGGCATTCCTGGTCTCCATCCACGGCTGCCACCTGCACTGCGTCCACGTCTGCCGGTTCGCGAACATCACATGCGGGTGTTACATTACCAAACACCTGCGTGGGCGGTTCGGGCGCTGGATGGCTAGAAGAAATAGCCAAGAACGTGAATTCAGCGAAAGCAGGTGGTGTGCTATCGCAATATACTTATGCTGCGGTAGAAGGAGGCCAGTTAAAATTTCAGTCCAAGGTCTTGGTTGGTAGGTAAGTTACCCACCTTTTAATCACTACACCTCTGCGAGACAAGGATATCAGCGATTCTCTTATCTTTTAACTTCAGACCAAATGATTTTGATTACCTATGTTGGTCAAAAAATCAATATTTGAGGAAAAATTGATAAGAACGTTTCTTGTAAGAAATTGTATTATCTTTAAAAATACAGAGAAGGAAATTCGGTAGGTGCTTGCAAAGTTGGATCTTTCCGTTTCCGATGAGCTATGTTTACACAGTGTCTATCTGATGAATGTAATAGTGTTTTTTGTTGGATTTCAGGTAAATCTGGCAAAATATGTCCTTTTACCCCATGTACGTAGCAGAATAGAGGAGTTGGAGGCGAAGTTTCTGACTACTACAAAGCTGAGACAAATGAGGCAAAGACAAAAGTGGGCAGCCATATTTAATAATAATAATATAATAATAATATATAGCTTTATTTGTTGTTTTGTGCACATGGCTTTTACAAGATTTTTTAATGATCCGATACAATCTCTAAAATTACCGGAAGAATTGATATTGCTTCGTCGAAGAGTCCCAAGAATAAGACGAAAAGGATTTATCGACACTGTCGACCTATTACACAAAAGGTGTAGTCACATAGCAGCTCACAATGTACACTACCATTCAAAATGGGATGCAGATACTGTGAGAGAAATGCTCAAGGTTGGCAGCATGGCCCCAGACGCGACCAAAATTCAAACCGTACTGACTCTACTCACCCCTTTAGAATAAACAAAACCAATTATGTAATTCATGAACAGAATTTTGATCATGAATTTTTTTACCTCAAGTTTTTATATACTTATTTTTATAAACTCAAGTACTTGAAGTAGGTGTGATAAATATTTCTTTTTTGTTGTTTTATGGTTTGATAATTATATAATTATTTCATTACTCGATAATATGATATTTTTTTCTTTCATAAAACTAAAAATCTGGTATCAATGTTTCGGCGATGCGAGTCCTAGTCTTTAGAGTTGTGATAAACTGGTCAGAAGCTATTTCCTCTATGAATAGACTTGTGAAACCAGCAATAATGACCAGTAAATTGTAGGACTTCTAATGTTCACTGATTTTTTAATCACTGTTTCTTACTTTCTACCAAGAAAAAAACGATGGAAATAAGTTGTATCCTTAGAATCCAATCATTTATGATAGGACAATACTACTGCAATATTATTGTGCTTTCCTTGCGGTAGCATGTTGATCAAAAATCAATCAGTAACAGAAAAAGTGACGCAATCAGTAACGCATAATGCTGGTCTACTCCCTATTGATTATTGATAATTCACCCATTATTATGAGACATCCCTTTTTAAGAAAAATTACAACTCCTTGTCTCTCAAGCACCTCTCCGCTGTAAAACCTCCGGCGGCCCTCGCTAGAGCGTTCACTCTTCCGATTGAAAGCCTGCTCTGTAAGCTGTAGCGGTCATTGCTTGTATATAATTTTGAATAAGAAGTTTATTTTGTTACTACGTTCGTTTTTTATTGTTTTCAAATAATCTTTGAATTCCTTGATTTCCACAAAGTTTCCTTCCATTTTATTTCTCATACCCATCCACAATCCAACGGTATCTCAGAACGCTTCCATTCCACCATCGCCGTCACCGCACTTGACCCGTCATCCGGTGACTTCCCAAACGCGCGCTTGCCTGCCGCGTTACCCGTAGCTGAGCTGTGAGCCGACCGTTCATCCGGTGCATTCGCATCTCGTTGCACCTGACCTTTGCCTTGCGGACTAACAAGATCCTGAACTCCAACCCCCGCAGCTTGCCGATCGTGGGAAAGCACCCCCGCACAGACTTTATTCAGACTCATTACCGCGTCCTGTAGTTCTGTGTCTAGTAGTTTGTTACTGTTACCAAAAATGGACCAGAAGCAATGCGATGGAATCTTGGACCAAGTTGCGGGAGTCCAAGATCTTGTAAGCAAGATTGAAACCCTGCTCTGTAACCTGTAGCGGTCATTTCTAAATTCAAATAGTACGGGTTGCGGGCGCGAGCACTCGAAGGCGTCGCTAGCGCTATGGAATGCCGCGTGCCGATCCCCGTTGTGGTATTCGCCCGGAACTTCTTTCGGCAGAACTTCGACGCTGCGACGTGGAGCCTGTTTGCACTGTTGTCTGCCCGCCTCTTCGATCCAATCCTTTAAAACTCTCCTAACTACATGTACTAATGAGAATAAAGATAATGAATATTATTTTGTACCGGGCGCAATACCCAAACGGCACTTGAAAGAGAACAAAGTTTTTCTCGATAAACTTATAACTTTTAATATGCAAGAACTTAAAGAAAATCGTCCTGTAATTTTTCATAATTTCATGTTAGAATTGTTCAATGTAAATTTATGGAATAAGAAAGTTACCGATTTAAGCAGTAGCAAATTTGAACACGAAATATATATTCGTGTTGCGAACAGTTTCTATTTGATGGTAAATCATTGCATCAAAGTGTCCAAACGAAAAATTCATACTCTCAAAGCTCAAAATGAAATTTATAAACATAATAACAGTTTACCCGAAGATGATTCTAAAATCGAAAAAACCGAAAGGATCGTCAAAGAAACCGAAGAATTCACGAGTAATTCAGAAAATATGTTAGCTTCGGTAAAATGCGTTCCTGTAACTATCATGAAAAATCGTCATACTACTTTGTGTCATAAAATTAATATCACTAGAGCTATACGAGCGTATCTAAAATTGACCGAGCATAAAATGTTTGAAATCCTAAGAAACACCTCCGGCGGCCTCGCTGGAGCGGTCACTCTTCCGATTGAAACCCTGCTCTGTAACCTGTAGCGGTCATTGCTTGTATATAATTTTGAATAAGAAGTTTATTTTGTTACTTCGTTCGTTTTTTATAAAAAACGAGCTCTACCGGAATCATGCAGCGTCACTGCCATCAACAACGCTCCAACATCATCCTGCCCATTAGTCTCTCTACATTTGCCCTCTAACCATGTTGAAAATATCCCAGAAACAAAGCAATTCTTGTTCTGTTTTCCAAAAAACGAAGCACGAGTTTTGCGTGCGAAAAGGGCACTTCGTTTTTCAACTTCCGTTTGTCATTGCCGGTCGAACTTTAATAGGATATTTTTTTTCTGCCGGCTTTTTATAGTCAAGAGTTTCAATTTTCATAAAAAAATTACGTCGCAATGTAATATTGAATTTAAGCCTATAAAAAATGACTTCAAACTTTCAAATGCCCTTATCTCAAAACTCGATTTTCCGAGAAGTGCCCTTTTCGTGCCTCGAGAAGTGCCTTAACTAATTGGTGAAAATTCTCGTGACGGGCAATGGACAACTGCTTAGGGAAGCAAACCTCCATTTTTATGACATTCTCGTTTTTATTAATATTATTATAAATATTAATTAATGATGAAATTGCCAACGAAGATTTTTTTTCATCATTCGAATCAGTCGTCTCCTTAAAGGATGGAGATTTATTGTACGACTCGTTTCCAAATTTCTTTACAAACACTCAATGATTCCTCTCCACTTGAAAAGGACGGAAACTTGACGGGGAATGGACAACTGCTTAGGGAAGCAAACCTCCATTTTTATGACATTCCCGTTTTTATTAATATTATTATTAATATTAATCAATGATAAAATTGCATACGAAGATTTTTTTTCATCCTTCGAATCAGCTATCTCTTTAAACGATGAAGATTTATTGTACGACTCGTTTCCATATTTCTTTACAGACACTGACAAATGCTCAATTTTAAATCTTCAAAAGTTTTTTCCTTTACCCCGTTTCCACTTTTTCTACATTCATTAAACTATCATGGCAGAACATCAAGATCCTGTTGTTGCTTTAATGGACAGAGCCAATGAAATAAGAGGATTCGCGGACCAATTACCCTTATGGGGAGAATTCGTGCAAACGGAGCCTCTCCTCCGGGAGTTCGTACTCGGTAATGTGAACATAGCACCATATTCAAACGGCTTCAATAACGCCGCGCTTGTAAATGGTGCGCGAGTGCTCTGTCATGGGCGACAAGGCAACGTCCCTGCTGCTGATCAAACTCTCCTTTTAGCAACAATAGGAGAGGCCATATTTCCAAATCTCAGAACTCGTCGCCTCCCAGAGGCAGAAGCCAGGCAACTGCTCCGCCTTGCCGTGTCACAAACGCTTGACTTCCCTGATCCTGACGTTGCAAATGCGATAAGAGAAAAAGCCATACAGCTTTATCCTGCACCTGCGGATGATACTGCTCTCGAATTATCGATTAGGGAAGGAAGTGCTGAAAACGCCATGTTTATTTTGGTGGCAGGTATGGAGCAACACAGACGGAAATTTCCAACATTTGGGACTGAGCTTCTGCTAGAAACTATCCTGGCGATTGTTAAGACGGGTGAATGTACGATCGAGTTTCTGAATAAGATCGCAGAGGGATGCTTGCTCTTTGGTTACCGAATCCAGCCTGATCGTGAGCTAATAAAAGCAACTTACATGACATTCGGCGACTATTTAAACAGCGGTGACGTTGTGGCTATGATAGCCTACTGGAAAACACTAATCCCCAATCAGTGCCTTCGCATTAAGTTAACAGTTGAACAAGTTGATTGGCACAACCTCACTTGTTATTCCAGTATAAAATCAGCTCTCGGACTCCATAAGAACTTTTATTGGGCTAATCTATTTGGGCTCCATACTTACTACGCTCAACTAGGTCGATTCAAGATAGCTTTTGACTTGATCCAGGATGACAAGTATTATGGATTTAACAAGGATTTGGGCGCCGCGTCATCAACACATTACAAAGATCTTGCAGGTGCAAGCATCCTTCTTCTTATCAAGGCGGATAACGAGAAAGGCTTGAGGAAATACAAAGGAATGGCTAACACTATCAATAATGTTGCATACGTTAAATTATAAGGCAATATATGAAGTTAACCGTCGCTAGAGCCCAGGAAGTTAAAATAAACGACGAAAAGAAGCAGGCAGTTGCAGCTGACCTATTGCCGGTAAGCCCTGGGTTTACAATCAACCATGTAAAAGTTTGCGGAAACTAATTTAAGCCAGGTGATGAGTCTGAATCTGATGATGAGTAAATAATGAGATCTACATTATCCTGCATGCAACATAAAGATTCAAAGTGAATTGACAACTAAAATTCCTAGTTACCATTGATAGTCACTATTATATCAAAATTTAATATTAGTATTCAGAGAAATTAAAATCATTCCTTCCTGTAAAGCATAATAAACTCGAGGCCATTATACTGTTAGTGAAGTTAATAAAAATATGCATTTATTTTATACATCTTTATATCTCTATAGTTTTATACAATTATTTTTATACTGCAGACTTGATTACACTCAATATTATTATTCGACAAAATTTGTCAGCTTTTTGTCTTAAAAAAAAAAAAAAAAAAAAAAAAAAAAAAAAAAAAAAAAAAACAGTACCTTTATTTAGAAAATGACGTTTTTGTGAAGCCAAATGTGCAAAAAGCAAAAGAATAAATAAATAAAAAAATAAATAATAAAAATATATAGGAACCACCAGAGACGATATTTATAGAAAGAAAGTTGTTGTTATTCTGGTGATCCTCTCTTCTAACCTCACTCAGCAAGGATACGAGCAATTTTTGCAATACCCAACAAAAATGTTGTAAAGTATGTTTTTTTTTTCAAAATATAAGTGAACTTAAAAATAATCTTGACGCAGCTCAACTCCGTCCCTGCTTCATTATAAGGTAAGCTTCAACAAAATTCAACTATTTTTACATATTTAACGTACTACTTTGTTCTAATGTAGGAGCACGTCTTGTTTTGGCGGTACCTCAATTTTTTTCCTCCTAGCGAAACAAGTAAGATTCACAACTGTCCCCTCAACTCCGTCCTCCCGTAACATTTTGGGCACAACTGGGGGCCAGGATAATGCCATGTATGTGACCACGGGGAAGCTTGTGTTGCCTACGCTCGCAACTGAAGGAAAACTAACAATGAGGAAAAGTAAGATTGAAGACATATTTCAAGGTTTTCCGTGCTGTATAAAAAAAATCTCTGATGATTCCCGATTTTTCAGGTTGTCAGCTAGTCCCTGATATTTTTCGTAATTTTGGGCAAAGTTTATGACTTACGGTTGAAACTTTTTAAAAACCAGGCAGGAGGACTTCTAAACTCAGTCCTCCTCAATCATCCTAGGAGTATTCCTCACCTCACAGACCCCCTCTCCCGGGCTCTTGAGGAGTGCACACCATGTGGACTTTTTTCCACCTGTTCGGCGTTGATGCCACCGGGAAAATCTAAGTCACGACAATTTTTTTTTTTTTTTTTTTTTTCTGTGTTACTTCCAGAAAACACGGAGGCTCCTCAAAATTGAGAAAGAATTCTTGGGGAAAAGCGTGTTTAAACCTGTTCTAACGAAACAAAATGAATAAAAGGAGCATTGGACAGAAAGAGCGTTGGACAGAAAGCGCGTTGGACAGAATTGAAATCAGAATTAAGTAAATGGAGATTTTCAGACCTGAACCCAGTTAACCGATCGGTGAAGTAGTAGCATGGCAAATAATCCGGAATGGTCGTGAACATAGTTGTAGGTACTTCTGGTACTTCCTCCACTGTATGAAATAACAATCACTATGCTCGTCGATTCGAAGCTATGTGAGGGCACAATCACACGTACCAAAACTGATCACAGCACGCACAATCCAAAACAAAATTCAACACGACCGCGGAGAAAAACTATTAGATTTCTCTGAATTATTACGAAAAACTCACGATCAAGCGGACTCCAAAAGCTCAGAGACCGACTCGATACACGAAATAAATCATTGAAATAACTTGGAAAACAAGAACAGAGGTGAGTAAAATATTCCGTTGCGCAGATCCAAGATCTATCCATGTAGGTCAGTCATTCCCAGATCCAAAATGAGAATCTTCTGCGTATGACGTCAGTATTACTGCCGCGAAAGCCAGAAAGCTGGGAATCAATGATTTTCTTATGCAGAAAAGGCTAGTTTGTACTGATGAATCATTTAAATTTCATACTTTTAAACCGTTTGAAACTTTTTGAGAGTCCAAAAGGACGTTTAGACATCAGCGTCCAGGGTTTCGCTTCAGCTGAATTTGCGTTTTCATATTTTTACATGATTTTTGAAGTCAGGGATGTAGCAGGCCATTTAGTGGTACAGATTCGCGTGTCAAAATGGCCGATACAGAGCAAACTGTAAAAACGAAACAACACAAATTCGGCAAAATCGAAACCACGAACGCTGATGTCGAAACGTTCCTTCCGACACTCAGAGGGTCACAAAGGATTTGAAAGTAAGAAATTTAAATGATTCATTAATACAAATTAGCAATGTTTCCACAAGAAAAGCGTTGTTTCCGATATATCTGGTTTTCGCGGCAGTAATACTGTTGTCACGACCGAATGGACAGGGGCAACTCCGAGCGAGGAAACCAGGGCAATGACTGACCTCAGTGGATATATCTCGCGCAGAGCCCGGAGAGACGTGGCACGGCGCGGCGGCGACAGGCCTCACTATCGCGCGATACGTAGACAAGTGTGCGTGCATACAAAGTAACGTGCCTGGCTGCCGCTATTGAAAGTGTGAGGAGACGAATCAAATTCCCATACCAGACCGTCGATTTGTATGGAAAGTTGGCAACGTTGAGATGAACCATGACTCGAGGAAGTGTTGTCCTTGAGGCGATGTGCGCATGCGCAAGAATTAGTTCGTATCGTGTTGGGCTGTTTAACGCGTCCAGCCCACGTACAAACTGGGGCTCTCAAACTGGCACTAATTCTTCTATTTCTCAGCCATTTCTGCACGGAATGCCTTGAAAATTTCAAAATCTGATCTGTGATGTATCCCGAACACATCGGTTACCCTCAAAGATCGTCGGCCCGACGATCTTTAAAAGGCAACAGTCAACAGTTCCATCGAAGAGCCTCTTTGAGGCCCCTAGTTTGTAGGTGGGCTGGACGCTTAAAGAACGGTTGATAAGCCGAGTTCAAACACCCAACACGAACTAATAATAGCTCGAGCGATCGGAGCCAAGCACAGAGCCCACGGGCTTTGAAAGCCCGAGTCCCGAGTCCCGTGGCAGGCCCGCCACAAGGGGGGGGGGGGGGACTGGGTCTCTGGTACCAGGGCCCGTGCCGCCGGTGACAAACCACTTCGAATTCACATATTACCCTTGTTTCGTAAGGGAAAGTGAAAAATTTACCCTAAAAATTTCGCGAAAAGTGAATAACTTTTCATAAAGACGCTGGGACACTTTCGAATTCTTCTTAGTTCTTTCAAGATTTCTATCTATTTTCAAGATTTTTAGTGTAGAATGATATTTTTAGTAACTGCGTTTCATTTTCTTCCGTCGTCGGATGCTGAGAGTCTCCAAGTCCGGGCATCCTATGGACTTCATGGGGACCTGGCCCTGGCCCCCCTAAAATTGAAAATAGTATCATCTGCCCCCCCGTCAAAAAAAATTTCAGATGTTTGGAATGCAACAAGTAGAAAGTATTTTGTGCTGAAAGTAAATAAAAAAAAGGCGTAATTATTCTGCAGAAATTGATGGAAAATCTCCGTCATGGGAGCTTCAAAATGCGTACAAATAGATTTAAAATTTCAAAAATTCCCCAGGGGCGGCCCCTCGGACCCCCTTCCCCCACGGGAGGGGGGGGGCGGGCGAGCCTTAGAATTGGTACCAGGGCCCGAGATGGGATGTATCCTGCGGCGCACAGTGGATCGAGTCGATCCGAGAGGTCGGACATGAAATTTTCAACTTAAACTCCTTCAGCACCTGACTAGGATTTTTCCTCTCTCTTTGGGGAAAGAGGGGAGGGGGGTCGTTGGTTTCTAACCTAAAATATATACTTCAGTTTGGAAACCCTGTCCCCTTATCTTTTTCATTCTTCCTTAACTCTTAAAATTCCAGAAAAATCACTATATTGAGGAGGTAAAGCCCGTTAATTTTGAACGGGAACTTCATCAGTCTTAAACTAGGACATCTTGAAATTCGATCTCGGAGTGGTTCAAATAAAACTTAAGCTCTTCGAGATTAACTTCAGAGAAAAAGAAATCATAACCACATGCTGAACTATATGTGAGGTTTAAATCGGAGTTCTGACAGAATTGATGAGTGTAGGGCATCACAAGGTGTCAATCTCACACAATTGCGTCGATTATCGCACTTTTAAAAACATAATTCGTCTGTATACAGAACGATCCCACTTGTCTGGCTTGAAAGTTTTCTTACTTAAAGTCTAAGCGCTACACCGATCGCTATGATTAATTGTAATATTTTCCTCAGCGTGAGACTACCCGGAATTTTTTCTGTCAGATTCCCTGCTACCTTGCGGGCGGTTAGGCTCTTTTAGATGTCAATGGGCGATGTCAAGTTGCGCTTTTAATCCAATGATTCAAAGCCTGGTACGAAAATAAATGAATAAAATAGATAAGATACAGATTGTGGTATAGATCGAATGAAACAATCATAATCTCTGAAAATTTCCTCACTTGAACCCTAAACTTCAAAACGTATCAACTCTGATTCTGCTTTGAAATTTCAGATCGTTTTTTACGTCAATGTCTGCATAAACCACTTCTCTGAGGACTGCCCTTTTCACAATGAGTTCAGTGTCTGGCGGAAAAAGTAAGTTTTAAGGTAAGTCGCATTATTTTTAATGTTTATTCTACGAATTTGAAAGAACAATATTACACCACAAATTGAAATAATAACGTGCAGATAACGAGGATACAAAGAGACCACTCCATTGGACGCGATGTAATCACGCCAAGTTTAAAGTCTAAATATACTTTCTCTGAGATACCGGATTCATCCGTATCCGGCAAGGCTGGGTTGAACTAATTTTATCCATCTCTCCACCTACCAATGTAAATAATTACATTAATTCTTCTTCTCTCTGTTCCCTGATGTGTATTATTAAATTAATTATTCTATCTTCATTTTAGTTACTAATATTTATGGACTGGTCGCAACATCCAGATTCTACGTTTTATTGTTGCCGAGGAGCCAAGGTCCCTCATTTTTGTTTGTAGGTGGTTCTTTGAATGATTTTTTTTTTTTTTCAATACAGCTATTTCCCTGCGTAATAACTTCTTTGTATCATAGTCATGGGCCGGATTGGTCAAAAGTCGGTGCACCAAGGTAACCATATTGGAGGAGGATTTGGAACTTCAGTTGCATATGTAGGTCACGTGTTTTTCCAATGCCGAAATATTCCGGTTAATCAGCGGTCCTCATTCTGGTCATCATACTCATCCGGGTGTTTCTGCTTGAGATGCTTGGTCTTATTCTTCATAAAACCGAAGTATGCCCCGCAAACATGACAGGACGTTTCTCCAGTGTGGGCCCTCTTGTGCATAGCTCGGTACTTTGGGTCTGCTAAAGTTTCCCCGCAAGAATCGCAGACTAGAGGTCCTAGAAGATGGAAGACAGGTATTTGTGAAAAGAAAAGAACCTACCGTGACATTCAAGGAACACAACTTATATTATAAAACTAGGGGGTTATGCCCCCTCGCCGCTGCGTGGACAAGCCCCCAGAGGGCACCTCGCGCTCTCTCATAGGCCCGCGTCGACAAAAGAACGACCGGTAAAATAAAAAGATTTTCATACCCGACTCTCTTTAGTCCGATTTCCCTCTGGCCGGAAGCGATTGGACCTATAAGAATCGAATGAAAAAATTGGATGTTTGAGTTCAGCAGAGATTCGGTCCTGGCCCGGAAAGCTGGGGCTGACAGAAAATCCTGCCGCAAGTCATCAGTAAGCAGGAGCGTGTCATCGATGCGTGTCTACTGTCAGATCTGGTGTAGAAAGAAAGAACTGTAATTGCCCTATCGATTGGCAATTTGTGTAGACGTAGACGGTAGTCAGCGTAACCTAGAGGCAGAGTGCTCGCCCACGGCGTCGAAGGTCCGCGGTTCGCGAATTGACATTCGCGAAATATTTCATGCCGGCAACATACTACACATAGTCATAAATGCCGCGAGAGGCCATAAAGGAATGTTTTTGTTTTTTTCCATATGATAAGAGTGAGGCGACTGAGGCGTGCATTCTGACGCACGTGATTGAAAAGGACTCCTCTGGAGAAGCTTCTGGACCTAGAGTTTTGCCTAGAGTGGGCCTCTGTATAAGTGTTAAAGGTATACAATGACCCTAAGTTTACCTGGACCGTCTAATAAACTTCTTTTTTTTGCAGAAAAAGCAGGCTCCAAAGACAGAAATAAATGTAACATTAGAGGGCAGTAAACATATAAGTATAAACTTTTACAAAGGGGACGTACTCAAGTTACGTAAGGCACTTGGGGGGAGGGGTCAAGAAGTGCCTTTCGGGGGGAGGGGGCAGGGGGGCGGGGTAAAACGCTTTAGGGGGGCGGGGGGGGGGAGTCAAATTATAAATTGGGGAAGGCTAAGAACTTTCTTCAGCCCTGACTATCAATATTAGAGAGCTAAAGTCCCTTATTAGTGGTGTTCACGATTGAGCTTGACATTCATTCATCCCTAGACTCTTGGAGGCAATTTTAGTATTCTACTTACGGTTGGGGTCCGGCTGAGATGGTCCACCTACAAAGAAAAAAAATCAGAAAATTACCGAATGAAAAGCTCACAGAAGACGGATGTAAAGCTTCATTGGGGCTTGAAAAGATGAAGCTCAATATAGACATGTCATTGCATTCACAAAAAGTGAAAAATAGAAGCCACAGCACCTTTCGTCGCCCCTCTGATATGAGAGGGCGTACCTCAATATACTCGTGAGCCTTGTTTTACATATCATTCCATGCTTTCTGGGGCTCATGCGGCAATCCAGATACGCACATTACGTCGTAGAAAGGCGACGCTTCGGCGCCTTCAGAAGGAGTTCGCCCTTGTTTTACTCGCCTTTTTTTACGGCTGATATGTTTAGCCTCAGCAAAACTAAGTGTTAACAATAGACAACCAAAACATCCTCGAGGCTCTACTTTTGAAGCTACGTTTTCCATCCCCAGCAAGACAAAGTATCAGCAATAAACGAAACATTCTATTCCATTCTTAAAAAGTGACGTCCCCATACCCATAAGAAAAAAACAAAAACAAAAAAACCCAGAGCGCCCTCGACGCTTCTGATGTTTTTAGGGCACTGACAGAGGGGCGCGGGTGGTGCCTTTGCCCCCCCACTGAAAGTACTCTGCACTGAACTTATTAAACACCTCAATTTTTTGGGGGCGCAACCACTTTTTCGGGTTTTTTGTAACAAAATTTGACATTATTTTGCAATTAGGAGGTACTATCTATGATTCTTTCATAAAAACACATATCTGCATCGAGAAATTATTGGCTAGTACGTTTTCTCTGAAATGAGCCTAATAAAACATGAGAGGGAATGAGGCAATTTCTTATCTAGTTTGGCTAACACTCCGGTTGAATCAAACCTAATATACGACAGTTTGCGATAAGGAGCTACTGTTTCCAGCTCATTCATAAACGTGTTTCATGAGCTTCAAATACGAGTTTCAAACGTGTTCGAAAAAAATTCATGTATGTGCATAGGAAAACTAACGACGCATACAGCGTTTCTAATTAAAGTCGGAAATGATAGTTTTCAATTGAAAAATGTAGTTTAATTGAATTGAAGGAAAATAGGCGATATCATGTTTAGTAGGGCTAATATTCTGATTGAATCAGATTAAATTGGCTATCGATTGAAAAAAACTCCACTACATGAATGAAAGAAGAAATTGTACAATTGGATGGAAGGATAGGTATGAACTCACCTGGTCCATGTTTAGCGTTCATATGGAATTTTAATTCCTTCCCCGATTTAAAGACCTCCTTGCAACTGCGGCATTTACACTTTGCCAGGGAAAAAGCCTTATGAATTTTTTCGTGTGTCTTCAAATCCTTTTCTGATCGGAAAAATTGTTCACACTCACGGCACGTTGGGAGTTGAGGGATTGACCCATGATTATACTTTAATTCGTGTTGCCTTATAGATCTTTCATCCTTGAATTTTTCTCCACAGACGCCGCACGTTAAAACCCAAACTCCATCCTCTAAAAGATCCAGGGAAAATGTTTACAATAATGAAGGATTACGAATCCATGAACCAATAGACTAAATTATACGAGAAGACTAAGAATTAAACACTACAGCACATTATGCTTTCTCATCAAAGTTACGTCAGAAAACGTTAAGCATACCGAAAAATTACAAAATCAAGTGGGTGAAAGAGAAATAAATGTTCGTAATTTCCATTAGGAACAGTAAATTCAAATTTCCCGCTCGCAATAAACATTATTTCCGTAGGTCAAAAGAGACATTGAAATCAACGTAAGCGTTCATGAAACGACTAACACTAGATCATGGTTTTACACATATTTCCTTTCCTACTCTGATACAAAGGTGTCTTTAATTTTGTCTAAAAAAAGTTGCTACACTCGTACAGAACTTTTTTTCCATCGTAAAATACACCAAAATCGGACACTTGGCCTTGCGTTTTTTATTTAATATTCTGAAAGCACTAGATGAGTCGATTACGTGTTGACTTATTGCGTATTTTTGGAGCCAAATCGCAGAGAAGCCCGCTTTTAAAAAGCTCAAAGGGTAAAAGTTTGTAGGTCAAGTATGTCAGGAGAAAATTGAAGGTCATGTGTTTCACAGGTCAAATGAGTTTAGGTCATGTGTCCAGGGACCATTCATACGAGTAGAATTTCTCCACTGATATCCGGAGACAACTCTGGTATTGTGAGTTAAATAAAAGGTGTGCCGACTCGTATACAGAAAACATTGGGCGGAGGATCTGTGGACTCACTTTTGAAATGTTCCTTGATATGAGTATCGTAGGTCGGCAGACTGCCGAAGACCTGATTACATTTTCTGCATGTAGTATATCCCCGGCGAATCGCTGTATGCCTCCATTTATGGACACTTATTGATATTTTGTTTCTGAGTATTGATCCGCAACCGGGTTCGGGACACCTCCAGGCCGGTGTGTCTTCTGCTCCACCTTCAAAAATAATAAACTTTAATTATAATAGAGAAAAACAAGAGGTTAATAGCTGCGCATACTAGCCCATTAGATAAGGCCACGAATTGAGGAGTAAAACGCATGTTGAAATTGACAAAGGACCCAGGACCGTTGCGAGAACTCTCAGCCCGCGGGGCTGGGAATGCTAGGGTGTTTTTAGTGTCCCCATGGCAGGATCTGGTGAGGACCCACCAGCGGGCTGATTATTGAAATTGATAGACAAAGCAATAGACAATGAAGATTAAAAGGATATGGAGGGTTCCTATTGGTGGAAGCGGGTGATTGCAATGGACAAAGGAAGTAGGTAATAGACCAACTAACGGCAACTCACGAGAGACCCGATAGTTAGTCCATTATTTACTCCCTATTCTATGAGAACCACCCATTTCAACCGATAGGATCACTCTATACTATTTATGTCTTCTATGTCTATAGCTTTGTCTATACATTTCAATAATCGGCCCGCAGAAAGGAGGAGGGGTCTGGGATGGTCCCCCTCGCTGGGAATTTTAAAATTTCAAAGACAATCGAATCAATGCAAATTCAAAATTTCAAGGCTTTTTAAAACTCCAACCGTGGTTTAGGTAGGTGGGCATTTGGCTGTGCTCCCCCCCCCCCCCGTTTTCTTTTCATTTCGGCTTTTTTCCTTCGATTTATTTCCCTTCTTTTTTCTTCCTTTCTCGCTGTTATCTCCTATTTTCCGTTTCGCCAGCCTTTTCCTTTCGTCTTCTCACTGCATTTTTTTGTTGGCGCTTCGAGTAACTGCTTCTTTTTGCCCATGGGGTACCGAGGCCCTGAATCGACCACTTAACAAGGTGCAATTCATGAGTTTTGATGTATGCTCCCTCTTCAAAATTTCACATTGAGTACGACTTCAGAAAATTACTGAAGCAAACTCCTTCACAATTGAAAATGTCCGTGTTTGCCGGGTTTTTGCCGGATTTGTTCATTAAGACTTTAGTGTGCTGTGAAGTTTTCTGAGTCATTGAAACCAATGCCATTTTCATGAGCTATGAGCAGATGTTGCGTTGGGATGTGCAGCTGTTCACGGGATGGAGGTAAATCCGAGGAAAGTAATTATTAAATACTATAGCATATGGTGCACATTTTCACTGCTTGGTTCACCAAATCAAATCAACGTCTCTTAAAACTCCTCATTTCACTATAATTTTACATGTAACTTCACATGAATTCAAGAATTTTCAGGACTTCCTACGGGCTTTTAAAGAGCCCACAAAAAAGTAGTGAATATTTGTCTGCGAAATTGAAGTAAGGTATACGTGCCTTCATTCGCAGCTCCCAAGGGACTTCCAGGTAAGGAGCTGGATTCGAAATCTTCCTCGTTCATGTACGCTTCTATACCGAATGATTCATCCCGGATGAGTCCTGCAGGTATAGCGGTGGGTGACCTTGCAGGATCTCCTTGGTTCATATACTCGTCTACACTGAATGATTCATCCTGGATGTATCCAGGGGGTATAGTGAGGGGTGATCTTGCACGATGTTGTGGACTTGCGGGAAGTTGTGGACTTGCGGGAAGTTGTGGACTTGCGGGAAGTTGTGGACTTGCGGGAAGTTGCGGGAAATTATAAGGTAAATTTTGACCGCCTGAAGGATCCGCACCTAACATTTCATGTACACTAAATGATTCATCTGTAATGTGTCCAGGGGGTGGATTAGGAGGAAGATTTGCAGGTCTTGAAGTTCCAAAGATTGATTCCAGTGAGGGGTTGTTCCTGAAGAAATCGTGTACATTGAAATTGGGGGCTTCAGTGGGATCCGAATGCGTGGTGTACTGAGGAGCTCTAGGAAGGGAATATCCCGCGGGTGCCGAACCTCCAGGGTATGAGGAGCCGCTAGTGTATGGAGCACCCCTAGCGTATGAAGAGCCTCCAGTGTACGAAAATCCTGGAGCCTGTGAAGAGCCCCTGGTAGAAAATGGATTTGCTCTGCTTGAGCCACTTCCACTATCAGTTCTACGACTCCTAGTCTTAGCTCTTCCTTGAGCAGGTGCTTTACCCTTCCCCTTATCTGCCCTTCTCGAAGCGGCTGATGCGGACGGGGCTCTGTCTTCCTCGGACCCTTCTGTCAAGGCCGGCGCGCAGTCGAAAATGGTCTGTGGTTTTTGCGGGACGACACCGCACGGGTTTGGCACCTTGACGCTGCATTCGAAGAAATCGTCTCCAGGGGATATTCGACGGCACTTGGCGTCGGACCATACCGGGCAGCCGGTGTTTAGTTTCAGCTCGTCTATGGCCCTGAACGCCTCCTTGCATGTTAGATCCGTCATAGCCTTGACACTCCCGTCTGTTTGGTGGTTGATGCCATGGCACTGGTTTGCCGCATCGATGATAAAGTCGTACTGCGCCTGGGTAACCAGTCCAAGGACTGGCCGGTCAAAAGTCTGAAAATTACGCCAAGGGGACCATTCGTTAACTGTAAATGCAATATATTCGCAAACCGCCGAATGTCCCTTACAAAAGCTATCGTGAAAAAGATCGTGAGTTGATTTTCGGCGCCCTGATGCAACTATTCGTGTTTACCGAATATGCGTGTTGCCCATTCAAGAGTGGAAGGCGCTAACATCAGCTTCCTTAAAAATCTTGCAAAACATTCTTCAAAAATCGGTCAGTGGCGGACATTCGTCAGTTAGAGTATGGATTGCATTTAAAAGTAACGACCAGCGTCATTTTCAGACTATTTACTGACCAGTCCGTGGACGGGGCAAAAAAATTGCCCTGCTTTGTTTTTTCTTTTCTTTTCAAGGCAGCGTCAAATGAACTTATTTACACTGAAGCGACGTACAAAGGCTGTCACAAAAAAAAAGAGAAAAAAAACTGAGAGCTGCCCTGCTCTGCGCAAACTATTGCAGGCATTGAAACACGGTTTCCAGAACCTTGTAGCTTTCTTCGTTAGCTTTTCAAAGAGCTCTCGTGGAACTTATTGGATGGGAAATCCGCATTTTTTGCGGCGACGTGTGAAAAGAAAAAACCCTCCGGAATTTTCGAGCCGTATTCACTCTCACCTTTTCTCTGTGAGGACGACTGAAAACTATGAAAATGAAGCTTGCGACCTTTCAAATGTAAAGTATGACTGATCCGCGAAAGTCCTCACGCAACCTGAACATTTTGTTCCATTAGGAACTCAGCAAATTTAAAATTGTAAAGAAGTTGAAGACCGAAAAATGACGTAGACAAGCTGACTTTTGAAGTCTCGATTACGTCTTTGGACCCCTTGAAAATTGTACCTCCACTGCCTCATCAATTTTTCCTATTTAGAAACTGTTATTCCTCTCAAAATTTCAAAGGCATAGGTTTTCCATGGCTCATAAGACTGGGGCTGAAACGGTTTGAATTTCGGAGGGAAACATTCAGACGTGAAAGCCCATCTCGGATAGACTGTGGCTTTCATGATAAATTTTGTAGATAAGTCGTATCATGCTTCTAAATGGTTGCAAACTTCATTGCCAGTGTTCATTTTATCCTAACAGAGTGGAGGTGGTGAGAGAATAATGACTAGAAAATTCCGGCGGGGTGTTTTTTTTTTTTTTTTTTTTTTACAATTCGCCGCAAAATCGCCATAAAAATACGAATTGTTCACAAAATGAACTCAACAAGGGCTCGTTAGAAAGCTAATGTAATAAGCTACAAAATTCTGAAAATCATATTCCGATATCTTAAACTATTAGCTCAGAGTGGATAAACCCTCAGCTTTTTAGGGCAGTCTCAGTAAAAATAATCCTCTTCTTTTCTAAACAATTTTAATTTAGTATGTTGGAATTGTTTAGCCAACGTGCGTTAAGTATTCAGCATAGAGTTAATATCTCAATACGGAGGGAATAAGCTCACACACAAGCACGAGCTTTTGTAAGCTTTTTCCCTCTGTATTGAGATATCAGCTTCATGCTGAATTTTTAACACACGTTGGCTGAAAAATTCCAATATACCTACTGCACTGTCTTACGACCCGTCCATTGCAATCGGTTTGTGTGACTTTAATTTAATTTAAATAGGTGCCATCTAAAGCTTTAATTTAAAGTTGACATGTTGTCACAAACGTGAGAGAGAAATGACTCTCTTACTTAGGTGCTTTCCTATAGTACCAGTACCTAGCAGAGTTCAATTTTTATTTGTTAAAAGGAAATTTAAGAAAAGATAGGTAAAAGGTTGTATAAATACCGATTTATACAACGGATGCACAACGATTGTGCAACAAAAATAGTGGATTTTTGTTAAAAGTACCCATTTTTAATGGCTCGCTTTATGATGGGAACTGTACCTAGTTATTACATAAACGATGCATAAATGATATTTGAAAGTTCCCGGTTCATACCATAAAAGAAATGTACCGAAAAATTTAGAAAACTGTACCAAAATAAAGTAGAGAAATGCATAATGTAAGAAAAAATGAACGATTTTCATCAATTTATGTAAAAACTTAAAGCAGTTACACTTGGACTATATTTTGCAATTTGGAACTAAATTCTAGCCCGGTTTAAAAACAACGTATGTGCCGTTAGTTTCCCTATGCACAAAAGTGTTTCTTCAGAGGAGCCAGAATTTATAGCTCCAAATTGCTCAACGCAGTCCACTAATCACTATATAATGTTCACATTGATCTCTATGGAAAAAGATAACTAGAAACGGGTACTTTAAACGAAGATACCCAATTTTCGTTTCGAATCGTTTTTCGTTGGATAACCATTGTACTTCTGTTATTAAAAAACATTCTTTACATAAAAGTTATGCATCATTTATCCGTTGGATGCATAATTTTTACTTATTTCTCGATTTTATTTAACTAATTTATAAATCCCATGCTACTAGGGCTATCTCTTACCGCTTTTCCATGATTAAGGAGTAACATCAAAGTAAGCAGCGACAACACGTAGCGAGGGTAACCACACTTTTTGGGCTTCATCCTTGAGAATAATTCCTCTTCGATCCAGTGATTGGGAAGAAGACAACTTTGATACACATTGAAACCCTCCAAAGGAAAGTACGGCGAAAATAATGAGCTGTATGCTACCGTTCCTGCCAACTAATGAAAAGATGTGGTTGAAGGAGACCGGTTATTGAATTCCGAGAATTTTTGTTTTTTTCCCTCCAGTAAGTAGCCCTTTCTTTTGTCTAGGCGTCTATTCCAGATGCGTCAACGTTGAAGGTATTGGAATGGATTTAATTAATTTTACTTATTCCCATCCTCACTTAGATGTAGGGTTTTAGAGTGCTTTACAATTTTTTTAAGTAGGCATGCTTTTTGTAGAACGCAAAGCCACTCCTGTTTTTTTAAAACGTAGCCAGACAGATCTTCATAGTGAACTGTGACGAAAGAGCGAACATTAGCGTTCGCTACGGGAGGGAGGGGAACAGCGCGACACCCCTCCCCCCATTCCCTTCTCCCAGACAATTTTTTAAAATGTAGATTCTCTGCGTCTTTTTTTCCACTCTATTTCACACAAAAAATCTGATGGAACGTCAGGCAAAGTGTGGTCTTATTTCCTGCTTTCTTACTTATAATTTTATTTCGTCAACTTATTTCGAATATTTTTGCGCAATAATACTTTTTGAAAAATTGAACATCTACTTCTTCTAAAAGAGTGCACATATATACATATATATTGGAAATGATTTCTTTACCCTCACCCAACTCCCCTCAAATAAGGTTCTCGCTAGTATGGGAAAATCCATACAAAAAATAATAGTGCCCTGCCTTGATTAGTTATACCAGGGCCGTATTTACCTACTTGCCGCCCCCCTCTCATTCGTTTTGAGCATCAATAAAAACCATCAAGTGAACGTGCCAGAGGGGGAGGGGTACATAAGACGCGTTTACTCGTGTTGGACACATTTTTTGCGAAAGCCCTGTCAACACTACTAGCAAAAGTTCACGGAACTTTGTGCGAAAGTTAAGTTCCATAAACCTATCTCTGTGTGGACAAGGCTTTGCAGTCATAAGAAATGAACGAAAAAATTATGAAAGACAAACATAAATGTGGATTAATGATTTTAACTTCCGCCGCCGCGCTGACCGCACCGTGTTTGGCGCAATGCGTGAAGTATTCCGACAGTCTTGTAGGCGCTGTGAGTTTCACGCCGACCGCTGCCGAACGCACTGTGTTAGACGCAATACGTGAAGTATTCACGCAGTCTTGTAGGCGCTATCCGTTTTACGCTGACCGCAATGACCGCACTCTGTTTGATGCAATGCAAGAAGTATTCGTGCAGTCGTGTAGGCGCTAATATGTGTTACATGCCGATCGCCGAACCGACGGCTTCTTCTTTTCATCTTAAGTCCTCGTCATCATTTCTCTTTAAGTCGCGCCGTTCCGGGCCAAATTGCGTGTTTTAACTATTTGGTTTCTCTCTTAACTTGAATAATTAAAGGTGCTGTCTCTTGTATCTCTGAAAGACGACAAAATTAGAAATTATTATACTCTCAGGAAATGAGAGATTTCGTCGCCTTCTCTCTTTTGTATTTTTTTTTCTAAATCCGATTGTTTTTATACCTACATTTAAAAAAATTGCAAAATTTGCCGCCCTCTATAGATTTGCCGCCATGGGCCGCGGCCCATGTGGCCACCCCCTTAATCCGGCCCTGTTTGTTACTGGGATTTTAAAGTCAGTTTTGAATCAATCTTTCTTGATAGGTGCTTAGATATTTTTGGCATAGATTTTAAGCATAACACAGAAAATTTTATCGGGTGTGTGAGGTTGAATGAAATTAGTATCAATTTTGCAGGCATAAAATGAACATAATCAATTTTTTTTGGTCAGATTACGGTTTTTTTCTGTAACACTGATGATCATTTGGACGTATTTATCCTAAAAGGAAGTACATTACAAGCAAACTCTATGCAAACAGTTTTTTTTTTTTAGCATGAACATGTCCATTTACGGGTCTTCCTTTTTTTATTGATGGGATTTTGATGATAAACATAACATGTTTGAAAATGCTGACTTTTGCTACGTTGAAAAAATAAAAAATATTTCATATAATTTTTAAAGAAATTAAATTCATTCATTCTCATAAATAACCATCCTTTAAATGCAAGGTAACAGTTACTTTTTCTGTCACTCAGAGTTTGCTGTAATTCATAGATTAATTTGGCATCTCTTGATTTAAGGCTACTGATACTGAGTTCAATAAAATGCCACTAAAATTTACCTACACAAAAGAACTTAAAACGAGTTGTTTCCTAAAGAAAAAAAAAAAACCCCTGTTGCAGAGTTAAGAGAGGAAACCTTCAAGAAAGTGAGGTGATGAGGGTGTCATGGCATCTTTGAAACATTGCAGTGCTTTTCCTACTTTCTGATGAACATCACCAAACTAGTCAGAGGTAAATCGAAACTTTAAAAAGGCAAAAATTAATGTACGTTTAAAATCTTGTGTTCAAGTAAGAGATTACAGATGCCAAGGCTTAAAGTATGATATGTAATGTAGTTAACAGGTGATTGGGTAGTGGCATTACTTGGTAGCACAGAAACAGAAAAGAGTAAAATAATTAACATCTAAAAACATTTTATTGCGTCCATAAAGTATGTTAGAGAAAAACCAAGTTATGATCCGTTATCATCATTTAATAAGGTTCAAACAATCAGAACAAAACATAATTCGACAACTCTTAATACAGTTTTTCAAAAATGTTCGATTGAAGATGCAAATACTTCTGGAGGCCTTCTCATCTTTTAAATAGAAAAACAATTTATTCTTATATAAATCTGAGTGATGAGTTGATGCTTTTGCATAATGCTAAAATCCATCCGAACAGGATAAGAGAAGAAAAATTCACTTCACATTGAATTTTTTCATGAAAATTGATTATGAGGCAAGAAAAAGCAATTAAACATATAAAATTATGATGAAAAAAAAAAAAAATGAAATTCTGGGGAATCAGAACCCAAAATTTAAAGGCTTTCAGGACTTTTCCTTCGAATTAAGGATATTCCAACGTTGAGGAATTTCTGTTTCAGATCTTAAAATTCTAGTAGAGGAGATACATTTCAAACAAACTGGAAAATTTGCGAGAAGTTTCAAGAAACTATACTCAGTGATTGGTTATTTTAAAAAAAACCTCAAGACACAAGAGGGATGATGCACGCGGGCAGTTCTCAATGGCTGACAGCCAATGTTTGATTGAGACCTTCCTTCACAACTGACAATGCACAGCTGACTTCTGGATAGGAAGTCTTGTCTGTTCTTTCAATATTACCCAGATGCATCCTATGATCAATGTTATATGTTTCATTAAACAATGAGACAAGCATATAAAGTTGGACTAAAAAAAAAAAAGGAAAATGAGACCAAATCTACGAAAAGGGACCTTCATTTTCAAGCAAAAATTTTCCATAGCTTTTTGCAAATGCATGGAGAGAGAAAATCTGAAAATTTTGATGCAATTGGGACTATGAAAGCTCAAATATTAAAGAGGATATGAGTCCTAAAGTTCCGAGACAAAAATGTTTAGGCTCTGATAAAAGTGGTTTAAGTTTTTAAAATAAGTTGAAGAATATTTTCTCCTGCAAGATAAGGTCCCCGGTCACAAATAAAGAAATTCAGTTCTCATCATCAAGTCAAAATATTTTGGAAATCATGAGATGATTCGACTTACATCGATAAATGATCAATTTTCACTGAACAGCAGACATTAGACAATTTGGTCAAATGCAAAATGCCAGCTTAAAATCAGATAACAAAAAAGGGCACAACATAATAACAACTTTAACGCAGATGCATACTTAAAAATATTGAAGAATAACAAAGGCAAAAAGCACCAGGATAATCCTTGTTGCTGTCAAGATTCTAAAATGGCGGTGTTTCAAATTTTCTGCTCCCATGCCGATTTTAGTAAGTTGCTGAGAAATTGTTACTCAAAATTTTCAAGTCGGTAATATTAATACCCTCAAAAACAGAAGTTATGAAGGTTGCAAAGAAAAGATCTTGGTTCGTTCTCTACTTGATAAATTAAGATAAACTTGATAAACTCTACTACACTCGCTTCAGAATAAAGTAATTAATACAGAAAAATTGAAGCATTGCAAATTGCAATACATGTTTTTGGCGTTAGGCCATTTATTTCTACGGGATAAAAAAAGAGGACTCATTTAAGCTGAATGGTGAAGAGAATCAATAATAAGGATCCCTCAGGTTCCCCTGATGACAATTGAAAACCCCATAATTCAATTAAGTTCAGCAAAAAAGAATCATGAACATGGAAAGCGATGACCAAAAAATGAAACTACATATCTTCCTTTGAGGCATTACAGACTTCCTGTCATACTTAATTTTTCTTTTGGAAAACTAGTCAACGCAAGTTCTTAAAACCTTCCTTGATTTTTTTTCCTTGTTAGAGGGACACTCTGCATAAATTTCAATCTATAAAGTCTGCTTGTTTCTTTTCCAAAAAATAGAATAGGAGCGGCAACTTAGGAACACTGTGATGGAGATATGTAGTTTTGCACTTTGATCATCGAAATGCTGCTAAAGTTTACAACTATTTTTGCCTTTCATCATAGCCTAAAACTTTCATCATTTTATTTCTACACCGAAAACAATAGGAAAGAGAGAATTATTTCGAAAATTTGATTCATCACAGGCTTTCATAACTTCTCAATATGAGTGGATGTTGATAACAATGATACACAAAACAAACAGATTCTTTCATTTATCATTTCTTTTGTTCGATATGCATTATGGACTTTATTCAGAGCATGTTTATTGCTCAGTTAAATATTGAAACAATGAAAATGAAAGGAAGAACAGAATATAAAAAGGCAACACAGCTGATTATCAAAAAATGGACACGAGAAAAGCTTGGAATGAGCTGGGAACAGATTGAGAAAAGAGTTTTAAGCTCATTAAAACTAGAAAAATTAAGTTTAAAGCACTTAATTTTTTGCAGCCACAGTAAGTCTAAATCTACGTAAGATTATTGAGTCCAATTCTTTTTCTCAAGATGGCAACCGATCAAAGAGAAGTTATTTCATTAGTAACCTAAAAAATCGCATTATGATAAAAATGAAAATGGAGATTAAAGGAAGAAATTAAAGACCCATTTCAAGGTCTGAAGACAGATTTAAAGCCATTCACCTTTAAAATTTTCATCTTTCTTGGATATTTTTTGTTACCTAACTTCTGCATTAATCGTAAACAAATTATAAAAATTCACAACAGAAAAATTTCAAAATTTTACATTTCCAACAGAAATAAACAATTATGGATGAAACAGGAAAAAATGTTATTCTGAGGAAAAAACACTAGCTTCACAGCATATGACAACCCCTGCACTAATTCGTTAGAAGATGGAAAGAACTTCGTATAACTTGAAATGAAGGAGTATTCTCTTAAAAAAATACATTAATATCACAGTTTTTAATAGGTACAAAGAATGTCCCAAAAAAACTGAGGGTATAATAGGTATGAAAATATAGTTTTTAAGAGCTTGTAGCTCATATCATTAGCTCCTGAACAAGCACTCTTCGAGTGACAAAAATGCTGTTAAAAAATTGCCACCAAAAAAAAAATGTGTAACTAAATGAGCTCAACAAATGCTGGAAATGCTGGTAGAATAATACGGACTACAAGTTTGCTCAAATTATACTCCAATACCTTTGAAAGTTTTCTTAAAACAAACCAAGTCTCAGTTTTTTTGGGACGGCCTTTGGAGGAATATGGTAAACTTTCTGTTTTTCAATTTTTTCTTACGAACTCGTGATGTTTCTGTGATATGGAAAGAGGCATATCTTATTAAAGTAGAGTTCGTGGTTCAAAATGACCAAAATTTTTTGGTCACAAGATATAATTCTCCTCAGCAGTATGTACATGCAGTACAATAAAGATATACAAAATACATACAAAAAAAGCTTTTAAAAAAATGTTGACTCCTATTGGAGCCTTTTACCACTCTCTTTTTCACTGAAATTGAATTTAACTATAATTATTTCTTCAGAGAAATGGAGAATTGTATCTTAAATATCCTCTTCTTTTCTAAATTATTAACTTGAGTATTTTTGCTAGACTCAAAAAGGAAATCTGTATTGAGACTGATTTACAATAAGGTGTAATAGTCAACACAGTATCAATTTTAAGATCGACAAAACGTTGGTACAATTACGCATAATTTAAAAAAATAAGATCGAAGACTAAAGTCAAAAAACGCTTGACACAGATTGCAATATTATAGATTACTGCTCATGCTTTCTTTTTTAACAGGAAAACAAACCATCAGTTTTTTTTTTTTTATTAAAATTTTCTGTGAATTTTCTTCATTCCTTTTGAGAAAAATCGCACAATATTGCTAGGAAACATTTAAATTAGTTTTACTTGAAGAAAACAAAATAAGATTGAAGATATTTAGACATTGCAATCGAAATTTGCTTTTTTTTTATGTAGCCATTGATATTTCTGTACAATTACGTTCAATTTTGAAAACAGAAAGTTTAAAATATGAACGGGAAACACTGTTCCAAATCTTTATGACCAATATTACACAACATGTGTAGCAGAGAGTAAAGAACGAAGCAATTCTGCTGGGAAAAAATGTTGTATAAATCTTCAGAAGTTGCCACATTTCCTCCAATAAAAAAAGAATTTACTGGGAATATTGTGAATATTTTCCTTTCAATTGTTCAGATGATTTCGTTCACAATTGAATTTTAAAAACTAAAAATTTAAAGTAAATATATCCATAATTGTCCTCAAAAATAAATATTTTATTGATGGAGATTTGGCAACATCTGAACGCTTATACAGCAGTCTCCCCTGGCAAGGCAAAACTAATCAGTCACAGAGTTTTTTATGGTTAAACTTATACATTTAAGGAAATTATAAAAGAATTTTTGCCAAGAAACCAAATTGTTTGTAATGGATAATGTCTTTTGATAAGCGTGTTCTTACACCATACTTATCAAAAAACATTATTATCATCAATTAAGAACACATAAATTTAAAGACTGGTGCAAAGATATTATTTTCAGCTGCTGATCGGCAGATCACTATTTCAAGATGCACGCACATTTATGGAATAAGATCATAAGTTACACACCAGAACTATGAATCGCTCCTTTAAAATGTAAAGTATTCGGCTCCATTAAGCTCTCTTTCCGCCCCCCTCAAAAAAAAAGGAATTAAGTAGTTTTACTTAGAGCTCGTAAAAAAACCACCAACTCTGAGTAAGTTGGAATAGTGCGATGGACTTTCGATAACGATTTACTGTTCTTCCTCCTTCAAGAGACAATTTCAGAGAAGGAATCTTTGAATGCCTCTGGGTTTTTGAAAACAGCAGTGAAGAGTTGAGTGAAAAATTTGAAAAGATATTGTTCTTCTTGGCGGAAAGGCCAGAAGCCCTCCAAAAATCCGATATGACCGCCTCTCGCAGTTACCACTATCGCTACGTGTTCGAGGAGATTAGCCGTTTCAACAGGGATACCTGAAATAAATCCATCAATTAAGTAAAGCAAAGTCCGACAAAGAAAAAGTCAATGTGAAAAAGAGCCTAACTGCATGGAAGTAAATTTTTCAAGGGAGCGATTTTCTAAAATTTGGTCAAAAATCAGAGTTAAGGTTTTTAATGGTAAATTTTCCCTTGTACCTCAAAGAAAAAGATAAGTGGGCTTCAGTTCATTTTAGTGCTGATTCAAGCTTAACTTTTGTAACAGAATCCAACGATTCTGAGTTCTTGAGAGACAGCTGAAAACGTAAAATTTTTGTCCATACCAGCTAACTTTTTTTGACTGTGTGCTTTTCACAGATTTTATTTGAAATTTTTTAACATCTCTCAAGCCAAAATATTTGTAAAACACTAATTAAAGCAAAGGTACTGTCAGTGGCATAGCCAGAAATTTTTCATAGCGGGAGGGGATCTACAGTCAAAAATTCTTACGAAGGGACAAAGGTAAAACATTCCTTAAAATGACAAAAATCAATTTTTTGGAGAAAGTTTTTCAGTCATGGGCGGGTCCAGAAACCCTACCTTTGCTCCGCCACTGGATGCAGCATGTCAACTTAAACTCTTAACACTAAATCCCTTCCCTTTGGACATTTGTCTAAAATGAAAGATAAGACAGCATTCAAACACATATGAATCAGTGAGTTCGAAAACACACCAACTCGGGGAAAAAAAATTGTTCAGGAAACACCTAAAACTGCGCAGCAGGTGAAGAAGTTAGTTTAAGGAAAACTTTTTTAGTGCCAAAGGACAAGTACTCAGAGACTTTGTAACCAAGTTGAAATCGATACACCATGTTTGATGACAGAGAATTAAGCGTTTAAAAATTTCCGAGTTGGTGTGTTTTCGTTCTCACAGACTTTCAGATACTGATTTTTCATTGTCTGCCCTGAAAAATTTATATTTTTTGACCTGAATAACGCTGGAATATTTATATAACTTGTTGGTATAAGGTATACTGAACCGAAAAAAGAAAATCGCAAAATCGGATGGTCACCTGTTTCCCTTGAAATGGCCAAAAATTGGTATTTCCAATTAAATACTTTGATTCTTCCCTTTTTCTGTCGCTGTTTCGAGCACTTCCGATTGCAATTCCAAAATTTCCTTTAACGTGCAGATGCTTCTATCTATAAGTGTTACTAAACCATAAAAAAGTGAAATTCGAAAAAAACCCGAGTTGGTGTGTTTTTGAACTCACTGATTCATATTATGTATCTTCATCGTTAGGTGCTCTGATAACACCTAAGGTTGATTGGAAATTTTAAATTTTAATCAACGAAAACAAAAAATTAATTAAAAGGATGGACAAAAGACCCTAAATTCAAGAAAAAGCTTGTTAACCAACACTTCGGTCGATACAGTCTTTCCATTCAAAATTCTGATAATTAAACTGAAATTGATTTGAACTGAGGTTTACAGATGTTTCCCATGGAACCAAAAATGCGAAATCATGACCTACCTTCTAAAGGTTGGAATGGATCATCTGCAGCACTGAGACAAACGACTGGCACTTTCACGCGATGAATTTTGTTATGAATAGTTGCATTTTCATAGTAATCGTTCACATCTTTGTAGCCGAACTGTTTGACAGTGAAATGAGAGTCGAATTCTCTGATGGTTTTACTCTGAAATCAAGCAAAAATTGAGTTGCAAGAAAAGCCAAAAGTGTTTGAAACTTGTCATTTAAATGAACGTATTTCTGCCAAACGGAACTATGTGCATTAAGACATGAGCCCTGAGACCCATAAGAATATGTGCATAACAGGGCTCACGTCATAATGCACATAGTTCCCTTTGATAGAAATACATCCAAGTAAAAGAATGATTTCAATACAGAAACTCCGGTGAAATGCATCTAATCTTTTGGATCTCAGAGATGAGGTGGACATTTTTTTACTGTGGTAAAAAATGTTCTCGCTCAGAGGCCAGGTAGCTCCGTTTGCAACATTGCAGACTTCTTGTCATACTTCAATTTTTCTTTGGAAAGCTAGTCAACTTAATTTCGTGAAAATTTCCTTGATTTTTCTTCTCTGTTAGCAGATTATTCTGTACAAAGTTCAAGCTATGAAGTTGCATATAAGTAGCTCTTCTTCAAAAAAAATTGAATGAGAGCTGAAATTTTGGAACATCACAATAAAGATGTACATGGTTCCGCAGATTGACTTTCAAAATGGTTCGGCCGCCCCACATCTAAAATGACTCATAGAACTTGCCCTGAGTGGTACTACTACACTAAAGAAATACATTCATTTTACAATAAAAGCTTTTTCAATTGTAAGAAACATTATGAGATAAAATCATTGGACAGCAAATATGAAGTGAAAGTTGACTGCGCTTAATACTTACAGAAAGCACTTTTTCCATTTCGTATTTTTGAGATGGCTCCAAGACATGTCGAAGACTGCAAAAAGAAAAAATCAAATGAGCCAAAAGTTGAATCGACATAGATATTTAGGGGTTCTTTCTTCAACCCTCTTTAAGATAAAATTTTAATAGAAGGTCTTTCATTGAAAAATGTTTTGATTTCAAGGGCAAAATCATTACATAAATGTTTTCTTTCTTTTTTTAAAATAATATAATAAAGTATAATGCTCTACAAGGCTCCTGTACCTATACCGACAAATATTCAGCTTCAGATTTTAGGATGAAACCTTTGAGATTTGTGCTCACACCGTAAAAAAATTGTACCAAAAATTTAACGATTATTGTATTTGTAAGTTGGCAAAATACAAATGATCTTACTGGTTGTCTGCATTTACTACAGATGCGCCTTATGGCCGCTTCGGATTTGACATTATACACTCTCGTGACTGGATTTTTTTCTCTTTGTTGCAAGAAATCATCCACATATTCAGACACATACCCTTTAACAACCTCTGTGAGGCAAGAGGCAAGATATCTGTTCATCAACATGTTCAGCCCAAATTGTTCAATGCTGTCAACAGCCACAGAAATGTTCCAAGGAACAGAAATGATCAGGCAGCATTTGAAGTTCTTGTTGGCTTTCTCCGATTCGTGAGCGAGGTAATTTCCAAGGACCAGTCTGCAATAAGAAAATTAATCCAAAATTAATGTTACCTTGCCAGATGATTATCGTTAAATGTATGTATCTACCTTAAATGTGTGACACAATAAGAAAATGTTAAGGTTACTTCGAAATGTTTATGCTGATCAAAAACGACCATATACATGGTAAAAAAGGTGTACAATAGGAAATTTCAGCCCATTAATGTGACGATCTGACTCTTGTCTTCAATCCTTCTTCTGGAGAAAATTAATTCATTAGCTATGCAAGGTTTTCTTGATGATGATGCTAGGTTATGAACTCTTATAATAAATTACAAGCCCATGAGCGAGAAAAATGGAACTGTATTCAACTTAAAACCTACTGTTTACTTTGGAACTACCATTGATATCCAGGTGTACTTTTTTTAAAGTAATCATAGGTTAACATTTTTGTCTTGGTGATCTTCGAAACACTTTAAGATGGAGAAAAACTGAGCAATAAATAAAAAGTTGTTGTTTTTATTGTGTCCTCCTTAAAATTTTTAGCTGAAATTTTTCCACCCATCTTTCCTTAAATTTCCAATCCTGTGCACACTTTGATCTCTGCAAGGAAAAAGTGACCAATTACAAAAAAGAATCCAACAGCAGTTGACAGCCACAGCTACAACAACCTCAATTTGGGCCCTGAATGCGAAAGGGACGATTCTTTGTTGTAGTGCCCCAAAATCTCGGCTAATATTTCATCGATTGTGAGGAGAGTGAATGCATAGATTTCATGGGTACTTTTACAGATATTCTTCTTGACTCAAAGATGTTCATACGAATATTCTGGAAAAATCACTCACTAGATTCTTCTCTAAGGCGGCAGAAAAGTGCCCCTCTCGCATCTAACGCCTAAATTGGACTATATTTTGCAGTTTAAACTCCAATTTCTGCTCAGTTAAGAAAGACCGTATGTATCATTATTTCCCCTATACACATAAGTGTTGTGACAGATGCGTCAGAAATTAGAGCTCCTGATTGCAAAATGTAATCTAATTCTGAGAGCTTAGGAGTGGACTTTCGACAGAGCAAGAACCATTTCTATTTCTGGGAAATTTTGATTAATAGCAAGCGGACTTAAACCCTAATTCAATATTTAACTCACTATTATCAGCCCTCAGTGGTTTAAATACCTGAAACCAAAGTTTGCGATTCTACTTTTGAGCATTAAACATTCCCATTTACATGCCCAAAATGTGAGCTTAGGTTCAATGATATAATACTACAACATAAACCAACACCAATGATTCCAATCATCAGGTTTTACCGCAGAATTTTTCTGATTTTGTAAGTATTCAAGTAAACAAAATTAATTTATCAGTCGGTAATTTAGCTTCTTGGTTATAACTGAAAAGCTGGACTACCGCATTCCATTTCCTCATTATTTTGTCCAAATGATTTTAGGGTGAATTAGTTTACAGTTGGTAGCATTAAATTAATTAGGATGTGATTCCTGTCAGTTGCAAATCCTTCAAATCTCAGAAGAGAAAAGAGAAATCAAGAATCTAGCTTACCCTCCCATTGAAACGGCAGTGCATCCTAATGGACTTTCTGGATACTTGCTTTTTACATGGTCAATTACTTCAGTCAAATCTTCGTAATTACAAGCGCAATAAGTTCGTGGAGTCTGCAAAATAGAAAAAAGCAATTCATACATTGTGGTAGGATCTTCAGAGACATCCTACTTCACATTACAAAAATAGCCGATGAAAAAAGGGAGCTGGAGGGGAAACTAAGGTAATAAACTGTATAATGATTAAGAAATAAATACTAAACAGAAACTTCAAAATTGAAACCATAGCAAAGGAACTGTCGCATCCATTAAGTTTATGAAAAAATGTGAACCATGACCAGAGCTTCAAAATAATTGTAAGCAAAGGACCCTGCTCAGAAAACCAAGAGCTTTGATGCCCGCTAGATTTCATTATTATTGAATATCGATGGTCATAGTGCAGAACCAACTATCTCCAATTGCGACATTGCAGAGTTCCCGTTATACTTCATTTTTTCTTTGAAAAACTAGTCAGCATAATTTTTTGAAAACTTTCCTCTCAGTTAGCAGAATATCCTGTTTAAATTTCAAGCTAAAAAGTTAGTTTGTTCCTCTTCGAATAAATAAAATCGAAGTAGAAGTTTAGAAACACCGCAATGGAGATACATTGTTTTCAACCTTGGCCATTAATATGGCATACCTATCTCAGCTTATGTTTAAAACCAGCATGCCTTCTCTTACTGAGATTTGGCACTGCCTCTGCTTCAAATATGCAGAACCTTTTGTTTTGGAACAAGACAGAAAAAAAATACATGGAAAAATTCAAGTTTCTATATTTCCTTGATTTTATAGCTCTTAATACACCACAAACGTTACCTCTTCATTGGTAGCTCAAATCAAGTAGGTTCACTGATGGCTTCGCATTTATCAGCGACGACTTTACTAATATCAGATCATTTTCAAGCAGTTTAAATGCGATTGTTGCTTGCCATTTTTCTGGGTAATCTGTTGAGAAAATTAATATGACAAAGTGAAGAAAATTCTAAATTCGTAACAGGGTGATAGTAAAGGCTACTGTGTGCCTGAATGAATTTAAGATTAGTAATTAAATAATTTGGAACTATACCAACCTTCAGAGGGATTCCACCAAGGCCACGATAATTGAAAACAACTGAGCGAACACCTAGACTATTTGCAGATCGCACAAAGCCTTGAATATAATCAGCTTGACTTTCTCCTGTCAATCCTGGCAGGAATAACATTGTCGGAGTGTCTGGTTTATCGTCCTTAGGCAGAGACCAGTCTAGGCAAACCATGCCACCATCCGGTAGTTCTAGAATTTCCCTAAGTAAAAATACACTAGATTAATAAAATATATTTAGCCTGTATGAGAGGAAAAGTGTCGATTACTGATTTCTGTAAAATGTAAACTCTCATTAATTAATAGTTTTGCAGAGAGGATAAAACCATTTTGAAAAATAAAAAATGCATGGATGATCACAAAGATCTTAGTTACTTGGAGTCTTGAATTTGATTGTTGTCGGTGGAGGTATAAACTACAACTTGAACAAGAGGGAAAAGAGAATCAGAGGATTAAAAAAATCATCTAACTCGCAAAATAAATGCTGATATGTTTCACAACCCTGCTGTCCCATCTTCAAGACTGAAATTCCGGAAATTCAAGACCGAAAAAATTAGGGAATCCCACCCTTAAAAAAGGGATTACAGGGTTTTGAAATGTGTCAGCATTTACTTTAATTTATTCTGCAAGTTTAAGTTTTTTAATTTTTTTATGTTCTCTTCTTCTGTTAGTTTCAGTTTTGTTTTCGTTTCTTTGGTTTTCATTCTGACTGTAAATGGATTTAAAGAAACATTTATTTTGTACATCAATAGTTCAACAGTTTACATGCTTAGATAATGGAAGAACTTTCTTTAACTCTGATGAGTTTTCATTTGATTAGAGTTCAGGTAGGATTGACAACAACTTGTTTCGAGCAAGTTTAAGTAAGTTAGTCAGTTCATGACTAAATACAGCTGTTTCTTGAACATTATTGGGTTGAGTTGATATCGCAACTTCATGATTGAAGTTGCCTTATTCAGATTCCCATATTCACTGTGTTTCCAACTGCAAACACAGCTTCATTTTCTTTTCATGCTTTCAAACGCTAGCCTTTGTCTTCATGTATTTGATGATTGAGGATGTTAATTTGAAGTACTTGAATTCATTCATTCAGCCCATGCAAAACCAGACTGAATGAAGAACTAACCACTCAGCAGGTGATGAATCCTACATCTTAGATTCTATAAAACAGAAAATGTGAGTAGCTAATTACCTTGAGTACTGAACATTACTGAGGAACTTTGTTCGTAAAAATGTAGAAAACATTGTCTGGGCTCGGGATTCGAAACACCATATTGTAGGCCAAAACCTTTCATTTAACAGGGGCATGTATGAATATAAGAATTTTCTAAATTTTCCATCGGAGCAGAATACAGCAGGACGCTGAAATGAGTAAGAGGGAAACATGTTAGAAAATTGTGATGCAAGACAAGAAAATTATAGATTTAAAAGAATTTTTACAAATTTCCTAGATGCACTCTTTGTTAATAAGTGCTTTGCAGTGAGGTCCTTAACAGTAAGACGATACAAATATGTATTCCAGTTTGTGACTCCCTGTTACACATAATTTTTGAAATGGAAAAGTATTCAACATCATCTCTTCAAAACTTCTGTAATTTTTCTTCAGTACGTGCAGAGTATTCAATGAAAATATGTCAAACAATAGCCTTACTTAGAAAGTGCAGTATGGCTTGAAACTTCAACCCAATATTTTTTAAGTATCTTTAAAGAAGGAGCCAGGCACTATAAAACCTGAAAGCCCGTATTTTTTACTCCAAACCAGTTTATTGGCTGTACTGAATGATTAGAGTTTCCATTTTAAGGCACATTGAGTCTTATCTGTTACAGTTTTATTTTTTAAAAAAAATATATTTTCTTATGCTCCTGTGATAATTTCATTTTCATGGTAAGTAAGAGCTGCACTTTCAAGTTTATTCACTTCTCAACAATTCTTGGGATGTTAAACATTTAAATACAGATATATAACATGCAGAGACCTTTTTAAGAGAAAGTACATAGAAAATAACAAGAGAGGCCTTTGATAGGAGGCCTATGGATGCTTACTTAAAATTATGAGTATTAGACTTATTTTTGATTCTCAATGATAGTAGAGAACTCTGGTTCCACAAATATGGAGTCCACATCAAATAAATCTACACACTTTAAAACTGCTGCAGAAGATGTTACATTTTGATTCTTGCATTCACTGTCAATACTTACTTAAGTACTTTAGGTGATTCGATGGATGTCATATTTTGTGTCAGAATGGCATACGATACATCGCATCAATTGGTTCCATTTTTTCAGGTACTCGTCATTTTTCTCCAATTTTGAGATCGCAATTCTGTTGTCAGGAGACCAAAGCACTCACTTACCAATTTTAACAAAGAAATTCAACGTAATGAAGGCGTGGTTTTCTTAGAGAGAAAATATCGCATTCGACTACTGTTTCGATATCAGTATCAAATGCGATGTTTTCTCTCTGAAAAAACCCAGCCTTTATTACGTTGAACTTCTTTGTTAAAATTGGTGAGTGAGTGCTTTAGTCTCCTGACAACAGAATTGCGATCTCAAAATTGGAGAAAAATGACGAGTAGCTGAAAAAATGGAACCAATTGATGCGATATATCGCATGCCGTTCTGACACAAAATATGGCGTCCATTGAATCACCTTAACTGCAGACAGCTGCTCATCTACTGCACTCTAAAGTGCATAAGAACTTCTTAAGCGTGGACTCAACAAAATTACTTGACTAAAATTAATAAGAATAAAATAATTGCGTACCTTTGCAACTTCTAGAAAATAGTAGAGGAAAAATCCACTACCAAGAGCAGAACCAATCACCCAACGAGGCATGGCGGAGATGAAGAAAAAATAAGACAGTAACCATTCCATTTTATGCTTGCCTGATCACTTGAGGAGTTGTGGGGTCACGGAACTTGCGATGTAAGATGATTAAATTTCCATTCTGAAAAATAAAAGCCACAAACATGATCATAGGGGAGCAAATAACTTATAAGAAGATTTTATATAATATGTAATAATATTGGATGAGTGTAGTGCCACATTTGCCTTCATAATTTAGTAGACAGAAAAGTACCAAATTCACGGAAGAACTGCTATTTATAATTAGTCTTTAAATTAAAAATTATGTGAAAAGTTTCCTGTATTTCCTCAGTTTTAGAGGGAAAAAATTATTGTAAATACTTGCCACATTATTATAAAATAAAACGAATGCTCCTCATTTAATGAGATAATTGAAACAAAACATGCAGGGAAAGCAAAAGCCTTGAAAACCTATCATTCAACAAATGTACAAATTTTCTTGAGAGACAAAAAATTTGAGCTACAAATAGGGTAGCAGCTTCTTTCTGCGGGTCGCTTCTTCAATGAGGTTCGAAAATAAATACCTTTGTAAATCCATCTGAAAAATTTTTAAATAGTTTTTTTCAAGATTTATTTACTTTTGTCAGGACTTTCATAATTACAAATAGGATGGTGCTAAAAATTGATGAAAGAAAAGGAGCCGCAATTCAGGATTTGTTCATTGGGGAAATTCAAGAAAGGAATATGTTTTTTCCCCCGAGCAGATCATGTTCGGTTACCCTGTCTACTAAAACAACTGTTGAGGGTTGCAGCATAACAATGACATGTTACTTTGTCAGATTCATAAAACCCATAATCACTCTGGGATTATGAAATTTGGAGGTTCAACAGCCTAGCCATCGGTCAATTGCGAAACACTGTCGCGGATAGCAGTTGATTTAAACCATCCTCATGTTCATCAGAGGTTACACAGAGGAGCATTAGTCATGCAAAACAACAAAAGGAATTGCGTGAGTCATTTCTTCATTCTATCGTTACTCGCTCTCAAAATATGAAAACTCATGCATCCCGGGGACACAGGTGTACATGAGCACCAGCTGAGTGCATGACCTGACCCACTGACTTCTGTGTTCATGGAAGCAGGGTTATTGACCGTGTATTCTCGTGAGCCATCCATAAAAATGCTGCAAGACAAATTGATAAGAAAGAAAAACTGATTTCAGATAGTATTGGGTTATTGAAACGTGATAGAAGCTACTTGCTGGAGACTTAATTCTCAAAATGTAATGATCAATGATAATGAATGTGAAACGATAAGGACCTCCCGGCGGGTTAGAATAAACAAACGCAGGGCGGAACTGTTCTTTAGCAGGTGCCTTGCGGATTTCACAACGTGCAGATAATGAGAAAAGTACATATTTACCTGGGATTGGATTCCGAAAAAGCACCACGGCCCCACAAATTGATAAAGTGATAACGTGAAATAATCTACTTCCTTCGGCCGACGAGAAGCGAGCTCGTACGGAAGGACCCGAGCGCGTCCGAGACGGAGCGGGAAGCGCGAAAAGTCGATTAATTCAAAAATTTCGGACGTATGAGGTTTCGCAAGCCGGTTTCTGGTTTGCGGATTACGCGTGCCTGCTCAATTTTACTTTCAAATCCAAGGCCTCGGCTCGGAGCCTTCCATTTGTGTCTGGTTAATTTATGTCGGGAATACTTCGCACTCATCGCACTGCATAATTTCATCTCGACCGCCGTGTCGCGCCGGAGCTCGGTGCACGGCGCGCAGTGATCGAGCCAATAAAAGAAGTCGGACCAAATTTGGAAACTTTAAAAGCTTATATTTCCAAAAATTTTAAACCAAAAAGTTTAGGAGTGGTTCCATTGCTTTGTTCGTGGAATTCCCTTTCAGAAACACCGATTGAAATTGAATTTGTCACGAAATAAACATAAAAATTTGAAATTTCGGCCAAAACTTTGATGTCCGACCTCTTTTAGTGGTTCGTTCCACTGTGCGGCGCGGAAGAGCATAACTGGTTTGGACAGCGGGGAAATACTTGGTCGTTAAATGGTAATTCTCTAGAAACTGTAGAGATGGGTCTTTCGTTTCGTATTAGCTCTCAAAATCATCATCGGCTTGTATGCCACTCGGTAGTTTGGCGGCTTGGCGATACGACCTTATGGGAGCCAGTGGCGGCGGCCACTAGGGCGGGAGGGGAAACAGCTCCCTTAGTTTTCGAGGATTACCTTCCTTTTTTTAAAGACATATTACGTATGAAAACACGAAAATAACGTCTTAGGGGTCCCCGGGCCCCCAGACCACCGTCGATTAAAGGAGACCCTTATTCAGCCCATTTGCCACGTCTGATGATAACCTTAGAGGCAACGACTGATGAAGAGAAATTTTCCTCAACTCTATAAAATAAACTGCCAAAATTCGCGAGTGAAGGAATCGAGAACCCTTTACTTGGATTTTTGAAAAGTAAAATTTAAATAAAAAATCAATTAAGAAATGGCTGTACATTCTGCTGAGTGAGTTGGGACACTTTGTTTTTTAAATTTTTATTTGTAAAAAAAAAAAAAAAAAATAAATAAAAGCTTTTAAATCTTTGAGAGTTTTTTTGTGACACTTTTACACTTTGTGACTATTTTTCACTCACGAATACCTACTGAAAAAAGTCTCTTGAATCCGGAGTCCAGACTCTTAAAACATTTTACAAAGAACAAATACTCTCGATTCAAGCGGAGGTTCGCTGGAATCGAAAGCCAAGCCTCTAAATTTAGGCGGCTTTCCTTTTTAATTTTGATTCATTCAAAAATCCGCTTGAATCAAGAGTATTTGTTCTTGTCAAATTTTTTTTCCCATGAACGGAAAATTCGTCATTTATCACCCTAACCCCTTAATTTTTTCAAGCTACGCTGAAGTTTCACGGATGCTGCTGGACCTTAGCTCTGCGCGAATGATGCGATTGCACGTTGGCGAGCAGGAGATATTCGCGACGCATGCACTCCAACTACGCCGGTCGATTCCATCGGCGCGGCGAGGGGGGGGGGGGGGGGAGCGGAAAGACAGCGCGACCCCCAAGGATTTTTCGCATTTCCTCCGGGAGCCTGATTGCAGGGATTAATCGGGTGGGCATTGACGACAACGGAGCATGGAGCATGGGACCGATCGGGACCGGGGGGGTGTGAAGGGGGGCGGGGGACCCCTCCCCCTCTCGGCGCTGGCGGCGTGCGGCAATTAGCTCAATTGCGATTAGACATTTCAAGTCGATTCTTCACAATCAGCCTGAAAGGGACTCATTGTCATGGCGCTGCAGTTCCGCCGCGCTGCAGGGCTAATGTCGTCCGCCGCACTGTTGTCGCTACTGGAGTGAGGCTATCGTGGAGAGGGTATTGCTATACACCGGTTGGACGTCTTCCCGAAATACTTCCATTCTGTCAAAGTATCGTCGTGTAAAAGTCTAACATCAATATTACCGAAAAATATTGAAGCATGATTCTAAAAATCTAGTAATTTTTACTTTTTCATATTTTTAGCATATCGACGGTGTAAGTCGGCAATCACATAACTCGTTTGCGGTGTTTGAAAATCTCCGCCTCTAATGTTATTTTTTTAAAGGAGAAAAAACTGACATCATTCCTTGACGTTTTTGGAGAATTCCTTCGCACATAGAAGAAAAATCCCGGCAATTTTGAAGAATTGCCTTTGAGTAGTTTTCCGTTTAAAAATAAAGTATGACAGGAAGTCTGCGACGTCGCAAATCGAGTTATGAGATTGCCGACTTACACAGTCGATATCATTATTGTAGCCTTTAATACGCTTATGTTCGGTAAAACTGACCTGAGAATAGTTAGGCATAATCTGAGGGAATCTCCATATTTTCCGCTCTGCTGGTCTGTTTTTGAAACATCGGAGCATACTTTTTTTTATGGCTGCAAGAAAATTGTGAGAAATGAGAGTGAGCATAGAGAGTGACATACCTATCTGAAACAAATAGTAAAAAAAGATAAAATTATAGTGTCATGCTTTCATGTACAGTTTCACCTTGTATATTTCAAAAATAAGCCATGTTGAGAAAAAAAATAAAAAAATTAATGATTAATAATTAATTATAACGTTAGAAAACAAAGATAACTGGAATCGTATGCAAAAATTTAACAGGGACTTTTTGGAAATGGAGCAAACAGTTCTAAACTCTCCAGACACTCCTAACACCGAAATTATGCCCCAGCGCAGTTCCGGTGTGAGTACCGAACTAGTTTTATTATCTTTGATCTTAATAGGTCCAGTACTGTCATTACAATATTTCCGTGCTTTTGATTTTAAGATAAAATAGAAATAAAATTTGTCAAACGCTGTAAGGTCTTTCCTTCTCAGCCGTCAAAGTGATTTAATTTCTGTAGGTAATTCGAGGACTTCAATTTTTCAAGTTGTGATGCTGTTCATTCACAGTTCCACCTTTTAAATTTCAAAAATAAACCACGTTGACACCAAAGAAATTAAAAATAATAAGATAAAAAAATGAAATAGAAATAAATATTTACCATACTTAAGATATTTGCGACTGAGGAACATGTAAAGTTTTCGGAATTATTTTGACAGTTGCTTAAAAATAATTCC
The DNA here is from genome assembly GCF_918797505.1 of Bemisia tabaci. Classification (NCBI taxonomy): domain Eukaryota; kingdom Metazoa; phylum Arthropoda; class Insecta; order Hemiptera; family Aleyrodidae; genus Bemisia; species Bemisia tabaci. Next base: position 34,152,771 of record NC_092798.1, on the reverse strand, counting down.
AAAATACTTACGTTATTTTAAAAATATACATAGGTGAGCCAAGTATATCTGAGGCGTTCTCGGATTGGTTCACCAGCTGAAAACTCATTGCGGGACTCTTGAAGGCCGATGAAAACGAACCCGATCCCATTTAAGATTTCTGATTCCGCACATTTTCGGCGACGGTTGTCGAAAAGTATGGAAATAAGATCGGCATTGAACGGTACAATAATAGAAAAAAGGAAAAACAGCTCAAACCGTCGGCGTGAGCATGAATATTCAGAGGAAACGTAAAATTTGGCACTCAAAGTCACATGTGCGCGTTGCAGACGATAGCACCTCATTTCTAGAAACCAAACTGCAGAAAAAATTCTAAATCTGCTCCAGATTAACAAAAAAGTTCCATTAACGTAAATTTTAACAGCATGTTTCACGGAAAATAGGGACACTTCAATTTTAACGGTACACCTGGTAATGGGCGCAGTTCATTTCCTTTTCCTTTTTTACTGATGTATGTTTTTACGCTGACATGCTTTTCGCGGATGTTATTTTCAAAATTTAGGATGATTTTGAAAGTTTTTGGACTTAGAAAACTGATGAGACAAAACTTTTTTAGGGGGGCCAGAAGACCGTCTCATCCAGGGAGGGTCTTGGGGGACATTAGATGGCATCTACCCAAAGGGAACCTGTTGGACTACTCCGGTTCTAAAGGAAAATCCAAAGGGTGGCCCTAGCACCGAAGGCGAGTTTGAGGGGCCTTCTCACGAGATTTTTGAAAAATTGAGTCGTCCTCGGAGCAATTTTGAGCTCTTCCCACCATGGCCGGATTTACCTACTTGCCGCCCATGGGCCGCCTGTATTTTGCCGTCCTCTTCTCATTCATTTTGGAGCATTCATAAAAACCATCAAGTGAACGTGCTGGAGGGAGAGGGGTGCATAAGACGCGTTCACTCGTCGTTGGACACATTTTTTGCGTAAGCCCTGTCAACACTACTAGCAGGATTTCACGGAACTTCGCGCGAAAGTTCAGTTCCGTAAACCTATCTCTGTGGGGACAAGGTCTTTCATTTGTAAGAAATGAACTAAAAAAGTAAGAAAAAACAAACAAAAATGTGGTTTAATAATTTTAACTTCCGCCGCCGCACCGTGCCGCGCTGACCACACTGTTTTTGGCGCAATGCGTGAAGTATTCATGTAGTCTTGTAGGCATACTGTGCGTTTCACGCCGCGCGCCGCGCCGACCGCTGTTGACCGTACTGTGTTTGACGCAATGCGTGAAGTATTCATGCGGTCTCGTAGGCGCTAATATATGTTACATGCCGACCGCCGCGTCGAGGGCTTCTCCTTTTCATCTCAAGTCCTCGTCATCATTTCTCTTTGCGCCGCGCCGCTCCAGGCCAAATTACGTGTTTGGTTTCTCTCTTAACTCAACTAATTAAAGGTGCGCAGTCTTTTGTATCATAGAAATATGACAAAATTAGACATTAATGAACTCTCAGGAAATGAGAGATTTGTCACCTTTTCTTGTTTGTAATTTTTTTCTGAATCCGATTTTTTTGTACCTGCATTTAAAAAAATTTTAAAATTCGCCGCCCCCTAATTTTGCCGCCATGGGCCGCGGCCCATGTGGCCACCCCCTTAACCCGGCCCTGCTTCCCACCAAAAAATTGATTGACTTGCCATTTCAAAGACCTAAGATAGATCCTGCAATTGTTCAGCAAAATCCCTGACATCTCTTGGGAGGGAGCAAATAATTTTTGGGGAGGCTCCCCTTGGTTCCACCCATCGGTAAGGGAGGTCCTTCCCAAACGGTCAGGAACTACATTTTTCTTCCCTCAACTTCAACTATTCCGATTATCAACATTCGATAGTGCAAAACCATGTATCTCCATTCACGACGTTGCAGACTTTCTTTCATGTTTGAAAAAGTAGTCAATGTGATTTCTTTAAAACTTCTTTGATTTGCCTTCTCTGTGGGCAGAATGTTCTGTGCAAATTTCAGGTTTTGAAGTTGGCCTGTCTTTTCCTCTTCGGAAAACGAAATAAGAGCGGAAATTTTGAGACACCGCAATGGAGATACGTGGTTTCGCATTTTGGCCATCGATATGGGCCGCGGAACCTCAGGGGCATCGAGGCGAAAAAATGGCGGGAAAATGCAACCTGCTGAGCTTTGGCGTCTGAAGTTAAAAACGGCTTTTCAGGAATAGGGATATAGAAAGGCACTAAAATTCTTATACCATCGACCTATCTGTAAAGTTTACGAAAAGACATTACCTACCCGTTCTGGTGATCTCGAAAATGTATGCAGAAATCGGCCGAATGCTCATCGAAGGCATTGAACTAGTGGCGTGCTTTTGCATAAATCGATTGGACTTTATTTTGCAATTTGGAACTATAAATTCTGGCTCTTCAGGAAAAACACTTATGTGCATAGGGAAACTAATGACACATACGTTGTTTTTAAACTGGGCTAGAATTTATAGTTCCAAATTGCAAAATGTAGTCCGATTGATCCGCCATTTAAACCTGTGGAAAGGATCGATAGACAGGGTGTTCGCAGCGAACGCCTAAATAATCGATTTTTTACCGTATCTTCGAATGGGGAAATATCGATAATCGATCATTCACGCCACGCCACCGCGTTGAACGGAGGCTGAGAGTACGAGTCAAGATCAACAAGCCGGAAGTAACCAAATTAGTCAACAATATGCTGGCACAATCCTCGCATTAATGTTTCTTTTCCAGCAGGTTTGGACGTGGATGTATCACAAATTTCATGTGTCAAGAGCAGAAAAAAGGTCATCGATTTTGATAGAGGTTGCAAGCCGCCCACCAGTTGAGTAGGTAGGGTCGCCTAGGTAAAGTGCTCAGATAGGTAGAGTACCTCTGGACGACGCTGTAATCCCAAAAAAAACCAACAAAATGTGCCGATGTTGTACACACTAAGTTTTTACGCTGAGAATATTATTTCTTGACTTTAAATAAACGAAAGAGAATATAGGCAGGACCAGTTGACTCCTAAACTGCTCTGAACTTTTTTTCTTCTTTTTTTTTCTTTCTCCTCCAAAATGCGTTCGAAGGGACCGTTCATAATACATGTAACGCTCTAGGTAGAAGGGGAGAGCCTGCGTTTCGACCGTTGCGTGTGCGTTAGGTCGTTAAGTACTTAGGGGAATGGAGGTATGCATTACATAACTCTGGAACGGAGACGCATACAGCTGATTTTTCGAGGATCTAAGATGGAAACTAAACGCGAGGTGGTATTTTTCATCCAAAATTCACCACAAACAGCTAAATTGGACAGCGTTTATCAGAGAGGAGTGCCACATCAGCTTTTGTCAAACTTAGCCGGGCAATTTTAATTTTTTACAAGAGAACGTTTGTGCGAGTTCTTTTAAAAAATTTAAGGAATTTGCTTCGCACTATGCACAAAATTCACTAAAATTTGCAGCAAAATCTGCACATCCGTTTTCGCGTAAAAAATTAAATTACCCAATTTTTGGCGATAGCCGATGTGGCTTGGTTCCTTTTTGCTTAACGCGGTCCATTTAAGGGTGGAGGGGGGCCTGTAAACTGAATGTTACGTACTTTACTTGCGGGGGAGGGGGGTGCAGACCTGTGTTACGGATACGTTACAACAGAGCCGCGGAGGTAAAACAAATTCAAATTTTCATTGTTACGTATTTTGAGAGGCGCGGTCGAATTGAGAGGGTCCAAACCAAATGGTCAAATCGAGAATGCCCAACACATATCTGAACGTCATTGGATGGACTGATCGGGCATGATGAATCAATGACTCTTGGCCCCCGAGTGCACAGACGGTGACCCAGCCGTCTGCGTCTGGCTAGGGAGTCGAAGCCCGCTCCGCTTGTTCTCAGATGAGGAGCATCGTGCCATGATTAGTGGGCCGATGACCCCCCTCGATTCGAGATTGGAGGTGCCTCGGCTCCACGTGACCCTCCCCCCTCTCCTCCCTCGGATGCCCCATCATTATTAGCTGGACATTTTTGCTTGTCAGAGGAGCGGGGGGCTTGTCTTTGTGGCAATTCAGTGGTCTTGGGCAGCTGCATTTGGTCCAAATTATTTTTAGGGGGGGGGGGACACGAGTGTTTTGGGGAGGAGAGTGGGGAAAAGGAAGGGGAGATGATGAAGGGATATAAGGCGGCAGCGGGCTGATTATTGAAACTGCTAGACAAGGCTATAGACAAGGAAGACAAACTGAGGATAAAGCGATGCTTTTGTTCGAAGTGGGTGGTTGCAATGGACAAAAGAGGTAAGATATAATGTAGATTTACGAACAACAACCTACGAGAGACCCTTTAGTTAGTCCATCATTTCCCCCTTAGTCCGAGAAATCCAAATTTTATGGTCCCGAAGCTCCTCTAGCCCCCCTTGGGGGTAAACGGGGGGCCCAATTTTAAAAATCGGGGCTCCTTTTCCGAATCGCAAATTGATTGCATCCAAATTGAGGAGCATTTACACCTTAAGTGACTCCTAAGAGTTCTAATAGACCCCCTGAACGGCAGAAAGTAACTCCCTGAGGAGGGGGCCTCGCCCCCGCCAAAAATTTCTCAGGATTCCTCTTTGGTCGCAAAATTGACGTCGATTCTCCAGAAAAAGACGGTTTCCTATGTAATCGACCCCGAGGAGCTGAGGAACATGAAATTTAGAGTCCCCGGGGTCGATTACATAGGAAACCGTCTTTTTCTGGAGAATCGACGTCAATTTTGCGACCAAAGAGGAATCCTGAGAAATTTTTGGCGGGGGCGAGGCCCCCCTCCTCAGGGAGTTACTTTCTGCCGTTCAGGGGTCTATTGTCTGCATATAACAACCAGCCGTTTCAACCAGTGTGATCACTTCATGTTCCTTGGGTCTTCTTTGTCTATCGCTTTGTCTATTGATTTCAATAATCACCACGCGGGTGAGGGGAAATGGAGATGGGGGGGGAGACGTCTCCCCCTTCCACCATTAAACCCCCTATACCCACGCTCATTAACAAATCAGCGGGCAGCAAAAATGCAAAATTAACTATAAATCTTTTAAGGTCATTCGGCAAATCATCGATCGAATTTTAATAATAATTCAACAGCAAGAGCATTGAGCATTGGTATGATTAGTATTTAGAGTCTGGAGAACAAAAATAAAACACTAAAAAATGTGCTTTATTCCAATGCATCTGCCTGACCTCATCACTATCCCCCTTTGTCTTGTTCTGATACTTACTGAAGCTCAACATCTTTTACTCTGATTTTTTTTTTTTTTTTGGGGGGGGGGGGGGGCTTGCATTCCCCGCAAAATAGTGTGGGGACCCAGCGCTATTCTACCACCTTGTTTTAAAGTCTGAAAGATGTAGAAGAAATGTTGAATTCACGAATTTTCAATTTTGATATAATTTTGTTCAATTTATGCAAACTTCGCACGACTGTGTATTTCCATCATCTTGGACATTAATTTAAAAAAATATTAGTGATTAATTACTTTTCGGGAGGTGAAAGCACCCTGTGATAGTTGCCGCGCCTGAGAAAAATAGACCTGGAAACAGTATGAGGGCTCACTTAATTTATTTTATATTACCTATCTAGAAAACAGTCGAGTAAAAGAGCGTCGTACAAAGCACATAAAAACAAAACGATTTATTAGCAATAAGTATCTGAATCTATTTGATACATTTTTGAGAGGAGAGAAAACGTGACTCCATTTGAGAAAAATTCTGATGTAGCAAAAACACTGTAATAAGGTGTACTTGATCCCTGTTATCTTGTATGCCGGGAAAAAGGCGTTGTTCCTCGCCATCGAAATGAATTCCAGAGGAAAATTCGTCATCAAAATGAATAAATTTGTTTCTCGAGCTCGAGTGTTATAAATTTTGACGTTTCCGGAGAGACACTAGGTCAGGCCTTGAAAGGCTTTCAAGGCGAGAAAAAACCAATTTTTGCCTCTATGCAATCGGGAATAGTGACTGAGCAGTGACCAAAAGTGACCGAATGATCGAAGAGCAAGAAAAAAAAAAGAAAAAAAAAGACGAGACGAGACACGTTTTCTGTGGTCGAAATAAAATGAATCAGTTTTGTTCAACCAGGCCATGTGAGAAAATTGGGTATAATGGCATACTTGAATTATCAGGGGATCCTAGAATTGTTTTCTGTAAATAGATTTGTAATGATGAATAAATTATTTAATCGGAGTTGACGATGTTTAGTTTTCTTTTCCCCATCGAGAGGTGAGCGACCATGCGAAAGGCTGAAACACGGTTCGCAGAGTCAGATTTTGGTCGTGCGGTTCTTCCTTTCATCATGGAAAAAGTTTCGATTTTGTATTGTACTATATACTTTTCCACACAATTTTTGTGTTTATATATTTGATTTGTGTCAGGGCCGGATTTATCTACTTGACGCCCATGGGCCGCCTGTATTTTGCCGCCCCCTTCTCATTCGTTTTGAAACATCAATAAAAACCATCAAATGAACGTGCCAGCGGCGGAGGGGTGCATAAAACGCATTTACTCGTATTGAACACATTTTTTTGGAAAGCCCTGTCAACACTACTATCAAAAGTTCACGAAACTTTGCGCGAAAGCTAAGTTGCGTGAACCTATCTCTGTGTGGACAAGGCCTTCCATAAGAAATGAACGAAAAAATTATGAAAGAACAAACATAAAATGTGGATTAATGATTTTAACTTCCGCCGCCGCGCCGCGCAGACCGCACTGTGTTTGACGCAATGCGTGAAGTATTTACGCAGTCTTGTAGGCGCTATGCGTTTCACGCTGATCGCACTGTGTTTGCCGCAATGCGTGAGGTATTCATGCATTCTTGTAGGCTAAGGCCACCCCCTTAATCCGGCCCTGATTTGTGTATTGGTTTATTTTTATATTTTTTACTCATTATTTGAAGCAAGACAGACGATTTGCAATTTTTGGTGAACTTTTTCAATATCAAAATATATAAAAAAAAAGTATGTCAAATTTTTAAGCAAAATCAAAATTTATGGAATGAGAGTCGTTTGCTCAGAGTTTCCTTGAGCTCAAGTTTCATAAATGCTGACAAAAAAAAAATAGTAAGTTTTGTCTGAATTCATAGACAGACTTTCATCAATCAATTATTCGCCGTTTGGCATTGTACAGATAGTTGGTTTCTTTGTCCGTCCGTCGGCCATACCACAGTAGTACCACAAGCAACATATCCTCAATACCGGCATATCCGTTCACACAGATTGAAAATAATTTAGAGCTTTAAAAAAGAGAAGGTTGAAGACTTGCGGGAGGCTGATTATATTATCGTTCTGTGATCTCATTAAAATATGAAATGACCGCGACTGAATAAATTGTGAAGACCAGTCCATCTCTTTTCCTTCCTCCAAGCTCCGCGAATAAATGAGTGGGCGCATAAGTATAGTTAAATTTCACGAGATTAGAATTAAAAGTGAATTCAATCTACCATTGGTACTAGGCAGGCTTAAGATAGACGAGGCGAATTGGACCATTCGGCTGCGCGAAAGAATATCTCAGCGAGACTTTCAGAAGACGATTACATTAACACCCCCAGCTCAGTAATTCTTGTTAACTTTTCCTCTTATTTCATCATGAATACGACCACTCAATTTGACGTTTTTCTAACTATTTAAAAAAAAAAAAAAAATTACATTCGAAAATCATCGCGCTATTCCATATACGTAATATACACGTTGAAAATACCACTGTTTCATTTAAAACTATACCTAACGAGCCTTATGTTCACTGGTTAATCACTATTTCATCGTTTATTCGTCGGATGTCGAATGGTATTGTCCGGCGGAGCCCTAAGTAACATTATTGGTCGCTGAAGATCATTCAACAAACTGCCGATGGAATTTCAAGAGAGAGCGTGCTGCGAATTGATTATCGAAACTTTATTGCTCCTTTATCGAATGAACTTGATCGACAAAGCCCTATCTTGTCCATACGGGTGGGTCGACAATGCTGTAAAATGCGGAAGAGCCAACTGCGAGGCTTGATGGCTCCACCAACGAACGCGCCATGAGTTTAATGCGAACGCCTGCACGGATGCATCTATTCGTGCTCGACGACTGTCCGTGTTGCATATCCGACCAATTCAAGGCGCACCGGTTTTCTCACAACTCGCAGTTAGTGACGACCCCTGCATGCAACTATTCGCGCTCGATAGCTATCCGTATTGCATGTCCCAAAAATGAAGGCGCATTAGCTTTAACGCTCTGGGCAGTGCGTGCCGTTGGAGAGATGCATCTTGAAAGGAAGGAGACGTATGGGGATAGAGGGAGTGGAAAGGTCGGTAAAAAGCCTTTAGCACGTGACTCGCACCATTCCAAGTAACAGAGATTGCAACAACTTGCAACAAAATCGTTTGATTCTTGCAACTAATAGATTGATGTGCAGATTGCCTACTTTTCCCCCCGAAGGAGCTATCATTGTCTGAACTAGTTGCAATTAAGTTGAAACATGTTTCAACTTCAAAGTATTGCTGGTTGCCTATCTTTAGATTTTAAACAACTTTTGTGAAGCAATTTTGCAATCTCAGCAGGTTGCAACTTTGTCTTCCGATCAGATCGCCGAATATCGGCACTCATCGACCAAAAGTTGACCAACTTATACCAACATTGTTTCAACATTTTGCAACTTTTACATTGAAAAATGCTACTTGGGATGCAGACGACAGCCCAATAATTAACTGGTATATTTCCGCCCTGATACGAGCAGAGATATTTACGGGTTTGCAACTGGACTCAAAAATCAAAATTCCATAATTTTTCTGGGGAAAAAATGAATAAAAAAAAATAAAAAACTGACCAATTAAGGAAGAACTTCTGGACTTAAACTTTATCTGAAAAGATCTACAGCCGACCAAAGAGACCGCTCGGCGCTCAGTGCGATTTTTTCTCTACATGAAGAGAACATTCCCTGACCTCCGGGAAAATATTCCCTCACTTTCCAAAGTTTCCGAAACTTCCTCGCTTTCATAGGTTTTCTTCGATATCGCCGTTCTGTCATGAAAATAAAATCATACGGGATACTGCCAATTTGGCAAAGAATAATGCCTTCCATGGACCTTCCATTTTTAAAAAAACTATTTATTTTCGGCGATTATTTATTTATTTTTGTTAAAGGAAGGCACTCTGCTGACGGATGAACGACGAAAAATTTGAGTAGATTGCCTTTCTGACCGACAGACATAAAGACGCAAGGCTCTCAGCATCGGAATAGTTTAATCGGCTCAGAAAGTACGAGCCGATTCTACGTGCAAAAAAAAACATGTTCCGTTTGAAAAGCGCCTTCAAATTCGTTTGCCGCAATCGTGCTTTCGTTGATGAAGGAAGTATCCGCGAAACCGCGGCTACAGGGCTAGGACTAGGTTCTTCATTAAAGCTAATTATAACTTTTATCTCATTGTCAGTCACGGGTAATCAAACATGGAGATAAGGAAAATCAATTTTTTCTTGTGTATTTTTTGATACTTTACTCTCATACCAAGAGAGTATAAAATTTGGAGCAAAAATGTAAGGGCAAAAATTGCTCAAATAGTGCCAATTACAATTGAGGACACCGCACCAAGAACAGCCTATAACTGGAAACCGCGTTTGGAGAAAAACGCATTTAAAGTTTTGTTTTTGATGTACTGCGCAGACTTTTCTATGCAGGTACCCTGTTTTGGTGTTTTTGGTTGACCTAACCCTTCTATTGAAGGATGCCGGGTAGATTTTGCGATATATTTTGGGTTTACACTCTAATATATTTAATTTAAAAAAGCGGTTTATAGGCCATTATTACGCCCAACAGTCATTTTGGTGGCAATATGAAGTATAAATCATTTTAATCACGCATCATTAACACAAAATGAAAGAATATCGATAGTGAGTAAAGAAAGTGGTAACTAGCACCTTATAGGCCCGTTCTTGCACCCATCGATCCAGAGGCCTGACTTATCTCGGAAAAAAAAGGTTTCTCGACCTCGAGCCGTTACCTATCTATATTCTATCGCTACCACAGCATAGTCCAGGGTACGTAGAATCCGAAAAGCAGATGGGCGTAATAACGACCTATACGCCTGTAGGCTGTTCTTGGTGCGTTGTCCTCAATTAAGGGTTTTTGACGAGAACCTTTGAAACACTGAATGCCTCAACCTGAAAAGTGGAGATGACTTTAGACAGTCCTTGATCTCATTAAATTTTTCCCTTTTCCCTCGTGTTTCCTCAATGTCTATTGTTCTTCTCTTTCAATCATCAGTCATGAATGCGATATTAGAATCTTAAGACAGAAGCTGCTAACCACTTCTTAAACAAAATAATTCACAGCTTGTTCTTCTTACGGATGATCAATTTTTCAAGCAGTTTGGTTCAAAGACTTAGAACTCTTCTCTCAAAACTCCATCAGAATAAACTGCATTTACAAATGATTGATAATTATGATGTCATGACACCTTCCGAAACGACTTGGCAGAGGAAAAATAATGAAAAAATGGGAGAGGTAAGCAGAATTCTTCACTAATTCATTTGATCCACAAAAAATTCTGAATACCACTCCAAAAAAAATACGTAATAATGATAATCTCAATTGGGTGGTAAGATGTCAAAGTAATTAAAACATTTCAAAACAATTTCAAGTTTATTCGAAAGAATTCACAATAACACTTTATATAGAAGCAGAAAAATTCAACAAAATCAGTAGATCATGAGTATGTACCAGAAAAGATGAATTTATCTAATTTATCAATGATGATTTACTTATTTTTTATTTCCTTAATTATCTAAAAATACATTGTATGATTATCACAGAGGATTTAGACACACATCGAATTCGTTGAGTGATAAAACGTTTGGCATGGTAATAAAACAAATGACCTGGGAACACAAGTTAAAAGATTTACACTCTATTGCTGCAGTGCTAGAAAGCAGTAATAGTAAATGCACCGATCAACGATTTAGTACATAATTGAAATTATGGAGGACCTAGATTACTTCAACTAGTTACTATGGAAAATTTCAGCAATTAGAAATTCATCCTTCTCCGATGTGAGGTCCAATTTATTGAATTGAAAGTATGAGTGTTCACAACAATAAAGGGAGTTTGATGCCTGGATCATGACACACCTAAGAAATGATGTCTATGAACCTATTTGTTCCTTTGTATACAAGATTGAAGTGAGACATAGAAAACTCTTCTCACATTTAAACTTAAATTAACATTTAAAAAAAAAATAAAATAAAAAAATTGTGAAATTAAGAATAAAAAGTGAAAATAAAATCAAGATCAAAATCAAAATAACAATTGGTGAATTGAAAGAATGAAAAATTCACTAGAAAAAAGAATAAAAATGCAATATTTGGTTGATAATTTTTAGGAACACGACAAAATGCAGAGAATTGAGCCATACTTTCATGACGCAACAAGTGACTACTTAGCTTTGAAATGCGCTAAAAGCTAAGAAAAAAATGAGAAAGATATTAAATGCAAATGAACATAAATAATTGAGGGGACAGCAATTACCCTCTTAGTTTCTATGATTATTCATAGTCTGACACAGTTATTTTCTTAACAAAAAGTGTTTTCACTGCATATGAATTCTTCATTTTTGATATCACTGACTTCTCCTCACTGGAAACTGAGACTTCCTTTGAGTTTCGAGACACCAATGAAGGTGCTTTCTTTGGTTTCACTCCTTTTTGAACGCACAAAAGTTAAAGATCGCCCAAAATTTGATAGGTTTCAACATTACCTTAGAATCAATAAGCTTTTCTCCAGTTAAACCTCCTATTTTTAGGAATGATAAAGAGTATTATTTTCAAATGAAAAGTTATCGTTACTTGTAGAATTATCTTCAGAGGAAAATTTATCATTACTTGTACAGAGGGTGCTCGGTATTTTACCGAACACTTTTGACATTAAACGAAGTAGGGACCACTCATTAAGGCGCCACAAAAAAAATGACTTATGCATTGAAGCGATATCTGCAGATATCTTCAGATCTACAAGATGTACGGGATGTACGCTTTCCGCTGTTTTGGATAGTCATCAAACTTTGATTTGTACCACCAGTGATTCAGTAAAGCAGTTTCCAGCTGCAACAGTAAAAAAGGAAAAATCAGACAAGATAGATTAAAAATTCATGCAGTAATTTTGAAGAGTTCTTTTTTCCGTTTAAATACTTTGGAGATACATTTACTTGCATAGATTACAGGTACCTCAGATAAGATGCTATCATATGAAAATATTCTTATAAAACTGACCTTAAAGAGATATTAGATGGAAACAAAATTTGAAGAAAAAGCTTATCTGATGATCTGACAGATTTACCTTGGATCAGCGTTACTACATAAACATCAGACATTGCCTAAATTTACTTTCAAGTTTAATTTTTTCAACAGAAAAGAAATCATCACTCTGACTTGAAATTTTGTGAGTGTATTCTTTACAATCCAGAGGAAATGGGTAGTAAGTTTCATGACATTATAGTGTTTGGTTTTAAAAAAATAAAACAAGGAGAGTAGGCAACTTGGAATGCACAAAGGCTGATTTCGAAATTCAGTTGGTTTTACATTTTTGGGCGTTTTTCATTCCGAAATATTTGAAAAACAATACTTGAAACTGTAGCACCAATATTTCAATTTCGAGTTTTCGGCATTGAGGTAGGTTCCCTCTCTTGAAAGCAGTAACAATTGTACAACATTTTGCATTAAGGAACTACCATATCTTGATAATTTTAGAAACAACATAATAATGTGCTATAAGCTTTCTTTGCCGGTATCAGAATAGAAAGGACTTTCGACCCAAAGATTTAAGGATAACGGACAAATGGACAAAAGCGGCTCAAAAATTGAGAATTGCGTCTTGGAATGTGACATCATTAACAAATAAGGAGCAAGAAGTTATTATTGAATTGGATGGAAAGAAGATCGACATCTGTGCGCTGAGTGAGACCAAGAGGAAAGGAGCTGGAAGTGTAATGAGGGGCAACTACCTGCTCATATATAAAGGCGTCGACAAGAGTGAAAGAGCACACGCCGGCGTTGGAATGTTGGTTCATAAGAACCTCATTGATAATATCATTGATATCGATTATATAAGCGAAAGGATCCTAAAAGTTATCATCTACTTAGGCCGAGAAAAATTAAATCTGATATCAATTTACGCGCCAGATACGAGTAGAGGGAAGCCAGAGCGAGATACGTTTTATGAGTCTTTACAAAAAGTCATCGACACAATACCAGCTCGGGAAAAGTTAGTCATGATGGGTGACTGGAATGCTCGTGTTGGGAATAATGTTGTACCTGGGATCAAAAATAGATTCAATGAGCCCACCTTGAATGACAGCGGTGAGGAACTCATTGAGTTTTGCGCCATAAATGAATTGAGGATTAATAACACGTTTTTTGATCACCCGTTACAACAGAAAATTACCTGGACCAATCGGAGAGGCCAAGCATCGATGATTGATTTCATCATCAGTAATCGGCATGTACATCCACAGCAGATCCTAGATGTTCGCACCTTGTCATCCGCAGATGCTGGTACTCAGCACGGCTTAGTGTTATGCGAACTAAGAATCGATTTCAGTCAGCGAAAACAGCAACCGGTGATTTTCGAAAAACTTTGTGTTGAAAAGATGTCCGACCCCAGCATCAGGAGCTTCTATCGCTCCAGGCTGCATGGCAAGTTGGAGAGTGTGCCAGATGAAGATTTGACAGCAAATGAGCTGTGGCGGCATGTAAAATCGAAGGTGCTGGAAGCAGCTGGTGAGGCAGTAGGATGGCGAAAAGTAAACAGAAATCGCACAGATACCCGGACACCCTGGTTTTGTGATGAAGTCAGAGATGCTGCAAGGTCTAAGAAGGAAGCATTTTTACAGTATAAATCTAATCCCACTCCAGAAGAATATGAAAAGTACAAAAGGGTCCGCAATTCGATGAACCAGAGAATTAGGAAAATTAAAGAAGGCTATTGGGAAAGTTACACCAAAGGAATGGAGCATGACTTTTATGGTGCGCAACGGAAAATGTGGAATGCTCTTCGAAATCAGCGGAAAGAAATCTGTGAATTTAGGCAGGCCCATCACATTCGGAAAGAAGAATGGCACACTTATTTTACTGAACTGTACAAAGATGCAGATGACGACATCCAAGAGAGGATTGATTACCAGAACGAAGATAATGTGACCGTGTCATTGGAGATGGTGACCAAAGCCATTCACAGATTAAAGCTCAGAAAATCCCCTGGACCAGATGGCATCGGAAATGAATTCGTTAAATATGGTGGAAAAGTCCTAGCTGTGTGGATGCATCGTCTGTTCCAAAAAATTTTGGAAGAAAAGAAAATGCCGGAAGACTGGAAGGATAGTTTCACAATTCCCATCTTCAAGAAAGGTGACAAATTTGTACCTGAAAATTATCGCGGTATTACGCTCCTAAACACGTGCTCCAAGCTATTTACATCCGTTCTCAAAGATATTTTGGAGCAGATTGTGCATATGGCCGAGGAACAGCAAGGGTTTAGGAAAAACAGAGGCACCAACGATGCCATATTCATGGTACGACAATTGGCAGAGAAATCCATCGAGTTCAACAAGCCTTTATTTTTATGTTTTGTGGATTTGGAGAAGGCATTCGACCGCGTACGGAGAACAGATGTCTTGAGGATACTTAACGAGCGGAATGTTCCCAGGTGTCTCATCGAGATAGTTGCCGACTTGAACTCGAACACCAAGACACGGATAGTCACCAGGGAGGGAACCTCTGATGTAGTCATTGTAAACAGAGGAGTAAGACAAGGGGACTCCCTCAGCTCTTTTCTATTCAATTTGTTAATGAATAAGCTAATCGATGCAGTTAGATTTAAGAGAGGCTATCGGCTAGGCAATTCGAATATCAATATAATCTGTTATGCAGACGATGCTGTTTTAGTAGCAAGCTCCGAGGATGATCTGCAAAGAATGCTCCATTCCTTCAACCTGGCTGCAGAGGTATTCAACATGAAAGTGTCGGCTAAAAAAACAAAAAGTATGGTCATCAGCAAAAATCCAATACGATGTAAGCTAGTCGTGGACGGTACCGTAGTTGAACAAGTAATGCAGTTTAAGTACTTGGGCGCTTTAATAACGAGTGTGAAGGATTTAGGGACCGAGGTGCGGAGTCAGACAATCAAGGCAACTAGAGTAGCCGGATGCCTAAATGAAATGGTTTGGAGGAATAAGTACATGGCTAAAGAGAGCAAAGTTCGAGTTTATAAAACGGTTGTAAGACCTGTGCTGACTTACGCTGCGGAGACCCGAGCGGACACGAAGCGCACTAAACAACAGTTGCGGACCGTAGAAATGAAAGTCCTGAGGAAAATAGCAGGCTTTACGCTCCGAGATAGGCAGACCAACGAGTCAATTCGCGAAGAGTGCCAAATTCAAGATATTGCCAAATGGACCAAGATGCGCCGGAAAATGTGGTCGGAACATGTTGAGAGGATGGAGGGGGAAAGGCTTGCCAAGATTTGTATGGTAGGACGACCTCATAGCCAAAGGCAACCCGGACGACCGCCCAAGAGATGGGCACAGAGCTGCCTTTCATCCCCGGAGAATTAAGTGATCTCTCTCATCGGCATCATATTACTGTTTTAGAGGCTAGACAAACAGGGTCACGGCCCTAGTCAGAAGGCAGAAGAAGAAGAAGAAGAAGCTTTCTTTGCAGGTACGAGCTTTAACGGCAGAGTAAGAGGTATTAGTTCCTTGTTGCAAAATGAAGTACGATTAAAAAAGTGGCTCCATGCTAACCTGATTGCAAAGCACCCAAAAGAAGACATACGGCCAGGTGCAATGACCCCACAGAATTATGGTTAGCGCTAAGTACATCACCATTTCGCAGAAAAAGTGAGGCGAGGATACAACTTCAAACAAATCTCCTTTCGGCATTTTATGCTCGTAACTGACAACAGCACCTGCAAAAGAAAAATAGGTCTTTAAAAAAGTTAACAATTTTAAATGAGAAAATGAAAACTGATAAAAATGTTAAAATATGTTTGGGTTAAGAGACTAAAACGCTCATTCTTACTGCACCAGGATGTTCCGCAAATCCAAATGCATCAGGCCTTCACAGTCCCTTGACTGTTGCAATGCATCCATAGCTAAACTCAGAAACCTGGTAAGTACCTTCACTGCAGTTTTTCAAAGTATCTTCGAGGAGAAACAAGCCAACTTTAGTCCTTAAAATACTCATGGAACATTTATCGATTGGAAAAGAAAAACTGTAGAAATTTTCTGGAAGTTGCAATTCTCATGATTAAAAATTAAAGATCAAAGAAAATCTGCACCATTGAAAACTGATAGTGATGAGATAAAGGAATAGGGGGTTTTCAATTCTGCGATTGCAGATTGATAAATCATCAATAGCATCGATGCTCTCAGTTACTTCAGATATAATTTTTGTTTTTAAGTAATAAGAAAGTGTTTAATGAAGTACCATGTAATCATGCTCCATTATGCTAATCAATCAAGTTTGAGGTTTTCAATTGTCTGTGTAATTATACTGTTTTCATACCAAAACTACATTATGACAAGGTTTCAGAGACTTTCATTCTATTTACGCAAAGTAGAGGTTCCTACGAATAAAACATTGCTACAATATAGCCCGACAACAATGTAAAACAATGCAGAATTGTTCAAAACACTGCCAGTGAGAAAATTTAACCATTCCTCAGTAACAGCATGCGAACTTAAAATTATTTCTGTTTCAATTTATTTAATATTTGAGAAATTTTCCAAAAATATTTTACCGTACTGCATACTAATTTAAATTTACTCACCTTTTTTATCTTTTCTTAATTTGCTAAGTATGATGGCAGCTTTAAACTGATGATGCCAGGCCCAAAGGAAAATTAAAGCACCAGCAATACTACCCACAGATAAATCGCTCAGCGACAAAGATGCTCTGTAATCTGGAAAAAAATTGGACATTATTTATGGACTGCTTTATACCACTGGTCGGCAAATTTAAGGAGAAAACTGTCAAATACTTGTTAATAGAAATGATATTACTAATAGCCGTCCATGACTGAGGGGCTGTCGAGGAGAAGAATCCAGGGCAACAGTAACCTCCTAACTAAATGAGACATCAGAAAATGGAAAAAAAAGGCAAGCCCTGTCAGATTGTATTTTGTTACTTCCATTCTTGTTGTGATTCAGAATGGAAATGTACAATTTCTTAGGCAAAAAGTCTATTTCTATTTTTTTAACTACTCCGATATTTTGGTTTAAAATGGGAAAGGCTTGGATTTATCTGCACAACTGAAAAGGACCAAGAATAATCAAGGTGCACTCATTTCTCCGAGCCATCACTAGCACAACCGGCAGAACATTGAAGACTGTTGCTATCTATTTGTCCTATCAAGGCAAATCCGGCATCCAGAATTTCAGAGAAACAAACTGAACAACATTTAATTGCCCTCCTTTTGAAAACTTCCGCAATAGTGCTCTTTAGCCTGCGGTTTGAATACCAAAAAAAAAGAAGAAAATGTTATTGGGAGGAATTGCCAAAAAGTTGTCCACCATCTTCACATGGTTCTCCGTAAAGGTTTTGATGAACTTAATAAACTTTAGAGTGACACTAAGCTGGGTCTTAAAGAATAAGTAACAAATGAAAATAGCCTTTTCTTGAAACAGTACATTCTTAAGAAAAATTATACTTTGGGGCATGAAATTTCACATTTGTAAATTCGTACTTTTCGGTTCGAACAGGTGTCCCAAACCTTTGATTTGATCCTTCTTATTTGGCTCGATTTCCTTTCTCCCCATACCATATCCTTCTAAACATCATTACGCTAGGTCCAGTAAAGGGGACCAGAGAATAAACTTTAAAAAGATATATAAAAAAAAAGTCCTCTGCAATAAATATGAAGAATAATTGATGAGCCAAATATATTTACCAAATGAGGGTGTTGCAAAGCCTGGAGCTTCTATGAGAATTGCACAGATGGCTCCAAAGTAATGCATGTAACCAACAAGATAATGACTTAGGTTGATGTTCGTGTCAGAAAAGACACTAATATAGTGTGTTTCATAAAATCGTCTCCAAGATTGCATGGTGAGAAGGAAAAGCGCCAGAAGTGATGAACTTGCTGTCACTGAAAGTAAAAGAGATTGAACATCAGACAGGAAAAGTTTAGAACTGTATCATTTGTAAGAGAATTCCTCACAAACTACATATAGATACTTCAATTTTCATCATAGATGAGCATGCATGTTGGCTTCTTCATGAGAAATGAAAGTTAACTTTTTAAGATGAAATGTATGCTTTTAAAGTTCATCATCTTGCCAAAGAACTGAAAAACTTCCTTATAAGAAAACAGAAGAGCAACTTGAGTATAGAACAAACAACTCAGTTGAATTTTTGAACCTTTGAGCCAGGGATCATTGTACTGGACATTAACAATTAATTCTTTCTTACCAATTGAGATTTTCCCTATTTTCTAGAGTTACATGCTCTTCATACACACAGGACACTACTTAGTCAATTGAATCGATGTATGCGAAAAAGTCCGTTAGCCAATACAGGGAATCATAATCGGTGGGTTTCTTTTGTCCCACGACACTGATGAATAGGATCGATCTCTTTTGTAAGCGTTTAATTACACTTAGGGATTATTTATGAAATTGTTCTACATTCCTAACGTCTTAAACCACCTTATGACTGAAGTTACAAAAAAATTGTTCACTCAAATTCTGAAACACTATCTTGGACATTGGACGTTTTCGCACACGTCGATTCAATTGAGGACTTGGATGCGAGAAGGGCACTTTTCATTTTCTATGTTTCAGAATTTCATCCAACACTTCTTCTCTTGACAAGAAAAAAAAATTGGAAGTAGAGGGACGGGAATTTGACTGAATATTATTCATAATTTTGCAATATCTTTGGTACACATCTCAAGTTCAATGATCTAGTGATTTCCTTCAAAAGCAAGAAATTATTGATGGAGATTCAGAAACACTGTAACAAAGCAGTGTTCTTTTTTCACGCCAGTCCTAAATTGATGATAGTCTTGAGAATAAGCAAATCTCAAACTTTTTCTCCAAAATAGCGAAATTTAAAATGAGACTCTGAGAAAAAGTTGCTGCGTCTTTTACACATGGCAGTAATTTATACATTAAGCGTTTAAATTCAATAAATCGAGCATCATACCGGTGGCATTTCTTGAATTAGGACCAAGGAAGTCCAGTAAGAACGACAGCCAGGATGGGATCGGACGGGCAAAGACAAACACATTGAATGAAATAGCAAGGGCAATGGATGAAAAGAGTGCTGCAAATACGTAAAAGTGCCGGAACCATCTGAAATTAAAATAAAGATCACAGCAGATTAATACAAACATCACAGGTATCTCATCTGGTTTGTTCATTAGATTATTCATGACCTGCACATGCGTCACTACCTTCATATTTTCCATAAATGAGGGGCTTGGAGGACAAGCAGGATGAGTGCAGTTTTTACTATTTCAGGAAATACGTGTTTTAGGGTTCAAAATTACATAGAGCTTTCAGGCCGAATGAAAGTTAGAGCTCCTCTGGTTGCTTAAAAATGGATCTTTAGCAGTGAAATTTATGAAAGTACATTTTAGGACTAGTTTTAGTTGAAATCATCAATATCTCAAATTTTCCAAAAACTGCAACCATCCCTTTTGTTTTTCAAGTCCCTAAGGCGTAATTTTATCATATACTACAATTGTGACGGTTGTGCATGGATTGATACACTGTCAGACCCTGTGAATGGTACTCACAGCAAATTAAATGATCCTGTGGAGGATTTAAGTGGAATGCCATGATGATCTGTATTTGTTCCTAATACCACGCTTCACAAAACTATTAAGGTGATTCGATGGACGCCATATTTTGTGTCAGAACGGCATGCGATATATCGCATCAATTGGTTCCATTTTTTCAGCTACTCGTCATTTTTCTCTAATTTTGAGATCGCAATTCTGTTGTCAGCAGACTAAAGCACTCACTTACCAATTTTAACAAAGAAATTCAACGTAATAAAGGCGTGGTTTTTTTAGAGAGAAAACATCGCATTCGATACTGATATCGAAACTGCACTCGAATGCGATATTTTCTCTCTAAAAAAACCACGCCTTTATTAAGTTGAATTTCTTTGTTAAAATTGGTAAGTGAGTGCTTTAGTCTGCTGACAACAGAATTGCGATCTCAAAATTGGAGAAAAATGATGAGTAGCTGAAAAAATGGAACCAATTGATGCGATGTATCGCATGCCCTTCTGACACAAAATATGGCGTCCATCGAATCACCTTAATATTAGTTTTGCCTGCTCCTATCTGATCGCGAGTCACACGGGCCAGGTAGCGATACTCTGTTCCTCATAGAGAAATTTTGATCAATGTATGTGCAACAGATAATAATTTAACTAAACTTTAAAGCTAATATAGAGATGGGAAGGTGCTGCCGCCATGCCTTTGACTTTGTTCTGAATTTGGGACATTTAATTTCGGCGGTACGTTATCAATGAAAATGTGAGCGACTGTGATCTAAGCATTATCAACGCAAATATTGATAACAGGCAAAAAATAAATTTGGTATGATAGTTAACAACAACTTCTTCCTTGAAATCAGCTTTCAAAGTTGATGAGTTTGCTCTTGGGAACTGAATACCTGACAAACTCTCATTAGTACATGGAGTATATACCTAAAATTTTCCTCTCTAATAGCAAATAATGACACATTAGAAGCATATTTGAGAAAAAATATGGACAGCAACTCACCTTTTAGGTATTTCAATGGGCTTCACGAGCGGAGAAGAAACATGATGAGCGAATTTGCCATATTTGAAAGACTGCAGTATGAAGTCTGGTAAATGCTTCTCAAGCGAGTTAATTAGACCTCCAACAAACATTATAAAGAACGTCATGAGCATGAAAATAAGCTTCAAAATAGTTAACTCCATGATGCTGAACTCTTCGATTGACACTCCGAGCACTGTTGCAAGTTACAATGATATGGGTCGCAAGAAGAATTCACTTTGAACATCCAACTGTAAGAAAATATGTTTCATTAACTATGTGAAAAATGAGAAATCTGAGATGACTGTATTAAAGTAGATATGAGAGGGTTTTGGCATTCGACGAAAGAGTGGAATGGAGCCTCGAAGTGCAAACAGAAGGAATACCGACGAAGATTTGAGGCCATTGGACCACCACAAACCAGGAAAGACGAGGTAGATTGCACTTTCACTTGAGACTAGCGGTGGGAGAACCATTACACTACTTCGCGAGTTCACTGGCTGCACCAAAACCGGTAAAAACGTGCGGAAAGTGGCACAAACGCAGAAAAGAAAGTTGTGAAATCAACGGTATTGAATCAACGTCCGTGCAACTGTTGTTTTGATAACAGCTCACGTGACTTGCCGATCTCCCGCCGAACGAGCAGTAGCGCTCCCTGGCGGTAACCTAAGAGTACCCGCAGCTACGGTTAGGTTACCGAGAGAGAGCGCTGCTTTAACCCAACTCAACGCGAGCGCGCAATTCAAACTTCTGTCCGTTGTCCAATCTGGCAATTAATAGGGAATTACGTGACTATCCTTCTAAATTGGCATATGAAGGATTTTTAATGAGCTTGAAATATGAAGTTCCTGAGGTTATTTTGTGAAGTAATCATTCCCAAATTTTTCTAAAGTCAAAACCTTTCAAGATATCGAGCTGTAAAGGTCGCGTTTTTAGCATGAAAACCGCGTGTCTTGCCTGGAGGGTCGACCACTGGCACGGGCTGGCGTAGGCTGGCAACCACTGGCATGGGATGGCATGGGTTGGCTCGGACTAGCATGGGCTGGCATGTGCTGTCAATCAATGTTATGGGCCGGGTGGGCTGCAATGGACTAGCATGGACTGGCATTGGCTGGAAGGACTGCAAAGCACTGGCATGGGCTGGCAAGCACTGGCATGGACTGACATGGGCTTGCATTGGCTGGCAAGCACTGGCATTGACTATGGCATGGACTGACATGGACATAGGCTGGCATGTGCTGGCAAGCACTGGAATGGACTGGCTGGCATGGTTTGGCATGGACTGTCATGGGCTTGCATGGGCTGGCAAGCACTGACATGAACTGGGTTGAACTGCCATGGGCTGGCATGGGTTGGCATGGACTGGAATGGGCTGGCATGTACTCGCAAGGGGCCTGCTCATAGTAGAATTTCCCTTGTCTTTCTCACAAAAAAAAGTTTGTGTTACAAAATTTTGATTGTAATAAACTGCAGGAGCTTTGTTTATTGCTGACCAAGAAACTCAAATTTGCACCAAATATGATTTGTTTTTAATATTCAATGACTTGGTACCCTTCTCCTGAATGCAAAAAGAGCCAAATCAATTCAGAGAAAGGAGCCAAGTGCTTTTTTGATTCCTTTAGTTTTCTTATCAATGAAATCAATTCATAGAAAGGAACCGACTGCACAGTGATGCTTATGAACTTCTTCCAAGCAACTAAAGAGCAAACCCCTTGTTTTCCAAAAAACTTTGTTTCTTCTTGCTAAGTTCGAGCCTATTTTTGTTCTTACCAATGAGCTCCAGGACTGCGGTCACCGTTAATGTTACCTGTCTACTTTGACAGTAGTAAATGCATTTGTGCTATTTTTGGTACTGTGGGTCATTTCATTTTATTTTATAATTTTGATTTTACCTCATTTTAGATAATGGAAGTCAAATTAAATTGAAGGATGTTTTGCACTACGCTACCTCTCAGTTTGACATACCTCTTTTGGGATATGGTTATGGGCGTGAGCCATATATCACACTGATGCCTTATCTGATGCCCCAGGGCAAGTCCTGCTTCAACCAGTTAATTCTGCCCACACTGAATGAAACGGATGAAGATTTCAAATTGCATTTTGAATTGGCATTGGAGCTTGATGGTTCTTCTGGAATGGCATAATTTAACAGGTCGTTTATCAGTGTGCTAATTCTTTTTTAAGTAGAAAAGATTACTTAGTATTGACAATAATGTTTAGTTTTCTCTCTTTGTTTTTCTATTTTTACTCTTGAATTTGATTTTTCAGCCTTATTTTAACGTTGATCTCAAAAAAAGACTCAAGAAGAGAGTTGTTAACTCTATGATGAATTCAAGAGTTTGCCCATAGAAAGGCTTAAGGATAATGATAAGGTTTAGGATAAGGTACACCGCTTTATGAAAAATTCATCTAAAATTTTCTTTTCAATCTGGCGACGCTCTATGATGGCGACAGGGCAAAATTTAGTTTCATTGATGTCATCTAATTTTGTAATCTGTATCATCTCTAATGAGTCGGTTTAGATTTGCTTTGCTACCCCGCAAGTTCTTGTCATTCTTCTGTCGTGATAGCCACTGCGTTCGAGCGTGGGGAGTCATTTGATAGCTATTTTTAATCTGTCTCCGTACGTTTTCCATTGGGGTTGAGACGAATGGATGTTTGATTTTTTTCTTTACCGAAAATTGAATTTATAAGTTGGAACAGTTGCCTTTAATATTTTATTCCTTGTTTTTCAGAGGAAGATGTGGATGATGACCAGGACCAGGATGATAGTCAGCCGATAGTGGCTGATCAGCCTTTAGTGGATGATGAGCCGAAGGAAGGTGATAGGAAAGGCGAATCCTCTGACTCTGAAGCCAACATGAGTGGCTTCGGATCGCCTGAAATTAAAGCCGCGGAATCAGCGAACGGTAATTAATCGCTGTCCTTATCATTCATTTTATCTTAACTTCACAAGAAGAACTGTGATGAACTTTCTTTAGAAGCAGGCAGAGTTTAATTAGTTTTAATAGAATCGCATGCCCATCTAATGTGCGAAAATTGTATACTTCACGAAGAAGTTCGAGTGAAGCATCAATTTTGTCGGTTGTGGAAGACAACATGTTCAGGCTCCACGAACAAAAACATGAGATAAAGAGACTTGCCATGCGGTGCTCCTTTCAGGATCGATTTTTGGTGTAAAAATAGACTTTATTCTTCTATAAAAATTTCCCTAAAAACCCCCTACGGCTCCCTAAAGTCGGCAAAAAAAATTGTTTTTCCTGCACTGTGACAACAGTTTTCGATGAAATCTCGGGAAAATTATATTCCCCTGTTTTTTGTACGCCCGATTCATTTTTTCCCTCAAAATTGCAAAAACCCTGATTTAAGGCGGGGGTTTTGGGGGGGGGGGGGTAGGGTGTGCCTTATTTTGAGTTTTCCGAAAATCAAGTTGGTCAACCCCTAAAAAGTTTCTATGTGGTCTCTAAATGAACCCCCTAAAAGGAAAAAATTTTAAAAAAATTTTAACCCGTGCCTCAAAGGGCCTAAAGGGCCTAAACCCAAAATTCAAAAATTTTGGCAAGCGACACATCAATTCTGAAGGAAAATGGCAAGTTACGGCCCTTTTAGGGCAGAAATTTCGTCCGTTTTGCCGTATCTTGAAGCGTAAGGTCACAAACGGCCCAATGACGACGTGAGGCTATGGGCTGGCGGGGCGCGCCGCGGCCGGCCCGCCGCTGAGCGTGCGCGCGCGGCAGGGTTGCGCATCGCCGCTTTACACCGGCGTAGAGGAACGAACGGTGGAGTGGGAGGGGGATATCCGGTGGAAAAGCATCCACATTTTCTATCCATAATGAAAATGCATTATACTTTTTCAATATAGGTGAGGAAATATGAGCCATACAAGGAAGTGATGAAAAGAGTGACAAATACATATATAGTTTGTACGGTTAAGAGTGTAAGTGGGGAAAATTTGCCGTAACTACAGAACAGCCCTGAAAATCTCGGGGAAATAAAAGCTGCTATTGATGAGAGGTTTAATTAAGGACTAATTAAAAAGATAGGTGCGATGTTGTCGAATCGTAAGCCCTTTACGCGATCAAAAGCGATTAGTGTAAATTTAATTGGAAAAGTTTAAGAAAAATTTGATGAAAGAAAATTGCCCCAAATTCGGGAAGTGCTTAAAGTGTTTTTCTATTATGTGAAGTTTTCGCACATTAATGTCAATGGCGGTGCGTCGAAAACCTCTGATCTTGTAATTCCAATATGGAATGAAAAATGTAGAATCCCTGTGATACATAGTGTCCATGTTTTTAAAAATGTTTACATTTTTATGAGGAGTGGAGGCGCGTATCAATAAATGCTAGCCGTCGATCGCTGGTTCAAGAGAATTTGGAGACTGATTTTACGGCAAAAATCGACGTGTTATTCGACATTGCTTTATGCAATACTCTAGATATCATGGAAAATGAAGAGGATGAAGCATTTTTAATTCTTCAGCAAAAACCTGAATGAGAATGCATAATATCCACAGTGAAGGATACTATCCTTGCAGCAGAGGTGAAGAGAGCAGACAAGAAGAAAGCTCGCGCCCAGGAGAGAGTTTCTCGACAGGAAAAATTCACGCTCGCTTATGAGTCCCGCCAAACGGAAGAAAATAAGTTTTTTCATTTCATATGAAATCACTGAAGGTTTGATGCATCAATTAGAAAGTTTTATTCAATCGGTTCAATCTGGCTTCGCCAACTTACAGCTGATGTTGATTGCCTGGCCTCACCCACGGGGCTAAATGACACATTAGCCTCGTTTACTCAAATCTTCCCCAGTAGCCGAGTGGTCAAGGGCATTGCCCACGGTTATAAAGAGTGGGGTTCAAACCCCAAGTTAAATCATATTTTTTCGAGAAACTAATATTACATTTTTGATTATAGCAAGTAACTGTGGCGGGGGGGGGGGGGGGGTTCAGTACCAGAAAATGTAAGAGGGTAAGCCATATTGAACCTCTCGAATTAAACTTTCTAATTGATGTCACGTTAAATGCACTAATGAAAAGGAGGGTAAACATAGACACTATGTATCACAGGGATTCTACATTTTTCATTCCATATTGGAATTACTGCCATTGACATTCATGTACGAACACTTCACATGATAGAAAAACACTTTAAGCACTTCCCGAATTTGGGGCAATTTTCTTTCATCAAATTTTTCTTAAACTTTTCCAATTAAATTTACACTAATCGCTTTTGATCGCGTAAAGGGCTTACGATTCGACAACATCGCACCTATCTTTTTAATTAGTCCTTAATTAAACCTCTCATCAATAGCAGCTTTTATTTCCCCGAGATTTTCAGGGCTGTTCTGTAGTTACGGCAAATTTTCCCCACTTACACTCTTAACCGTACAAACTATATATGTATTTGTCACTCTTTTCATCACTTCCTTGTATGGCTCATATTTCCTCACCTATATTGAAAAAGTATAATGCATTTTCATTATGGATAGAAAATGTGGATGCTTTTCCACCGGATATCCCCCTCCCACTCCACCGTTCGTTCCTCTACGCCGGTGTAAAGCGGCGATGCGCAACCCTGCCGCGCGCGCACGCTCAGCGGCGGGCCGGCCGCGGCGCGCCCCGCCAGCCCATAGCCTCACGTCGTCATTGGGCCGTTTGTGACCTTACGCTTCAAGATACGGCAAAACGGACGAAATTTCTGCCCTAAAAGGGCCGTAACTTGCCATTTTCCTTCAGAATTGATGTGTCGCTTGCCAAAATTTTTGAATTTTGGGTTTAGGCCCTTTAGGCCCTTTGAGGCACGGGTTAAAATTTTTTTAAAATTTTTTCCTTTTAGGGGGTTCATTTAGAGACCACATAGAAACTTTTTAGGGGTTGACCAACTTGATTTTCGGAAAACTCAAAAATAAGGCACACCCTAGGGGGGGGTATCGGATTTTGAAATGGCCGAAACTTATGTTTTCGTTTAAAATAATGAAAATTTGATGACAATGGAATTTGACTGTCACTACGAGGTCTGTTCAATAAGAAACCGGATTTTGGTGATAACTAGCCCAAAATGCGTCCGAATTAGGTTTTCTTGAACTTTCTTGATAGCTAAAAATACACTCAAGAACGCTACGTTCACAAATTTGAAAAATCTTAACTAGCTTAGTTGGTACGTGGCTTGAAGTAAGGCAACCTTATGGGTGTCATGCGATTTTTATGTTTGACCGAACTTGTCTCTCTCTTCTCGGGCTTGCACTGCCTTTCTCAACTCACAAGGATGATTGGAGTTTCGTCTCCATATCGTAGCCGTACACTCATGTCTTGTCACCGAAAATTATCCTATATCATAGGTCCGAACGATCATAGGTCCCTGTTCCCAGGCTCCAATACACCGGAAAATCCGAACACGCCCGTGGCCCGACCGGAATCCCGGCATGAATGGCGTGCTGAATGCAGACAGGCTGAGCGGATGCATGTGGTTGATCGCAGTTGCGTGAAGACCATAGCGCGTCGGCAGACTGCAAAACACTGGAAAATCGGAATCCCGGCAGGAGTGGCGTGCTGAATGGAGACAGGCTAAAAATCCGAGCATTTCTCTGGGTCCCAGCGCCTGCCAGTCCTCCACGAGGACCTGAAGGGCCCCCCCCCCCCCCCAACCCGTGCCCTCCTCTCTCGCTGAACTTCGGCGATTCGTCGAGAGAGAGGCCGGCTGGAAAAGGTCCGACAGGCAAATCTTGAAATTTATGGATGGCTCTTTCAGGAGGTTTTACCCATCGCAGGCCGCGAAATTCTTAGAGTCCCTAGATCAGGCCTCTTAAGCGTTCGGCTTTCCTGTTTCCGCTGGCATTCGAAAATTGCACACTGTCTGTGCATTTTGATGGGGGGTATGTAGGGGCATGAGACGTCTCCATTTTCTGGCGGCTTAACTCCCGACGCCGGAACCAAGATCCAACCCAAATCATCGGCCTTCATTGTTGAACGCAAGTTCCTTCATCTGGTTCCACCAGAAATATTGGCGCACGCGCCTCCTACCATCCGCTGCAGGGCTGACAAGTCATTGCACCCGCAAGTCTGCACGTCCTGCGGCCGATGTGACAACCAGTGTCGCTTCACCAGCCCTCCAGCAAGGTGCGCACATAGATTTGGCCCCTGTAAAACAACGAAGATGAAGACGCCCGAGGTGGTTGGCCTCATAGACATCATCGATGTCCCGGAATATAAGTGCCATCCGCAAAACCGAAAAGAGGAATACTTAAATTTTGTTAAAGAAAGCCCCGGAATTATTCGAACATTTCCTCACACTATAAAAGCTCTGTTTCAGATACGACCCCCTCCACAGACTCCGTCTAGAAGCGAGGGGAATCCTGTGGCGTCACCTCCGCCACTTGCGGCTACCGGCGCGGGCCAACACCTGCCCGCGCGCTGATTGGGCGGCGACTCACCTGCCGCCAGCTATAAAATCAGCAGGCGCGCACTGCTGGTCGCATATGCTCTAGCCGTACACTCTGCCCGCCCAAAGACGCACAGAACTGATTACCTGCTCTGCCGCACGGAGAAGTTGTCTCGTCTACCGACAACCGCCACCTTTGAAAACGGTCCTTATTAGGGCCACTAATTCTCACGGAGCACCTGACCATCATAGCCTATACACCTATACATGCAGATTATTCCCCGCGAGGCACACCATCATCCGCTCATACAAACGAGGCTCCCCCGACCGCCAACGACATCGAGCCACCCGTGCGGGGATGAGATCCGGAACTTAAACCCAAAAGCGATTGTACCTGCCGACATATACTTCTCATTCTATTTTAATTTTGTTCTGTCCCATAAAACCAAAGTTGAGTTTGAAGGGCAGCAACAAAGGCTGGATTGCATTTTTGCATTGATAGTCTAAGGGACATTTCCATTTATTTTTGCAGGGCTAATAAGCCATATCTTCTACGTTTGTTTTCATTTTTATGTATATTTTACCCTCAAAAGATGGTTACCCTTCTTGGTAAAAAATAATAATAGCTTTTTGGTAGCCCGCCAATATGATCATTTGGGTTCTAGGACCTTCTGGTTGTATAGCGACTCTGAAGAATATTTCAAAGCAGTCAGCAAGAGAACGGATTTTTTTACTGCCAATTTTCCACATTTGTATGAAGTTATACCAGAAACAAGGCACGTTAAAATATATATCGATGTTGAATGGCCCTTGGCAGATGAACCCCAAAATTGTAAACTTCAAAGGTTCATAGTATTACGTGATACGTTTGAAGATTTTGTAAAAAGTAATTATCGAGACAATTGTAATATAGATTTTTTTTTGGTCTCAATCAGTTTATGCAGAGAAGGCTAGTTTCCATCTCGTAGTTAATGGCTTCTCCCTAAAAAATAAACAAGACGTCAAAGAAATTGTTGAAAAATATAAATCTTCCTTAGACAAAGAGACATTAGAAAAATTAACTGTAAATGACAAGTTCATAATTGATTTTAACGTTTATAATAAAAATCAACAATTTCGGCTCCTACATAATTCCAAAATGTATGCATCAAAAAAATTATTTCCGATGGTACCTTTAATTAAAACTTTCAAACTCACCAATGAAAACTTCCATCAAACCATTTGCCAAGTTCTTCCAAAATATTCGAATTTCCATCCCTTAGTTAAAACCGTTGAAGAGAGAGAGAACAAAGGAAAAGGAACTCTGATGAAATTTAAAGCCGAAGAAGTGATTCCGGCTGATGTTATTACAAGGATACTGTATTTAACTAATAACATTAAGCCAACAATGGCTACCACATACGATAATGTGCATTTCCGAATTTTGATAAGTGGTTTTAAACGTTGTAATATAAAAGAGGGCGAACACAAGAGAAATAAAATTTTTTACGAGTATAATATCTCAACGGATGTGCTAAAACAAGAATGTTGGGACGAGGAATGCCAGCAAAGTAAAAAAGAGAGGCCCAACATTAGACACGTGCATCCCGACGAATACGACGACATATTCGAAGATTAAACATATTCCATATTTTAACTTTACGAAGTATTTAATTGAAAATTAGTGATGTAAACCAGGTTCATAGTTAAAACGAATCTTGAAGTATTTTTCGAAAATATTAATTTATGCTGAAAAGAGTTATGGATTTGAAGGCCCGTATGGTCACACCTCGTACGTAAAAATGTAATTTGTGTACTAATTGTGTAGAATAAAAATAAAAATGTGAAAACTTGACATGTTCTTTAAAATTGTTGATATATGTATCGTATATATTTATGTAAACTAAAAAGAAAAAATGTAATTATGTAAAGCGGGTTCTTATAAACTGAGGTTTGAAACCTTCTTTGAAAATATTAAAGTATGCTTTACAAATGTAAAAACGTGATATATTCACTGAAACGTGGGTAAAAATAGTTTCATTTTTTGTTCGTTTTTCAAACTTCTACTTAGAATTAAGACTGAATTTTTCATAAGTCTCAGGAACTTGATAGTTTCTTAAGAAAGTTCTGCATCTTCTCCAGTAATGTTGTAAACCGAGGTGCATTTCTTGTTCTGTCTCACAGGTATTTCGTTCCTCTCTACTTATCCAAATGTTTGATAGAAATTACTTTTTTTCTTTATGGTCTCCTTAGACAAGGTGATCAATTTTCTTTGTCTATGAGTTGTTTGTTACATATAGAGAGGGCAATATTTATAAGGGATGTCTTCAGGATTCATCGTATATAGAAACATTCGCTACATCTTTAAAAATTACGCTGATATTTTGTCTCCTTAAAAGGAAGCGAAACATTATAATTTAGGCATAACTTAACTAACGTAAATATGTACCACATGATTTTTAACTTCTAATTTCATGGATGTGATGGCGAATCATTCTCACAGTAATTACTGATCCGCTCCGAATTAAAGCGTATATGAAGTCGCGCTACCGTGGTGGGAAGTACCATCACATTTTTGTACTGGTTGATAAGTCTAAAACTGGGATACAGGCTATCCGCGAGTACTGTTGTACTTGCGAGAGTGGCTCAAGAACTGTCGGATGCTGCAGCCATTTGATGACAATTGTTTGGTTTCTAGGTCGCGCTCAGTGGCTCTCGCTGCTAGAAGAATCGGTCTGGAGCATGGGGAAGCCGACCTGTTCGGAACCCACATAGTTCTCCCCCCTAGCTCCACCAAGGCCGAATGGAAAGCGAGAGCCGAGCAAGTCACCCTAGAAGCCTGTCAGAGGGCATGGGAAGCGGAATCCCGAGGCAGAATCACGTTGCCGCTGCGTATCGGGCAAGCCAACATCGCCCACAGAGAGGCAGAACATCGCCTCATAGAGAGGCGCATGGCAGACCATCAGCTAGACGTTTACCTAGTTCAGGAGCTACTAGGTGAACAGTACGGGTTCCGGAAGTGGCGGCTCCTTGGAGTTTCCAACACACCCAAAGTCATCGGAAGAATCTCGGGGAACTCCGCCGATGCTGCTATAATCGTCGCCAATCCCGACCTCGGCGTCCTCGACCTATCCGGGGAATACCCGGAATACCTCGCGGTCGCGGAAATCGGCACCGGACGGGACAGGTACATCTTCGTCTCGGTATACCTGTCACCCAACGACACTACGGACGTATTCGATAGCAAGTTAGAGCAGCTGACGGAAGTGGTAGTTCGTTTCCAAGGTTATCCAATAATCGTAGGCGGGGACTTCAATTCCTGGAGCTCCTCCTGGAGCCCAAGGCAAACCAATACCAGAGGGGCAACGGTCGACGCGATGGCAATAGCCAATCGCCTACAAATCGAAAACGACCCTACTTCTATCCCAACCTTCAAGAACGTGAACGGAGAGTCGTGGCCGGACGTCACCTTAACCGGCGGACCCGCCTCCGTAACCGACTGGGAAGTTCTTGAAGGCGCAATCGACAGCGACCACCGGCTTATCCTATTCCAGGCCGGGATTGAAGTCCCCGTTGATCGAAAAGACACATTCCTCAAACCCGCCTACGAAGCGATGAACATGGCAGCGTTCACCGACGCCCTAGCAGCATACGCAGAGAGACGATGTCCTGCAAACGCCTCAAACGATGAAATCGATAGAGAAATCGAAGACCTCACATTGGTCATAAACGAGGCAACCAAAGTGGCACTTCCTCGAGTTCGCAAAACAGAGCATTCCTGGTGGGACGACGAACTCGAGGAGGCCAAGAAAAACCTCAACAGACTAGTCAGGGCGTCGGCACGCTGTCACCCGGATGATAGAGAGATCATACAACGGCGCAGGAAAGAGGCGAGACGCCATATGCGCCTCCTCCTTCGACAAAAGAAGGAGGACTATCGTAGTCAGATGCGGATGCAGAGCTTCGCGAGGGACGGCCCCTGGGGAGTGGTGTATAAGCTCGCAGCAAACAAGCTGCGAAGGCCGCTCCCCAGAGCCCCCCTCCTGCTACCCGGCAACGAGACCCAAGGGTCCCTAATGAGACAAACATTGCAAAACACGCTAAATCGTATGTTACCTGACGACACGCAAGATGGGGAAACGGACTACCACCGAGGACTCCGAGATTCTTTCCAACGTCTACCGGATACGCCCCACTCCTTTCCTTTCGACGCCGGAGCGCTGAGAAAGGCGGCGGAAAAACTCATCAGCGGCAAGGCACCTGGACCAGATGGTGTTCTGGCCCCTGTCCTCAAAATGGCCCTCCCAACCATCGGGGAGTGGCTCCTTTCCATCTACATCGCATGCCAGCAGACGGGCTACTTTCCTACCGCATGGAAGCGTGGCAGACTAGCCACAATTCCAAAAGGAGGTGAGGACAGGGACCCGAGCAACATATCGGACCTCAGACCATTGACGATGCTCTCAGAAATGGGCAAGATGC
The DNA here is from genome assembly GCF_918797505.1 of Bemisia tabaci. Taxonomy (NCBI): domain Eukaryota; kingdom Metazoa; phylum Arthropoda; class Insecta; order Hemiptera; family Aleyrodidae; genus Bemisia; species Bemisia tabaci. The sequence continues at coordinate 34,120,179 of NC_092798.1, read as the reverse complement.
TCGAGAGACTCATTGGTCTGAGGTCAGAAGAAGCAAACATCGAGGCACTATCCGAGAACCAATACGGATTCAGAAGAAGCCGCAGCGCCGCCGATGCAATAAAGGGAGTCGTAGACTCCCTAAAGAACCCCGCGAACGGCAAACACCGAATGTTCATCAGCCTAGACATCAAGGGAGCGTTTGACCATGCCTGGTGGCCCTCCATAATGGAGCAAATAAGGCGCAAAGGCTATCCCAAAGACATCGCGGCCCTTTGGCTTAGCTATTTCTCGGACCGGATTGTCACCCTCTCCGACAGTGGAGAAAAGGCCGAGAAACGGCTAACCAAAGGGGCCCCCCAAGGCTCCGTTAGAGGGCCCGAGGCATGGAACCTCATTGCCGACACCCTCCTGAGGAAGGATCTCCCTAAAGGATGCAAAGTGTTTGCCTTCGCGGACGACATTGGTTACTGCACCGGCGGCAACACCGCCGCAGAACTTGCAAGAAAAGCCGCAATCATCATGGGAACCGCCGAGGAGTGGGCGCGTAACAACAAGCTCGCGTTCTCGACCGGGAAGTGCTGGAGGCTAATATACAAGAACACAACACGTGTGAACAGGACCTTCCTCCACGGGGAACCAATCCCTACGGTGGATAGCGGAAGGTACCTGGGTGTTATAATTGATAAGGATCTCAACTTTGAAGCCCACGCTCATTACGTAGCGGGGAAAATAAAACGATTATTCATGGCACTGCGGAGGCTTGTTCCCCGCAGAGAAGCCAACTTCAGATGTCTACTGGACATATACAGAGGCGCCGTCCTCCCTGTGGCAACCTACGCCGCGGAGGTCTGGGGGCACCGCTGCGCTGTCACCCGAGCAGCCAGGCCCCTGGACTCCGCACAGAGAGCGTGCCTGATAGGCATTACAGGAGCCTACTCAACAACCTCAGCCCCAGCACTCCAGGTTGCAGCCGGAGTCCCGCCACTCAGCATGGCCATTCAGGCTCTCGCCGCGAGAAGAATCGGCCTTGAGCAAGGAGAATCCGACCTATTCGGAACACACATAGTTCTCCCCCCTGGCTCCACCAAGGCCGAATGGAAAGCGAGAGCCGAGCAAGTCACCCTAGAAGCCTGTCAGAGGGCATGGGAAGCTGAGTCCCGAGGCAGAACCACGTTCGAGTTCTGCCCCCATCCTTGCAGAACGGGTCCGCCTCAAGATCCCGATGACCCCTGCCAGGACTCAATTCTTCACTGGCCACGGCGGCTTCGGCTGCCAACTTGTCAGGATCGGCAAAGCTCAAGCTGGACTCTGCCCAGACTGTGGGGTTGAAGACAACCCTCAACACCGACTGGGCAACTGTTCGCACTTCGACAACGAGAGAGCAGAGGCTCAGCAAGCCGGTCTTGACCGGTCGAGACACCCAACTCTGGACCTCGGCCTCGGCCTTGAGTTAAATCATTTTATTATATCTAAAGATTTATTTATTTAAAAATCTCCCCAATTCAACAAGCTAACCAAATGAGATTAGGTCAATTTGTAAAGTTCTAAAGGGTCTTCTTGTCTTTTGATTTTATTTAAGATTTTTCACTTAAATATTAATTTCTACCATTTTAGTTTAAAAAGCTTGTTTCACATTATTTCTTTCATTCAAGCTTTTAATTATAAAGCAACTTATTATGCTACCTTAGTACAGTTAATTTACTGCAGCTATTTAATTTACTCATTGAGCAGAATTTATTTGGACTCATATTTGTGTTCCTGACGCCATCTGGGTTCGATGGTCTAAGGACAGGACCGAGGAAATTAAGGACATGGAAGCCAGGCTCGTCGCGCTGGAGACCAGTTCCTCATCCTCCGAGGACTCGGATCCAGACGCACCCCCGAGACCTGCGACCAGACCTAGAAGAGCCTGTGCCAACGGCATAGCCTACGCAGTCAGCGACTCCTTACCGTGAGGAAGGACAGAACCGTGGCGCTAGGCGTCGCAGCCGGCCTGCTGTGCAGGCGACAGAGCAGCGACCCGCCCTGCGATGGCGGATAGGCCTAGCGCAGACCCGTGCCTTGAGGCGCATGGGCTAGGATGTTCCTTATTTTATAAATTTTACAGAATAACACGTACCCAAATGCTAAGGTACGTAGGAAGTACAAAATTCCTTTAAAAATTTCATTTTGTTCTTTATTTGCTCGCAGAATTAATCTAGAAGAAGGTCTCAGTTCCTCCCACATTCAATGTTGTCGAGTTCACCGAGGAAAAAACTATGTCCGTCGTCCCCAGAGAGTGGATGTATAATGAGTCTTCATGCCATTGGCCTAATGTGAAAACAGGGATAACGAACCGATAAAGAATCACACGGAACCATTTCCGAAACCCTATAATCCCATCTTATTTTTCAAATTTTCGAATTTGAAGGAGAACCTGGTCTTAAAAGTTGATGTGTGGGTAGATTAGAGGCCTCGTCCAAGGAAAAGAATTGAAACAATTGAAGCCCGGTGCTCAAACGACTAAGTGACACAGGTTGAAATTTGAGATGTTTAGATAAAATAACACTCGTTCCCGATAGAAAACACCGAGTTACGGCCCTAAAGGCCAAACATTTTGTCCGTTTAGTCATATCCGGTGACTAATTACACTTGTAATTAAGAAAAGATGCAAGTTAAGACCTTCAAAAGACTATTTCCAAAGATTGAAGCTGTGACGAAGACTTAAATTGAGAAAAATCAACAAATTTTCTTCTATCCTCCGTGGTGGTCGGGAGGAAAGAAAGGCAGAAAAGTGAACAATCAACGATGGTAACATGAAGAAGGAGGCAAGCGGAGTGAGGTGATAATATGTAGATTCCTACTACGTCACAGAAAAAGATATCGAAGGCTATACGGGAATTGTGTTAAAGTTGGGTCACGGCGTCGGCGTGAAGCAGTGGAAACGCTTCCAGCTGTAAGCTCACTCTCATTGGTTGATCAACAATATACACTTCTACGTCACGAAACAAATCTTTTTGGGAATGGCCGCTCCGCCACGACCTGTACAGTACATGCATGTTGAAGGGCCGCATTCCAATCATTCCTAACTTGAAGTTCTTCACGAATTATATGTTGTATGGTTTGATTGAGCTAGTGCTAAAAAGATAGGTAGATAGACCACACAACAGACTTCTTCAATTACAACTTGACCTCTTGATAGTCATTATGTCGTCTGTGGCATTGTGTTCAGGAGCGATACATGCAGCAGCATCTGTCATCACACCAGTAACGGAGAGTTACCTAAACTGTGAAGTTGAGCTTGCTCAAGCACCTCCTTTTTTCTCAAACACATTTTATCACATAATCCCATCTAGAGACCAACATGACCAACATTTTTATGAAGAGTTGATGTTCTTGCAAAAATGTGTTTCTCCCGTCCCTGGAATCTCTCTTTCGATTGCAGCTGCTATGATGGAGGTAATTGATTCCCAGTCTTGGACCAGAATGCAGACTGAATTAATCGACACAGATTTTAGAATAGAGGATACAGAGATAGCTGATCTCGTCCTACACTTCCCATCATATGATGGATTAATCAACAATGACAACAGTGTGTTCAATGACTGTATTGGATCACATTACGTCTACGGAATTAGCTTATATCTAACCATCATTGGCAAGAATCTTACCAAAGCAAATTTTAAACACTTGATGAAAAGGAGACGTTCGTCTTTCGCCAACCCGCTAGGCTTACCCCAGGATAATCCAAAACTCTTGCTTTTTGAGCCCACTATTCAGGTGTGCCAATTTTTTAACCGTGAGGCCCGCGGTTTGAGGCAGGTTCGGCGCCAAATCTTCTGCGAGATTTGGTCACAGTCCTGTGGCAGCTCACTTCTAGCACGCGGTATGCAAGTTACACTAGTCTCATTGAAGTATGCCGAATTCAGTAATTTTCAGTTCCCCTGGAACTGGATAGTCATCTTAAACCCCATTTTGCTCATGTGGGCCGAGCTAAATCGCGAGCTCCCATTTCTCACCGCTGCGTTTACCGAATTTTACTCTTTGAAAGAGATGGGTCCCTGGGCGAAGTTGATACTTCCCCAGGAGCAATTGGAAGAGTTTGCAGCACCACGTCTTAATAACCTATACCAAGTTGCTAAGGCCATAGCCGCAGAGTACGGGCCTTCTGTCACAGTCCCGTGGCAGCTCACTTCTAGCACGCGGTATGCAAGTTACACTAGTCTCATTGAAGTATGCCGAATTCAGTAATTTTCAGTTCCCCTGGAACTGGATAGTCATCTTAAACCCCATTTTGCTCATGTGGGCCGAGCTAAATCGCGAGCTCCCATTTCTCACCGCTGCGTTTACCGAATTTTACTCTTTGAAAGAGATGGGTCCCTGGGCGAAGTTGATACTTCCCCAGGAGCAACTGGAAGAGTTTGCAGCACCACGTCTTAATAACCTATACCAAGTTGCTAAGGCCATAGCCGCAGAGTACGGGCCTTCTGTCACAGTCCCGTGGCAGCTCACTTCTAGCACGCGGTATGCAAGTTACACTAGTCTCATTGAAGTATGCCGAATTCAGTAATTTTCAGTTCCCCTGGAACTGGATAGTCATCTTAAACCCCATTTTGCTCATGTGGGCCGAGCTAAATCGCGAGCTCCCATTTCTCACCGCTGCGTTTACCGAATTTTACTCTTTGAAAGAGATGGGTCCCTGGGCGAAGTTGATACTTCCCCAGGAGCAATTGGAAGAGTTTGCAGCACCACGTCTTAATAACCTATACCAAGTTGCTAAGGCCATAGCCGCAGAGTACGGGCCTTCTGTCACAGTCCCGTGGCAGCTCACTTCTAGCACGCGGTATGCAAGTTACACTAGTCTCATTGAAGTATGCCGAATTCAGTAATTTTCAGTTCCCCTGGAACTGGATAGTCATCTTAAACCCCATTTTGCTCATGTGGGCCGAGCTAAATCGCGAGCTCCCATTTCTCACCGCTGCGTTTACCGAATTTTACTCTTTGAAAGAGATGGGTCCCTGGGCGAAGTTGATACTTCCCCAGGAGCAACTGGAAGAGTTTGCAGCACCACGTCTTAATAACCTATACCAAGTTGCTAAGGCCATAGCCGCAGAGTACGGGCCTTCTGTCACAGTCCCGTGGCAGCTCACTTCTAGCACGCGGTATGCAAGTTACACTAGTCTCATTGAAGTATGCCGAATTCAGTAATTTTCAGTTCCCCTGGAACTGGATAGTCATCTTAAACCCCATTTTGCTCATGTGGGCCGAGCTAAATCGCGAGCTCCCATTTCTCACCGCTGCGTTTACCGAATTTTACTCTTTGAAAGAGATGGGTCCCTGGGCGAAGTTGATACTTCCCCAGGAGCAATTGGAAGAGTTTGCAGCACCACGTCTTAATAACCTATACCAAGTTGCTAAGGCCATAGCCGCAGAGTACGGGCCTTCTGTCACAGTCCCGTGGCAGCTCACTTCTAGCACGCGGTATGCAAGTTACACTAGTCTCATTGAAGTATGCCGAATTCAGTAATTTTCAGTTCCCCTGGAACTGGATAGTCATCTTAAACCCCATTTTGCTCATGTGGGCCGAGCTAAATCGCGAGCTCCCATTTCTCACCGCTGCGTTTACCGAATTTTACTCTTTGAAAGAGATGGGTCCCTGGGCGAAGTTGATACTTCCCCAGGAGCAATTGGAAGAGTTTGCAGCACCACGTCTTAATAACCTATACCAAGTTGCTAAGGCCATAGCCGCAGAGTACGGGCCTTCTGTCACAGTCCCGTGGCAGCTCACTTCTAGCACGCGGTATGCAAGTTACACTAGTCTCATTGAAGTATGCCGAATTCAGTAATTTTCAGTTCCCCTGGAACTGGATAGTCATCTTAAACCCCATTTTGCTCATGTGGGCCGAGCTAAATCGCGAGCTCCCATTTCTCACCGCTGCGTTTACCGAATTTTACTCTTTGAAAGAGATGGGTCCCTGGGCGAAGTTGATACTTCCCCAGGAGCAACTGGAAGAGTTTGCAGCACCACGTCTTAATAACCTATACCAAGTTGCTAAGGCCATAGCCGCAGAGTACGGGCCTTCTGTCACAGTCCCGTGGCAGCTCACTTCTAGCACGCGGTATGCAAGTTACACTAGTCTCATTGAAGTATGCCGAATTCAGTAATTTTCAGTTCCCCTGGAACTGGATAGTCATCTTAAACCCCATTTTGCTCATGTGGGCCGAGCTAAATCGCGAGCTCCCATTTCTCACCGCTGCGTTTACCGAATTTTACTCTTTGAAAGAGATGGGTCCCTGGGCGAAGTTGATACTTCCCCAGGAGCAATTGGAAGAGTTTGCAGCACCACGTCTTAATAACCTATACCAAGTTGCTAAGGCCATAGCCGCAGAGTACGGGCCTTCTGTCACAGTCCCGTGGCAGCTCACTTCTAGCACGCGGTATGCAAGTTACACTAGTCTCATTGAAGTATGCCGAATTCAGTAATTTTCAGTTCCCCTGGAACTGGATAGTCATCTTAAACCCCATTTTGCTCATGTGGGCCGAGCTAAATCGCGAGCTCCCATTTCTCACCGCTGCGTTTACCGAATTTTACTCTTTGAAAGAGATGGGTCCCTGGGCGAAGTTGATACTTCCCCAGGAGCAATTGGAAGAGTTTGCAGCACCACGTCTTAATAACCTATACCAAGTTGCTAAGGCCATAGCCGCAGAGTACGGGCCTTCTGTCACAGTCCCGTGGCAGCTCACTTCTAGCACGCGGTATGCAAGTTACACTAGTCTCATTGAAGTATGCCGAATTCAGTAATTTTCAGTTCCCCTGGAACTGGATAGTCATCTTAAACCCCATTTTGCTCATGTGGGCCGAGCTAAATCGCGAGCTCCCATTTCTCACCGCTGCGTTTACCGAATTTTACTCTTTGAAAGAGATGGGTCCCTGGGCGAAGTTGATACTTCCCCAGGAGCAATTGGAAGAGTTTGCAGCACCACGTCTTAATAACCTATACCAAGTTGCTAAGGCCATAGCCGCAGAGTACGGGCCTTCTGTCACAGTCCCGTGGCAGCTCACTTCTAGCACGCGGTATGCAAGTTACACTAGTCTCATTGAAGTATGCCGAATTCAGTAATTTTCAGTTCCCCTGGAACTGGATAGTCATCTTAAACCCCATTTTGCTCATGTGGGCCGAGCTAAATCGCGAGCTCCCATTTCTCACCGCTGCGTTTACCGAATTTTACTCTTTGAAAGAGATGGGTCCCTGGGCGAAGTTGATACTTCCCCAGGAGCAACTGGAAGAGTTTGCAGCACCACGTCTTAATAACCTATACCAAGTTGCTAAGGCCATAGCCGCAGAGTACGGGCCTTCTGTCACAGTCCCGTGGCAGCTCACTTCTAGCACGCGGTATGCAAGTTACACTAGTCTCATTGAAGTATGCCGAATTCAGTAATTTTCAGTTCCCCTGGAACTGGATAGTCATCTTAAACCCCATTTTGCTCATGTGGGCCGAGCTAAATCGCGAGCTCCCATTTCTCACCGCTGCGTTTACCGAATTTTACTCTTTGAAAGAGATGGGTCCCTGGGCGAAGTTGATACTTCCCCAGGAGCAACTGGAAGAGTTTGCAGCACCACGTCTTAATAACCTATACCAAGTTGCTAAGGCCATAGCCGCAGAGTACGGGCCTTCTGTCACAGTCCCGTGGCAGCTCACTTCTAGCACGCGGTATGCAAGTTACACTAGTCTCATTGAAGTATGCCGAATTCAGTAATTTTCAGTTCCCCTGGAACTGGATAGTCATCTTAAACCCCATTTTGCTCATGTGGGCCGAGCTAAATCGCGAGCTCCCATTTCTCACCGCTGCGTTTACCGAATTTTACTCTTTGAAAGAGATGGGTCCCTGGGCGAAGTTGATACTTCCCCAGGAGCAACTGGAAGAGTTTGCAGCACCACGTCTTAATAACCTATACCAAGTTGCTAAGGCCATAGCCGCAGAGTACGGGCCTTCTGTCACAGTCCCGTGGCAGCTCACTTCTAGCACGCGGTATGCAAGTTACACTAGTCTCATTGAAGTATGCCGAATTCAGTAATTTTCAGTTCCCCTGGAACTGGATAGTCATCTTAAACCCCATTTTGCTCATGTGGGCCGAGCTAAATCGCGAGCTCCCATTTCTCACCGCTGCGTTTACCGAATTTTACTCTTTGAAAGAGATGGGTCCCTGGGCGAAGTTGATACTTCCCCAGGAGCAACTGGAAGAGTTTGCAGCACCACGTCTTAATAACCTATACCAAGTTGCTAAGGCCATAGCCGCAGAGTACGGGCCTTCTGTCACAGTCCCGTGGCAGCTCACTTCTAGCACGCGGTATGCAAGTTACACTAGTCTCATTGAAGTATGCCGAATTCAGTAATTTTCAGTTCCCCTGGAACTGGATAGTCATCTTAAACCCCATTTTGCTCATGTGGGCCGAGCTAAATCGCGAGCTCCCATTTCTCACCGCTGCGTTTACCGAATTTTACTCTTTGAAAGAGATGGGTCCCTGGGCGAAGTTGATACTTCCCCAGGAGCAACTGGAAGAGTTTGCAGCACCACGTCTTAATAACCTATACCAAGTTGCTAAGGCCATAGCCGCAGAGTACGGGCCTTCTGTCACAGTCCCGTGGCAGCTCACTTCTAGCACGCGGTATGCAAGTTACACTAGTCTCATTGAAGTATGCCGAATTCAGTAATTTTCAGTTCCCCTGGAACTGGATAGTCATCTTAAACCCCATTTTGCTCATGTGGGCCGAGCTAAATCGCGAGCTCCCATTTCTCACCGCTGCGTTTACCGAATTTTACTCTTTGAAAGAGATGGGTCCCTGGGCGAAGTTGATACTTCCCCAGGAGCAACTGGAAGAGTTTGCAGCACCACGTCTTAATAACCTATACCAAGTTGCTAAGGCCATAGCCGCAGAGTACGGGCCTTCTGTCACAGTCCCGTGGCAGCTCACTTCTAGCACGCGGTATGCAAGTTACACTAGTCTCATTGAAGTATGCCGAATTCAGTAATTTTCAGTTCCCCTGGAACTGGATAGTCATCTTAAACCCCATTTTGCTCATGTGGGCCGAGCTAAATCGCGAGCTCCCATTTCTCACCGCTGCGTTTACCGAATTTTACTCTTTGAAAGAGATGGGTCCCTGGGCGAAGTTGATACTTCCCCAGGAGCAATTGGAAGAGTTTGCAGCACCACGTCTTAATAACCTATACCAAGTTGCTAAGGCCATAGCCGCAGAGTACGGGCCTTCTGTCACAGTCCCGTGGCAGCTCACTTCTAGCACGCGGTATGCAAGTTACACTAGTCTCATTGAAGTATGCCGAATTCAGTAATTTTCAGTTCCCCTGGAACTGGATAGTCATCTTAAACCCCATTTTGCTCATGTGGGCCGAGCTAAATCGCGAGCTCCCATTTCTCACCGCTGCGTTTACCGAATTTTACTCTTTGAAAGAGATGGGTCCCTGGGCGAAGTTGATACTTCCCCAGGAGCAACTGGAAGAGTTTGCAGCACCACGTCTTAATAACCTATACCAAGTTGCTAAGGCCATAGCCGCAGAGTACGGGCCTTCTGTCACAGTCCCGTGGCAGCTCACTTCTAGCACGCGGTATGCAAGTTACACTAGTCTCATTGAAGTATGCCGAATTCAGTAATTTTCAGTTCCCCTGGAACTGGATAGTCATCTTAAACCCCATTTTGCTCATGTGGGCCGAGCTAAATCGCGAGCTCCCATTTCTCACCGCTGCGTTTACCGAATTTTACTCTTTGAAAGAGATGGGTCCCTGGGCGAAGTTGATACTTCCCCAGGAGCAATTGGAAGAGTTTGCAGCACCACGTCTTAATAACCTATACCAAGTTGCTAAGGCCATAGCCGCAGAGTACGGGCCTTCTGTCACAGTCCCGTGGCAGCTCACTTCTAGCACGCGGTATGCAAGTTACACTAGTCTCATTGAAGTATGCCGAATTCAGTAATTTTCAGTTCCCCTGGAACTGGATAGTCATCTTAAACCCCATTTTGCTCATGTGGGCCGAGCTAAATCGCGAGCTCCCATTTCTCACCGCTGCGTTTACCGAATTTTACTCTTTGAAAGAGATGGGTCCCTGGGCGAAGTTGATACTTCCCCAGGAGCAACTGGAAGAGTTTGCAGCACCACGTCTTAATAACCTATACCAAGTTGCTAAGGCCATAGCCGCAGAGTACGGGCCTTCTGTCACAGTCCCGTGGCAGCTCACTTCTAGCACGCGGTATGCAAGTTACACTAGTCTCATTGAAGTATGCCGAATTCAGTAATTTTCAGTTCCCCTGGAACTGGATAGTCATCTTAAACCCCATTTTGCTCATGTGGGCCGAGCTAAATCGCGAGCTCCCATTTCTCACCGCTGCGTTTACCGAATTTTACTCTTTGAAAGAGATGGGTCCCTGGGCGAAGTTGATACTTCCCCAGGAGCAACTGGAAGAGTTTGCAGCACCACGTCTTAATAACCTATACCAAGTTGCTAAGGCCATAGCCGCAGAGTACGGGCCTTCTGTCACAGTCCCGTGGCAGCTCACTTCTAGCACGCGGTATGCAAGTTACACTAGTCTCATTGAAGTATGCCGAATTCAGTAATTTTCAGTTCCCCTGGAACTGGATAGTCATCTTAAACCCCATTTTGCTCATGTGGGCCGAGCTAAATCGCGAGCTCCCATTTCTCACCGCTGCGTTTACCGAATTTTACTCTTTGAAAGAGATGGGTCCCTGGGCGAAGTTGATACTTCCCCAGGAGCAACTGGAAGAGTTTGCAGCACCACGTCTTAATAACCTATACCAAGTTGCTAAGGCCATAGCCGCAGAGTACGGGCCTTCTGTCACAGTCCCGTGGCAGCTCACTTCTAGCACGCGGTATGCAAGTTACACTAGTCTCATTGAAGTATGCCGAATTCAGTAATTTTCAGTTCCCCTGGAACTGGATAGTCATCTTAAACCCCATTTTGCTCATGTGGGCCGAGCTAAATCGCGAGCTCCCATTTCTCACCGCTGCGTTTACCGAATTTTACTCTTTGAAAGAGATGGGTCCCTGGGCGAAGTTGATACTTCCCCAGGAGCAACTGGAAGAGTTTGCAGCACCACGTCTTAATAACCTATACCAAGTTGCTAAGGCCATAGCCGCAGAGTACGGGCCTTCTGTCACAGTCCCGTGGCAGCTCACTTCTAGCACGCGGTATGCAAGTTACACTAGTCTCATTGAAGTATGCCGAATTCAGTAATTTTCAGTTCCCCTGGAACTGGATAGTCATCTTAAACCCCATTTTGCTCATGTGGGCCGAGCTAAATCGCGAGCTCCCATTTCTCACCGCTGCGTTTACCGAATTTTACTCTTTGAAAGAGATGGGTCCCTGGGCGAAGTTGATACTTCCCCAGGAGCAACTGGAAGAGTTTGCAGCACCACGTCTTAATAACCTATACCAAGTTGCTAAGGCCATAGCCGCAGAGTACGGGCCTTCTGTCACAGTCCCGTGGCAGCTCACTTCTAGCACGCGGTATGCAAGTTACACTAGTCTCATTGAAGTATGCCGAATTCAGTAATTTTCAGTTCCCCTGGAACTGGATAGTCATCTTAAACCCCATTTTGCTCATGTGGGCCGAGCTAAATCGCGAGCTCCCATTTCTCACCGCTGCGTTTACCGAATTTTACTCTTTGAAAGAGATGGGTCCCTGGGCGAAGTTGATACTTCCCCAGGAGCAATTGGAAGAGTTTGCAGCACCACGTCTTAATAACCTATACCAAGTTGCTAAGGCCATAGCCGCAGAGTACGGGCCTTCTGTCACAGTCCCGTGGCAGCTCACTTCTAGCACGCGGTATGCAAGTTACACTAGTCTCATTGAAGTATGCCGAATTCAGTAATTTTCAGTTCCCCTGGAACTGGATAGTCATCTTAAACCCCATTTTGCTCATGTGGGCCGAGCTAAATCGCGAGCTCCCATTTCTCACCGCTGCGTTTACCGAATTTTACTCTTTGAAAGAGATGGGTCCCTGGGCGAAGTTGATACTTCCCCAGGAGCAACTGGAAGAGTTTGCAGCACCACGTCTTAATAACCTATACCAAGTTGCTAAGGCCATAGCCGCAGAGTACGGGCCTTCTGTCACAGTCCCGTGGCAGCTCACTTCTAGCACGCGGTATGCAAGTTACACTAGTCTCATTGAAGTATGCCGAATTCAGTAATTTTCAGTTCCCCTGGAACTGGATAGTCATCTTAAACCCCATTTTGCTCATGTGGGCCGAGCTAAATCGCGAGCTCCCATTTCTCACCGCTGCGTTTACCGAATTTTACTCTTTGAAAGAGATGGGTCCCTGGGCGAAGTTGATACTTCCCCAGGAGCAACTGGAAGAGTTTGCAGCACCACGTCTTAATAACCTATACCAAGTTGCTAAGGCCATAGCCGCAGAGTACGGGCCTTCTGTCACAGTCCCGTGGCAGCTCACTTCTAGCACGCGGTATGCAAGTTACACTAGTCTCATTGAAGTATGCCGAATTCAGTAATTTTCAGTTCCCCTGGAACTGGATAGTCATCTTAAACCCCATTTTGCTCATGTGGGCCGAGCTAAATCGCGAGCTCCCATTTCTCACCGCTGCGTTTACCGAATTTTACTCTTTGAAAGAGATGGGTCCCTGGGCGAAGTTGATACTTCCCCAGGAGCAATTGGAAGAGTTTGCAGCACCACGTCTTAATAACCTATACCAAGTTGCTAAGGCCATAGCCGCAGAGTACGGGCCTTCTGTCACAGTCCCGTGGCAGCTCACTTCTAGCACGCGGTATGCAAGTTACACTAGTCTCATTGAAGTATGCCGAATTCAGTAATTTTCAGTTCCCCTGGAACTGGATAGTCATCTTAAACCCCATTTTGCTCATGTGGGCCGAGCTAAATCGCGAGCTCCCATTTCTCACCGCTGCGTTTACCGAATTTTACTCTTTGAAAGAGATGGGTCCCTGGGCGAAGTTGATACTTCCCCAGGAGCAACTGGAAGAGTTTGCAGCACCACGTCTTAATAACCTATACCAAGTTGCTAAGGCCATAGCCGCAGAGTACGGGCCTTCTGTCACAGTCCCGTGGCAGCTCACTTCTAGCACGCGGTATGCAAGTTACACTAGTCTCATTGAAGTATGCCGAATTCAGTAATTTTCAGTTCCCCTGGAACTGGATAGTCATCTTAAACCCCATTTTGCTCATGTGGGCCGAGCTAAATCGCGAGCTCCCATTTCTCACCGCTGCGTTTACCGAATTTTACTCTTTGAAAGAGATGGGTCCCTGGGCGAAGTTGATACTTCCCCAGGAGCAACTGGAAGAGTTTGCAGCACCACGTCTTAATAACCTATACCAAGTTGCTAAGGCCATAGCCGCAGAGTACGGGCCTTCTGTCACAGTCCCGTGGCAGCTCACTTCTAGCACGCGGTATGCAAGTTACACTAGTCTCATTGAAGTATGCCGAATTCAGTAATTTTCAGTTCCCCTGGAACTGGATAGTCATCTTAAACCCCATTTTGCTCATGTGGGCCGAGCTAAATCGCGAGCTCCCATTTCTCACCGCTGCGTTTACCGAATTTTACTCTTTGAAAGAGATGGGTCCCTGGGCGAAGTTGATACTTCCCCAGGAGCAATTGGAAGAGTTTGCAGCACCACGTCTTAATAACCTATACCAAGTTGCTAAGGCCATAGCCGCAGAGTACGGGCCTTCTGTCACAGTCCCGTGGCAGCTCACTTCTAGCACGCGGTATGCAAGTTACACTAGTCTCATTGAAGTATGCCGAATTCAGTAATTTTCAGTTCCCCTGGAACTGGATAGTCATCTTAAACCCCATTTTGCTCATGTGGGCCGAGCTAAATCGCGAGCTCCCATTTCTCACCGCTGCGTTTACCGAATTTTACTCTTTGAAAGAGATGGGTCCCTGGGCGAAGTTGATACTTCCCCAGGAGCAACTGGAAGAGTTTGCAGCACCACGTCTTAATAACCTATACCAAGTTGCTAAGGCCATAGCCGCAGAGTACGGGCCTTCTGTCACAGTCCCGTGGCAGCTCACTTCTAGCACGCGGTATGCAAGTTACACTAGTCTCATTGAAGTATGCCGAATTCAGTAATTTTCAGTTCCCCTGGAACTGGATAGTCATCTTAAACCCCATTTTGCTCATGTGGGCCGAGCTAAATCGCGAGCTCCCATTTCTCACCGCTGCGTTTACCGAATTTTACTCTTTGAAAGAGATGGGTCCCTGGGCGAAGTTGATACTTCCCCAGGAGCAATTGGAAGAGTTTGCAGCACCACGTCTTAATAACCTATACCAAGTTGCTAAGGCCATAGCCGCAGAGTACGGGCCTTCTGTCACAGTCCCGTGGCAGCTCACTTCTAGCACGCGGTATGCAAGTTACACTAGTCTCATTGAAGTATGCCGAATTCAGTAATTTTCAGTTCCCCTGGAACTGGATAGTCATCTTAAACCCCATTTTGCTCATGTGGGCCGAGCTAAATCGCGAGCTCCCATTTCTCACCGCTGCGTTTACCGAATTTTACTCTTTGAAAGAGATGGGTCCCTGGGCGAAGTTGATACTTCCCCAGGAGCAACTGGAAGAGTTTGCAGCACCACGTCTTAATAACCTATACCAAGTTGCTAAGGCCATAGCCGCAGAGTACGGGCCTTCTGTCACAGTCCCGTGGCAGCTCACTTCTAGCACGCGGTATGCAAGTTACACTAGTCTCATTGAAGTATGCCGAATTCAGTAATTTTCAGTTCCCCTGGAACTGGATAGTCATCTTAAACCCCATTTTGCTCATGTGGGCCGAGCTAAATCGCGAGCTCCCATTTCTCACCGCTGCGTTTACCGAATTTTACTCTTTGAAAGAGATGGGTCCCTGGGCGAAGTTGATACTTCCCCAGGAGCAATTGGAAGAGTTTGCAGCACCACGTCTTAATAACCTATACCAAGTTGCTAAGGCCATAGCCGCAGAGTACGGGCCTTCTGTCACAGTCCCGTGGCAGCTCACTTCTAGCACGCGGTATGCAAGTTACACTAGTCTCATTGAAGTATGCCGAATTCAGTAATTTTCAGTTCCCCTGGAACTGGATAGTCATCTTAAACCCCATTTTGCTCATGTGGGCCGAGCTAAATCGCGAGCTCCCATTTCTCACCGCTGCGTTTACCGAATTTTACTCTTTGAAAGAGATGGGTCCCTGGGCGAAGTTGATACTTCCCCAGGAGCAATTGGAAGAGTTTGCAGCACCACGTCTTAATAACCTATACCAAGTTGCTAAGGCCATAGCCGCAGAGTACGGGCCTTCTGTCACAGTCCCGTGGCAGCTCACTTCTAGCACGCGGTATGCAAGTTACACTAGTCTCATTGAAGTATGCCGAATTCAGTAATTTTCAGTTCCCCTGGAACTGGATAGTCATCTTAAACCCCATTTTGCTCATGTGGGCCGAGCTAAATCGCGAGCTCCCATTTCTCACCGCTGCGTTTACCGAATTTTACTCTTTGAAAGAGATGGGTCCCTGGGCGAAGTTGATACTTCCCCAGGAGCAACTGGAAGAGTTTGCAGCACCACGTCTTAATAACCTATACCAAGTTGCTAAGGCCATAGCCGCAGAGTACGGGCCTTCTGTCACAGTCCCGTGGCAGCTCACTTCTAGCACGCGGTATGCAAGTTACACTAGTCTCATTGAAGTATGCCGAATTCAGTAATTTTCAGTTCCCCTGGAACTGGATAGTCATCTTAAACCCCATTTTGCTCATGTGGGCCGAGCTAAATCGCGAGCTCCCATTTCTCACCGCTGCGTTTACCGAATTTTACTCTTTGAAAGAGATGGGTCCCTGGGCGAAGTTGATACTTCCCCAGGAGCAACTGGAAGAGTTTGCAGCACCACGTCTTAATAACCTATACCAAGTTGCTAAGGCCATAGCCGCAGAGTACGGGCCTTCTGTCACAGTCCCGTGGCAGCTCACTTCTAGCACGCGGTATGCAAGTTACACTAGTCTCATTGAAGTATGCCGAATTCAGTAATTTTCAGTTCCCCTGGAACTGGATAGTCATCTTAAACCCCATTTTGCTCATGTGGGCCGAGCTAAATCGCGAGCTCCCATTTCTCACCGCTGCGTTTACCGAATTTTACTCTTTGAAAGAGATGGGTCCCTGGGCGAAGTTGATACTTCCCCAGGAGCAACTGGAAGAGTTTGCAGCACCACGTCTTAATAACCTATACCAAGTTGCTAAGGCCATAGCCGCAGAGTACGGGCCTTCTGTCACAGTCCCGTGGCAGCTCACTTCTAGCACGCGGTATGCAAGTTACACTAGTCTCATTGAAGTATGCCGAATTCAGTAATTTTCAGTTCCCCTGGAACTGGATAGTCATCTTAAACCCCATTTTGCTCATGTGGGCCGAGCTAAATCGCGAGCTCCCATTTCTCACCGCTGCGTTTACCGAATTTTACTCTTTGAAAGAGATGGGTCCCTGGGCGAAGTTGATACTTCCCCAGGAGCAACTGGAAGAGTTTGCAGCACCACGTCTTAATAACCTATACCAAGTTGCTAAGGCCATAGCCGCAGAGTACGGGCCTTCTGTCACAGTCCCGTGGCAGCTCACTTCTAGCACGCGGTATGCAAGTTACACTAGTCTCATTGAAGTATGCCGAATTCAGTAATTTTCAGTTCCCCTGGAACTGGATAGTCATCTTAAACCCCATTTTGCTCATGTGGGCCGAGCTAAATCGCGAGCTCCCATTTCTCACCGCTGCGTTTACCGAATTTTACTCTTTGAAAGAGATGGGTCCCTGGGCGAAGTTGATACTTCCCCAGGAGCAACTGGAAGAGTTTGCAGCACCACGTCTTAATAACCTATACCAAGTTGCTAAGGCCATAGCCGCAGAGTACGGGCCTTCTGTCACAGTCCCGTGGCAGCTCACTTCTAGCACGCGGTATGCAAGTTACACTAGTCTCATTGAAGTATGCCGAATTCAGTAATTTTCAGTTCCCCTGGAACTGGATAGTCATCTTAAACCCCATTTTGCTCATGTGGGCCGAGCTAAATCGCGAGCTCCCATTTCTCACCGCTGCGTTTACCGAATTTTACTCTTTGAAAGAGATGGGTCCCTGGGCGAAGTTGATACTTCCCCAGGAGCAACTGGAAGAGTTTGCAGCACCACGTCTTAATAACCTATACCAAGTTGCTAAGGCCATAGCCGCAGAGTACGGGCCTTCTGTCACAGTCCCGTGGCAGCTCACTTCTAGCACGCGGTATGCAAGTTACACTAGTCTCATTGAAGTATGCCGAATTCAGTAATTTTCAGTTCCCCTGGAACTGGATAGTCATCTTAAACCCCATTTTGCTCATGTGGGCCGAGCTAAATCGCGAGCTCCCATTTCTCACCGCTGCGTTTACCGAATTTTACTCTTTGAAAGAGATGGGTCCCTGGGCGAAGTTGATACTTCCCCAGGAGCAACTGGAAGAGTTTGCAGCACCACGTCTTAATAACCTATACCAAGTTGCTAAGGCCATAGCCGCAGAGTACGGGCCTTCTGTCACAGTCCCGTGGCAGCTCACTTCTAGCACGCGGTATGCAAGTTACACTAGTCTCATTGAAGTATGCCGAATTCAGTAATTTTCAGTTCCCCTGGAACTGGATAGTCATCTTAAACCCCATTTTGCTCATGTGGGCCGAGCTAAATCGCGAGCTCCCATTTCTCACCGCTGCGTTTACCGAATTTTTACTCTTTGAAAGAGATGGGTCCCTGGGCGAAGTTGATACTTCCCCAGGAGCAACTGGAAGAGTTTGCAGCACCACGTCTTAATAACCTATACCAAGTTGCTAAGGCCATAGCCGCAGAGTACGGGCCTTCTGTCACAGTCCCGTGGCAGCTCACTTCTAGCACGCGGTATGCAAGTTACACTAGTCTCATTGAAGTATGCCGAATTCAGTAATTTTCAGTTCCCCTGGAACTGGATAGTCATCTTAAACCCCATTTTGCTCATGTGGGCCGAGCTAAATCGCGAGCTCCCATTTCTCACCGCTGCGTTTACCGAATTTTACTCTTTGAAAGAGATGGGTCCCTGGGCGAAGTTGATACTTCCCCAGGAGCAATGGAAGAGTTTGCAGCACCACGTCTTAATAACCTATACCAAGTTGC